>NW_022589712.1:31769100-31926302 GCF_004348235.1 Phoca vitulina
AAAATAAAATAAAATAAAATAAAATAAAATAAAATAAAATAAAATAATAAAATGTTTTAAATAAAGGGAACAGACTGCTGTGACAATGGTATCTTGGCAATGCCTATTAAATAAAGTGAGAGCCAAGGAAACATAGAGAACACAGCACATTATTTTGAACAGTGTTAGATTTGATGTTGTGAATTACTTTGCTCTTCTGACTGAAGTGAAGGGGAGGAATGTGATGTCATTATTGAACCATAATTTTAGAGTCCTTGCTTTTCTTAAAAAACAGAACACATAGCCTATTACCATTACCATTCATCTCTTCCACAAGATCTTTCTTAGTATAAAGATCTTTTATTTTGTCGAGTTCAGAGAACTCTATTATGGCTTTTGACACCTGTTACAACACGGATGAACCTTCAAGACATTATGCTAAGTGAAATAAGCCAGTACAAAAGGACAATTATTGTATGATTCCATTTACATGAGGGACCTAGAATTGTCAAAACAGAGACAGAAGGTAGAACAGTGGTTACCAGGGGCTAGGGGAGGAGGGAATGGGGAGTTATTGTTCAATGGGTAGAGAGTTTCAGTATGGGATGTTTAAAAAGTCCTGGAGATGAACAGTGGTGATGGTTGCACAGTAATATGAATGTGTGTGATGATACTGAACTATTATACACTTCAAAATGGCAAATTTTATAATTGTATTTTTTTCCCACAATAAAAAAATGAAATGATCAAAAATGTGATGATAAAAACTATGGGGATAAAGCACGTATTTTAACAAGGAAGCAACCTTTTGGTTTTCATTCCATGGCTCATCATCATGTAGACACAGCCTCTCAGAGTATGTTATTGATGAGCATAACAGACTCCCTAACAGGTTTGTCTAAGGGCTTTTCAATGATAAATTATCTCAATAGTCAAGAGACTAGACAGATGTTTTACATTTAACCAAAGATTACATGGCTCCTTGGATGTTAGAACCTCCTCTGCAGAACAAGAGGTAGAGCTTCAGGAACTCAGATGCCCAAATCCTTTTTCTCCATTTGGAAGTCTTTACTTCCCTGGGACAGTCAGAGTTTGCTGTAGTCTTCCATAATTCATTTGGGGTGCAGTAGGTCATACATTTTTATCTGGAGTTCTTCCTGGTGGGATGAAACACCAGCAAAGCTGTGGACTTTGGAAATATGCTCAACATTCAATGCTATGTGTTTTTCCTACATGCAAAATTACTGGCCTCATAGTAGATATGACCTTAGCAATTAGAAAAATATTTTCCAGTCGGATAATCTCTCAAATGGGATAAAAGGGACATGGGCTTGGATTTTCTTGAAAACTAAAGAAAAACTAAAGCTCAATTTTTTTCAGGAGTTCCCAAAACAATTTTGGTAATCAACATAAATTAACCTATTTTTTTTTATTATGAAAGGATCTACTTCTACCTGAAGTAGTAGTTTGAAATAATGACAATAAGTGCTATCTTAATACTGGTAATTGATTGTTATTAACACTGACACAATGGACACAAGTCTCTTTTAAAATTTTAGAGATGATGATGATGATGATGATGAAGAAACTTATGGTCTTTTACAGAAGGCCATAAGTAGAAGAGTGTTACATAAAAGCATCCTGCTTTCATACCCTTCAGGTCACATAGACCTCTAAAGGAGGCCTTAAATCTATACGAATAAATAATCTCTTGGCCAAAATTTGGTGGCTTTTATGCCTTAGTTTTAAGTGGAACAAAAAAGCTTTGAAGTTGAAAGAATTATAGGCCAATGCCTATACAATGAAAATGAGAAAAGAAAAGAATGTCCAAGCTTGTAAGTGTCCAAGTCGAGCAGGAAGTAGGTAGGATTAATAGCAAGGGAGAAATACAAGCCTCCATTTGCCGGACCACATGCAGAATGGGATTGCTGAGAGTCTAGTGAGGAAATCCATCATTAGCACGTGAAACGTTGAACACAATCCATTTCATAAAAATACCTATTATTTGATGTCAGTGTACTGTTTCAGTGCCTGATCCTAAGTAAAGCAGAAATGTAAGGAGAAATATCAAATGTATTTTATCACATTCCACCTAATATCACTTTATTATTGATGGATTCCCTAAAGCTAAAGAGAAATTTGTTCTATATATGTTCATTTCTAATAGGGCCAATGAATATAATATAAATATAAAGTAATTGAGGAAACTTGCAGAAACATGCTAACAGTTTTTATTATTGTTAGTCAGGAGTATTGAAAGAGCACTTAAATGGGACTACAGAATCTATATATTACGACTCTGTATTCAGGTCTCCCAGCCATTTCTGATTGGGAATGACTCATGTCAGTAATTAGGATAGAATTCAACTTTGAAGTCAAGCATTCCTTATTTGCCTATGTGATTTTTAATTTTTATATACACTTGAGGGAATCCTCTCAGATTTGCTCTAAATCAACTCACACTCAAAAGGTGAATTTTTTAAAAGACTGCATTCTACTGATGCTCATGATTAGCACAGTTAGAGACAGAAATGTAGAAAAGATAGTTTGATTTTCATGCCTCATCATTATGCCCCTGTGTTATTATTTATAAAAATAAACTTCCAGGCAATTCTATTTGGAACTAAGGGGAATCTTCTGGTACCCTTCATTCAGGTAAGGAACATACTGTTATCTAATCAGATTTCTGGATTTTAAATAATTGGAATATTTTCCATGATATTTACTTGGGCCAGAGAGAAAATGTATAGACTACAAATTCATTTATTCCTTTAGATCACTGAGAGACCCAAGCCCAGCCCCTTCATTTTTTTTATAAACCTGTTGAATGTATGAATCATGACTTAAGTCTCAGTTCTAAACACAACACTAATATAAAAGGGCTACCTAAGTCCAGTCACATCTTAGAATCAACATATCATTAACTGATTTTTATATCTGTTAAGTTTACCCATGATATGGGTGAGGATAGCCAGAACTTGCACTGATGATCCCTGGCATCAACATTTTAGAGCAATCTGCGTATAGTCAATCACAGCAAGGCTGCGAACTCCAACTCCTTTTAGGAAACCAATTGCAAAAAGGGAGTTTCCTTTGTAGGTTATGGAAACAAGCCCAGAGCTTTCATAGTCAGTGATGACACTGCTCCCATTACAGGGGAGCATGATGTCCTTCCACGCTCCAACAGCTGGAAGATCAAGGCTCCAGCACAAGATTCTGGACCTCACTTTGAAAGGAGCCCTCTTCCAGGATCCAGTCCCCACGGTGACCTAGGCAGCTACAGGAGAGAGACCAAGAACATCCGCACTTACAAGGCAGCTAATGGACCACTGCAGGTATCTATTTAGGTATCATTGCAATTTTAACCTCTACGTAGAAGGAAGCTTTAGTCTTGATAAAGTGAGTCAATATTGAGTAATTCTTTTTATGTTGAATAATCCTATAATAAATAGAAGTAATTTGAAAAGGTTCTCTCTGGTCAGTTTGTGCTCATTATGTGCAAACTGGTGAAATTAATATAGTGTGGTTCATGGTAAGCTGAGGCTCCTATAGCTTTGAAAGACCCAAGGCATTTCAACCTGACTTGCCCCATGTCACACACATAGCAGAGCACACACTAAAACCCAGATTATTTGCTTTCCAGCTCAGCTGTCTCTCTACTCCATCACACTGCGTCCTCTAAAAATATTTCCTCACTGCTAAGACCAAATTACATAACTTAAAAAGGCATATTTTTTATTGGAATTCAGTGAGTGAAAATATTTTCTAGAAGACAAATACTGAGGGCTTTTCCATGATTCTTTCATTATGGGCATCCAAATTTTATTTATTATACCATGTTAAAAGCTTTCACCAAAATATGAAAACTAAGGAAAATTTAAAATTGTTTTTGACAAATCTAACCAGAGCTTCAATGGCAAAAGTTAGCCAAAATAGTGAAAAATACTAATATTGGGGCACCTGGGTGGCTCAATTGGTTAAGCATCTGCCTTCGGCTCAGGTCACGATCCCGGGGTCCTGGGATCGAGCCCTAAGTTGGGCTTCCTGCTCAGTGGGGAGTCTGCTTCTCCCTCTCCCTCTGCTGCTCCCTGCCCCCCCTCCTGCGTGTCAGTGCTCTCCCTCTCTCTCTCAAATAAATAAAAAATCTTTAAAAAAAAGAAGAAAAGGGAAAATACTAGTATTGCTTTTTACATAAAACCATAATTGCTTGATTCTAAGTTACATTTTAATGTCTTGCAATCAGAATGGGTCTTAAAATCAGTGTGTTCAC
Organism: Phoca vitulina; assembly: GCF_004348235.1. Taxonomy (NCBI): domain Eukaryota; kingdom Metazoa; phylum Chordata; class Mammalia; order Carnivora; family Phocidae; genus Phoca; species Phoca vitulina. The sequence continues at coordinate 31,773,350 of NW_022589712.1, forward strand.
CATCACACACCAAAACATATTTAAATCAATGATAGATCTTACAATCACTGTAAAGATGATAATCTGCTAAGCCAACCATAAAACAATTATAGCTTCATAGCTGAGATCCTGGGCAAGTCTGTGAATTTAAGATTTTTTTTAATCCTGTGGCTTCAGACACAGAATTTAGATTTCTCATTTTTCTTTCTATTAATCATTATTCTCAGACAATGCCCTCCCTAGTCAACGACAGAAGTTGAAGTAGTAAATGTAGAACGTATCCCACATGTTTCTCTACCAGTCTTTTTTTTTTTTTTTCCAGTCATAATTGACTTATAGAACTACAGAAAATGACCCTCAGGATCCCACTGAAGAGAGCCTCCTGATTTTACCCCGTAGCATACTCTGACCTCATCCCCTTTTGGAGTTCAAAGCTAGCCTGGCCCCTAGACATAATCAGAAATCACTTAATACCAGCTATGTTAAAAGCCAAAGCCAAAGGCCACAATCTTTTAACCCCTCGATGCTGACAAGAGAGGACACTCATTTTTTCCACAAGACTTACCAGTTCAGGAAGGCATTTCCGTGAGCAGAAAGTACAGCCCCAGAACCATCCATCTGCCTTCTGCTAGTCCTACTTGCTTTACCCTTCCTACACATTCCCTATTGTCTAGCCCTTGTCAATGGACTCTGGACTGATCTGAAATTTTCTACCTCCTGTGGGGACGCTCCATGTAAAATAATATTTACAAAGTACTAAAGATCACTATATTTTGTGGGTTCTGCCAAAGTAGTTTCTTGGCAAGTTGGGTTTGGACTCTTATTTCCAAATGTCACCTCCCTGGAAGCTGTAGCAGATGATTACAAAAAGGGGAAAAATGACCCATCCAGTCACATCCAGTCAGACCCCTTCCCTCACTACAATAGTCCCTGATGTTTTTCTCCCTATCCCAATCCCTTCTTTCCACAAATCTTATATCTCTAGCTTTTATCTTTTTTTTTTTCATCTCTCTCTCCCAAGTGGAGTATTTGTGACAAGTCTAACGGCATGAGATGAAGAAATGGAAAGAGTAAAGAAATGTGAGCTCAAATGAATTATTTCTTGCTTCCTCCCTACTCACCACGCTACCCTCTCTCCAGCGCCCTGTTACCTGCTCTACTGGGTGGGGGGTGGGGGGGGCAGTCATTTCTAAGCCTGCTCTGCCTCTGAAAAGTTGGGACCCCTGAGTCCACTTTTCTGTTCTAATCCTTTATGCACCCCAAATCTTATCAATATACAACTGTGTCTCTCCTTCAGGATCTAAATAACAAACACAAAAAACAACCAAAGTAGTTTCTTGGCAAGTTGGGTTTGGACTCTTATTTCCAAATGTCACACACACACACACACACAATCTTAAACACTGTGATAGATTTTATAACTATTAGTGGAATGCAGTATTTCAGGAGCTTAATCTATTTGAAAGGCCTTTTTGGGTGAGGCTGAGGACATAATGAACTCAGTCTTCACTAGCAAGTATCACCTAGTGGTTGGGTGTGTATGCTCTCAAGCTGGGATGGGTTTAATTCTCAATTCGTCTATTTGCTATCCGTGGGAAAAAGTTATTTCATCTCCTTGTGCCTCAGTTTTAATAATCTGTGAAAGATGCTACCTACCTAATATCATTGTTAAAGAGAAACGGCAACACTTAGAACTATATCTGGCATAGGGTAAGCATGAAACAAACACCGTTACCATTATTATTATCATCATCATTATTATTATATAAGATATTATTTCTACATGAGTTGCAAATTTCTAAATATCCTTAGAAAGTGGAATCTGTACACTAGTGGGGAACTCCTGTAAATTTGCTTGACAGGAAATTTTAGGAATATGTTCGATTTGTATTGGGTAGAATGATAGATTGTTCTCTTCATACACAGCTAATCAACAGTAAGAAATAAGCTTGATTTTCAGGATTTTTTTTGACACAAAATGTCTTTCAGAGCCAAAACATGGAATTCCCTTTCAGGGGATCATGTGTAGCATTTCCCTCTGAAAATTTTAAGAAAGGAACAACTATCTCCCTTTTCTGGATGACTTAAATAGTCACTTGCTTCAAGACAGACTATTAAACAAGAGAATTTTATGAGGTTCCTTTGAGCCCTATTATCTAATTTTCATATAGGTTTTAGTGATCAGGCTCTTAAAAGGGTAGCTCTCTAGCCTTCTCCATTTTTGACCTCATGAAGGCTTTATTTCAGCTGAACTTCCTACTACCTAATGTGATTTTTCAGGGAATGGATAGCATTTCAGGATCAGAAATGACTGATGGTTTCTAGGGCCTCTTGTGGTTACCATAACCATGCTGTGGTGGGCCAGGCTCAGGGCCCCTGTAGCTAGATGACTGAGGGAGAAGGAGACCACTGTACTATATTAACTGGTATACGGCAAGGAGTCTCTTAGATGGCAGCAGATTCTGTGAGTGTTAATGGGTCCCTCTCTCCAGCCTGTTAGTATAAAGGTAGGCGTCTGCGGTAACCCCATTCAAAGGGGTTAATGAAAAGTGGGCAGTTCCATTGCCCTTGTGACCTCTCCACTGACCCTCTGCTATGTCACATCAGGGAGGGCTAACGAGCCAAATCTATTCATTGTGTCCTTCTCTGTTAAATATCCAATACGCTGCTTTGTTTAATAGTAAACCAGAGGGAAAGAATTTGAATGAACAGAAGTTCTGCTAACCCAGATCGACTCTTTGTTAGCTTGGCCTAGGACACTTGACATTTGGGGTTTCGACTGGGTTTGACGTTATGCCAATCCAACCAGATGTGTTCATCACAGTCTATCTGAGTTTTAGAAAGTGACATACACGGGGCGCCTGAGTGGCTCAGTCGTTAAGCGTCTGCCTTCGGCTCAGGTCATGATTCTAGGGTCCTGGGATTGAGCCCCACATCGGGCTCCCTGCTCGGCGGGAGGCCTGCTTCTCCCTCTCCTGCTCTCCCTGCTTGTGTTCCTGCTCTCTCTCTCTCTCTCAAATAAATAAATAAAATCTTAAAAAAAAAGAGAGAGAGACATACATGCCAATCCCTGTCCTTCCCCGCATGCCATTTCAATAATACCTGAACAATATTAACAAGATGACAGCTAGCAAAAACAAGCTATCGTGCTTCTAAAACCCAGGCTCCAGTGGTGATGTTTAGAAACACTTCTTTTTCTCCAGTAACACAAAAACGCACACTGAGTTATCAGAAACCATTCTCCTCTTTTAATGTGAAAATCTCTCTAATTCTGAAGCCGTTTTCCCCATCCATGAAAAAAGCCTCCCCCTTTCCCAGACCCTAATGTATCATGTATTAAGCAGTAACAATGTGCCAAATTCTATAAAGGACATAATATCCCAATATTACCTACTGGGCTCACCATCTACACTCCAGCTGGCTACAGGAGCCAGAAGCTGTCACCTGAGATTTTCCTGTACTTGGAGGTGGTCCAAAGAAGAAAATCCCTCCCATCAAGATTAAGTCCAGGGCAGCAATATCTTCTTGAGAACACTTGTTCAGGTGACATTTTCCATTCTAATGATAGCATGAAGGGGATACAGTAGAGGAAAAAAAAAATAATCCTAAAAATGCCACAAATTCCAAGAGAATCAGATGCCTGCCTGTTCACCACCTGACAATCACGGCCTCTAACAGCCCAGAGCCCAATCATTCGGTCATGCCTTGGACCATGAGTTGCCTATGTCCCTGAAATTAACCTCTGAAAGGAGCATTAGACTCACAATGCACAGGGCAGATCTGAATTAAATCTCTTTTGAGACCCAAAGTGGAAAATTCTGAGCCCCCCTTTTCCCCCAATTCTTTCCCCCTTTTAAATTGCCAGAATAATAACAAAAAGTGCTTTTCTTGGTATTATTTCATGTTGTCTCTCTCCCCTCCTCCCCCCAACCTCCCCACCAAATCTAAAACACTAGGGACTCTGGCCTCAAGGATGCTAGTCTGTTACCTTAGAGACTGTTTCTTTACAAGGCAATAGAGTGGCAGAGGGCATGCCTTTGCTGCTTACCTTGGCAACCGTGAATTGCTGAATGCTGTTCTCATGAATGCAAGTCATTCACTACCATCTGGACATGCCCACAGGTATAAACATTTCTTCAAGAAAGGACCAGGGAACATACATCACATCAATCAATCTCTTGAATGGCAAACAAAGCCATCCCATAGGATGGAATATTATCATGCTGAAATTGATACAACATGAGTCTCTAATGGCATTGCTTCTAGTCAAGGTCAAACGAAATGTTCCGTTTGTACATCCCTCAGCCTTATTAGGCAAATGGCATGAGTCAGGTTAGGGAATGAGGTATAAAGAAGGAGGCAGAAAGAAGCTGTCACTGCAAAATGGAAGACCACTGAGTTTGACCCAAGAATAAATACACCTGAAGGAGTCTAGGAGAGGCTATTCATTTCTCACTAGCATTTCTCTAGGTGGAAACCCAAGAGAAGTAATTTATTTTTTCCCTCGGCTTGGTGAAATAAGACTGGCACGAACCCCATTCAAAGGCATTTTTATGTTCTTCATAGACAAACATTACAGATGAAATTCTTAACATATTTATAAGAACATTGACTTTGTCCTTGTTTGGGGTTGGTGTGGGGAGAGGAAGTAACAAGGGCTCTTCTATGTTTTCCTATAAACAAAGTTGCTATGAACCTCGGAATTCAGTCATATCCAGCTCTAAACTTAATTCTTCCATGTGTCTACTTTTTTTTACTTGGAAGTTGTTATACTTTGGTGTGAAACTTTTAAATAATTGACTAGCTCCTCAGGTATGATGTCTTTTATATAACTGCACTGTGCTCATTCACAAACACACCCAGACGGAAGTAAAATATATAATTCTAGCCACATTCGATCTTACATAACCAAAATAGAATATCTCCCTCAAACCAAGACTTCCCATAGAAAGAGATGAGGGGAGAGAAATCTTAGGCAAAAAGCAGTCAGCAATATTCCTAATATGACAGAAAAAATAAAAAAGGGGGCAACAGGAAGAGAGGACACAGAAGTGTGGGCAGGGGGATAAGAAGGTGTCAGAGTTTTCCTAATTTTGGTACTTGCGGAGCAGAGAAATCTAAAAGTCTTTATGGACCGATGAAAGAACCAGGGACGTGGCCAGGTACATTTCTACAAAAATTACATCACTTATAATACCCCTACCACAACTGCTGAGTAACCTGGTTGGGTCTCAAACATGACTTGAGACGAACCTGGTAAGTTTGGAACAACATATCCTCTTGCCATAACAAGAAGTGTTATTTTTTCCTTCTTTGGTGATAAAGCTTTCCAGTTCAGTAAAAATCTTTGTTTACCAGATATAAAAATGTTCGTTTTCAAGCTGTGAAGTTGACCTCCGGCTTTTTCTTTCCCTTCCCCCTCCGCCTTTTGCCTTTAAAAGTTCAGGATGTCTCAAACAGCAACTGTTACATTCTGTCTAGCAAGCCTGGACTGTGGACAGTGATCTAACCTCTTGGAAAAAACATGGAGTTCACCCAAACACTGAGAGAGACATTCTCTCGCCCCAGCCGCCAGCTCCTAGGTTTCAAAGCTCGGGACAGACCTTACGAACAGCTTGGGGCTCTAGCATGTAAGCTGGCAGCGCCAACTCAAACACACCAGGCCAGGCCCCAAAAGGCAGGCAGTGAGGGGGAAGAAACCAGGCCACGGGCCCCTGCCTGCGTCACGCTCGCTCCTGCAGACCTCTCCTGTGTCTGGGGACGCATGGAAAAAGAGCACACTTCCCAGCTGGACTGCAAGTTCAGGAAATCAAGTCTCATTAAGTGAATATAGAAATATCCGTCCGCTTGGAAAGAGAAAGGTCTTGCTGATGTACACACACACACACACACACACACACACACACACACACACACACACACTTGCAGCAGTAAGTCACCTATAATTATCTTGATTTACTTGAAAGCAGCAAAATTGGCCTTTGATAGGATATGTAAAAAATAAAGCCATTTCTTTTTCCTTTGGGGATTTTGCCCATGTGCCCTAGAATGTTCTGTGTGCACACTTCAAGGGCCCACTACACTCTTAAAACAGTTTCAGTATATTAACATCTTGGCTTTCAGTATATTAACATCTATTGCTGGCCTCAGGCTTTTGACATGGACACAGCCACTAATCTCAGTGTCCGGATCAGTGTGTGTGAGTGTGCATTCGGAGAACAAAAGAAAATGTCCCCATCCCTCAAAGAGAAGGCCATCGAGCTTTTTAGATGTAAAGATACTGAACGTCCTTGGGAGCATTCTCTAGGCCCACTGATTTTTTAAAGCTAAACTACCAACCATTATATATGTTACTCATTTACATAACAATTGGAAGTACACTCCATTCCCCTAAGAGAGTTTATTAGCTCAGAAGACTTCTTATATGGGAATTATTTTTAAGTTTATATTTCTTTGTATTCTTACCTCATTTTGTATATAATTGTGGTTCACTCAATAAACTTTATTTTGATAACTGTCAAATTGTTGTTACGCACGTACTCCGCTAGCATTTGTCGCTACTACAGATATGAGTATATTACATTCCTATCATCAAGAAGCACAAAATCTCTTTGGAAAAATGGACTTATTATCAAGTTTGCCATTCCCAGCCCCCAAACCACTCAAATATCATTTTCACTAATGGCCATCAAAGTATCTATGGAAACACATATCATGTTTTAAATTCTAGGCTGAATTTTATGTGGGGACAAGTCACAGAAAACGTGGTCCATGCCACAAAGGGACTCACAACTGACCTGGGTGGATTAAAACATATTTCACTTGTTTCATGCTTTACATTTGGAAGCTGAGATTTACGTGAAATGCACATCTCCTCCAAAAGCCACAGAATCACAGTGTCACAGAATGTTATAACTAACAACAGCTAATAAGGCATATGTGTAGATATTTGCCATCTAAATTACAAATGACAGGATGGGACCCGTCCAAATTGGGAAAACCATGTAAGGCCATTCTAACCATTTTGATTATTAGCTCTGACTAAAGTAGAAGAAATAAACTTTTGTCCAAGTGGGGACTGGCCTCTGCTTTCTAAGTTATCAAAATCTGAACATGTATAAAGTACTTCATAAGAAGTTCACTGGTTTCTATTTTAATTCTATTTATTAATTCAGCAGTAACTCGACCCTAACAACGCTAATAAACCTTCTCCATAGTAAAGTGGCCCTTACCTTGGTTTTGTACGCTCCTATATGACTTCTCACATCTGGATGAAGCCATTCAGACTTTAAATAAAAAGGTTTAGTGTAATGAGATTTTTTTAGGGATATACAGAGTTAATCAACTTCATAAAATTCTGAAAGAAGTTGTTTCTTTTCTAGTATCTGTAAATTAAGAAAATGTCAAGCTTCATAGGCTTATTCATTTGTTGTATCCCTGATTTAGTTATAGTGTGGCTCCAACCTTGAAGATTCCATAGAAGTCATTTTAGTGAAATTAAATACACAAATACAAACTACACATTGTATACATGTTAATAGATCATAGGTTCTCAACTAAGAGTGAGAGGATAAGACAAATACAATGAATGGCAACCTGCTATTTTTATTTGGCTTTTTCTGTTGTCCAAGTCCTCTGTGAACAGGGTGGGAATCTAGATTTATTGAGTCCAGTCTACATCAAGCATTCTGTGAGCCTGTTGACATATATCGTCTCTTTTATTACTCATAGCAAAGCTATTCTTTGTGTATTGCTATTTTCCTATTTTAGAGGTAGAAACAAATTCGTAGAATAAAGTATCATTCTCACAGCTAATAAGTGATGGAGCCAGGATTCCAACCTGGTTATTCTAAGAGCTGAGGTCCTTCCTCAACACGTTGTTCTCAATACAATGCGTTGTGCTCAATTCTTTACTCCAGACTTCGATATGCCCACATACACCATATCTGTGTTACAACATGTATAATGTGTACATGTGTGTAATGTAAAAATTCTTTATCAGCCACCAACAGGAAATACCACGTTAAAAATAAAACATTAAAGGCATTACCATTAAAGACAGAAAAAAAGATTCAGATGTATACTATCAACACAGCACTGAACATTATTCAGGAGACTCTGGCTAATGCAAAAGACAGCAATAAAAGGAGTAAACACATTGAAAAGAAAGAAATAAGTCACTTCTGCAGACATCATGATTATACATCAAGAAAATTCATGAGAATCAAATGAATTCATTTCAGTAAGCTATTCATGTTTAAGATAAGTATTTTTAACAGTTAACACTGTTAAAAATACTTATCTTAAATACCTTTCTTTTTATACCAAAAATAACTAGTTACTGGAATAACTGGAAAATTTCCATTCACACTAGCAAAAATAATATAAATGACAGAAATAAGCTTACCATGAATGGGTAAAACTTATATTTAAAAAAAGAACTATAAAAGATTAATGTATCACACACCCAAAGACCTAAGTGGAGATACATGTTTCTAAAAGGTCTCACTATGGGGCGCCTGGGTGGCTCGGTTGGTTAAGCGACTGCCTTCGGCTCAGGTCATGATCCTGGAGTCCTGGGATTGAGTCCCGCATCGGGCTCCCTGCTCAGCGGGGAGTCTGCTTCTCTCTCTGTCCCTCCCCCCCTCATGTACACACTCTCTCTCTCTCTCTCTCATTCTCTCTCTCTCAAATAAATAAATAAATCTTTAAAAGGTCTCACTATTATAAAGATGTAAATTGTCTCCAAATTAATCTATAAATACAATGCATTCCCAATAAGATTGTAGATGACACGTGATGAGACGACTGATACATCAGAAAAGTGGAGATTATTTTTTAAAGAAAAAAAATATTATTTTTAAAACCCACAGTAAATAAAATCGTGTGATATTAGCACAAAAGTAATCAAGTGGGTCAGAACAGAGTGTTCACAGATAGAGCCATGACTAAAAGATAATTCGGTATATGATAAAGAAGACATTTCAGTTCAAGGAGGAAAGGATGGAACTGGCTATTCCAACATGGGGGGGAGTTGGAATATAGCCCTCATTAACCCACTTGAAACATGAGTGAAAAATATGATCAGATAATTACAGACATGGTAATACAAATGGGGAAGTAAGTTATACTGTAGCCTTAATACATACAAATACAAAAAATAATATTGGATATCAAAGAATTTTATTTAAAATTAAAAAGTATAAAATTAATTAAGAGAAAATGAAGGAAAATATTTTATAACCCTAGAGTAGGCAAGCCTTCCTATGCAAGATATATTATTAAAAAGCAATAAATGACCAGTCAATCTGACTACCTCAACCATAAAACTTCTGTATAGCAAAAGATATATACAATGTTAAATGAGAATGGACAGCATGAGGGCAAATATTTTAATTATATGTATTAAAAAGAAAATATTAATACTTAAAATATGTAGCCAAAATCAACTAGACCAAATCAATGAAAAAAACAATGACAAAAACAGAAAAATGGGCAAATATTATTAACTGGCTTTCTCCAGACATGTAAATGCAAATGACCAAATGAGTAAGTAAAGCTATTCAACCATACTGCAGCCATTAAAATAAAATAAAAATAAAAGCAACTTTTCTTTTGCTCTGAATGAGCAGAAATTTTAATAATAATCCTCTTGAGTTTATAAGGAGGCAGGGATATGGGTATTATTACCTCTTAGGAGTATAAATTGGTACTGACTTCCTCAAGAATAATTTGATAATAGTTTTACCATCAAATGTATATTTCTTAAACATACCAATATGTTTTATTCACAGCTTCTTAGAGAAATGTGAACAAAAAAGAACGTTTCATGACTATTTTGCTATAATATTGAAAAATGGTAATAACCTGGAGGTCTATCAGCAGGTCTATTTATTTATTAGATAAATAAAGCATATGCATACAATGGAATGCCCTATAGCAAATCAAAAGAATGAAGAGGATATATCCATATGGACACAGACTGATCTCCACATAGAGACATTAAAGAAAAATACATGCACGTATCATTCGAGTTTTTTTTTTTTTTAAGATTTTATTTATCTATTCGACAGAGAGAGACACAGCGAGAGAGGGAACACAAGCAGGGGGAGTGGGAGAGGGAGAAGTAGGCCCCCTGCCGAGCAGGGAGCCCGATGTGGGGCTCGATCCCAGGACCCTGAGACCATGACCCGAGCCGAAGGCAGATGCCCAAAGACGGAGCCACCCAGGCGCCCCTTGGGTTTTTTTAAAAAGGCAAATAAAAATAAGAACAAATTAGATGAGTAATACAGAGAAGACTACGTATCTGCAAAATAACAGAAAATCTATACATTGATCTCGCCTCTGGTTTCTGACACAGAGCTCCTAAATCCCTTGGAATTTCCTGGATGATACGAGTGAGTCTCTTCTGTTCTAGATGAGGCAGTTCTTGCGGGGTCCTGGATAGCCTCAGGATAGGGGCTGGTCTCCAGGAAGACCAAACAATGATTAGAAGTCTGATACTTTCATCCCCAAACCCTATCCTCCAGAACAGGAGAGTGCTAGAGTTTGAGTTAATGACTGATCATTGCCTACAAGATGAAGCCTCCACAAAAATCCCAAAAGTACAGGGTTCAGAGACCTTCCAGGATGGTGAACACATCCACGTGCTGGGAGGACAGCACACCCCGGCTCCATGGGGAAAGAAACTTCTCTATTTGGGGATCTCCTGGACCTCACCCTATATATCTCTTCATCTGGCTGTTCATCTGTATCACTTACATCCTTTTTAATCAGCCAGTAAACTTAAGTAAATGGATCTCTGAGTTCTGTGAGCCATTCTAGCAAATTATCAAACCCAAGGAGGGGGCCATGGGGATCCCAATTCATAGCCAGAATGGTCAGAAGTGCAGATGACAACCTTGACATGTGACTGGAGCCTAAAGTGCGGGAAGGCAGCCTTGTGGGAATAAGCCCATAACCTGTGGGATCTGCACTAACTATGACTAGTGTCAGAACTGAACTGAAATGTAGGACATCCCATTGGTATCACAGAATTGCTTTATGTGGGAATACCCACACACATTTGGTGGCCATCAAGAAGGTATTCTGAGTAGAGGAGAAAACAGAGCCTTTCCTGGACAATATCAAACTGGGATAAAGACTGGAACAACTGGAAAGGGGGCCAATAGTACTACTATTTGGCTCTTTTAAAAAAAGAATATGCTACCTATACAACTTCTAAAAGGTTTAATGTTAATTCTCCCCAAATTAGCTAAAAGGGCAATGCAATACAAAACAAAATTCCATTTGTTTTCTTTTTAGAACTTGACAATTGATCATCTGGAAAAAAATGCTGAAAATGCAGCCAACACATTTTTGTAAAAGAGTAATGAGGGAAAGCTTGTTTACCAGACCTAGAAACATACTATAAAGTTAAAATAATTAAGACAGTGTGCTATTGGTTCAGAAAAAGGGATGGTAGATCAAAGGAATAGAATAGGGAGTCTGAGAACAGATCCATGCATGCTAGTTGGGACCTTTTGGGTTACGAGTAGCACTGGGAGTCTAATTTGCTTAAGCAAAACAAAACAAAAAAAATGCATCAAGCAAATAAAAAAATGTAAAAATCAATCCGTGTATACCCACGATCACAGCAACATTATTTCAATAGTCAAAAGGTGGAAGAAAACCATGTGTCTATCAAGAGATAAACAGATAAACAAAATGTGGTATAACATACAATAAAAGACTACACAACCTTAAAAAGGAAGGAAATTCTGACAAATGCACAAGAGAGATGAACCTTGAAGACATTATGCTAAGTGAAATGAGCCAGTCACAAAAGGACAAATTCTGCATGATTCCACTTCTATGAGGTACCTAGAAGAGTCAAATTCATACAGATAGCAAATAAAATGGCAGTTACCAGGGCCTCGGAAGAGGGAGGAACAGAAATTATTGTTTAATAGGTATGGAATTTCAGTTGGGGAAGATTAAAAAGAAGTTCTGGAGATGGGTAGTGGTGATGGTTGTACAACAACGTGAATGCACTTAACACCACTGAGCTGTCCACTCAACGGTTAAAATGGTAAATTTTATGTAATGCATATTTTACCATAATAAAAAAATCCATAGGGAAAACAGAGATGCATCTGGGATTACTGAATCACCAGAATCAAGAAACCCAACAGAGCCCGACCTCTCTTTCCATGTCTTTTCATTGCATTTCTCTGCATTTTGATTTTATTCATCTTTACTATAAAACACATTTTGGTAGAAAGCACAAATGTTAAGTGGCCCCTGAGTTTTATACACATATATATTTATCTGGTAACATAGGCTCAAAGTATATAAAGCAAAAACTTAATAAAAATAAAAGGAGAAATAGATATCCACAGTAACAGTTACAGATTTTAAATGCCTCTTGCAATAACTGATTAAAAAACTGACAAAATAATCAATAAAGATATAGATTATAAACAAAGGATTAGCAATTTGGAATGTCAACAGAACATTCCACCTAACAACTTAAAGATATAAATTCTTTTCAACTGCAAATGAGACATTCTCCAAAATTTGCCATATTCTCAGCCATAAGGCAAATCTCAAAAAGTTTCAAAGGAGTGATATTATATCATGCTATCACGTCTACTGACCATAGTAAAAAACAAATTCTTGTTACATACTAGCAGTTATATAGTTATACTATATAACTAGTTATATATATACTACTATTACTATATATACTACATATAGTATATATAACATACTAGTTATATATATCTATATCTGCAATATGTATACATATTTGCTAAGAAAGTAGAACTTATATACGAGGTGATGGATGTGTAAATTAGATGGAGGGACTCCTTTCACTATGAATACATATATCAAATCACCACGATGTACATTCTCTCCATCAAAAGTAATAATAATAATATATCTTCACAGAGATGAGATATTGCCAACTGCAACAACATAGATGGTCATCAAATACAAACATTTTTCCATTCTTGAGCTCAGTCAAAACTCAAAGCAATATGAAAAAAAAACAACAAGAAAACAGCTCATCTTAAAATTTATCTAATAAAAATTAAATGGAATATATCTCAACACTCCTACGTCGAAATCCCTTCATTTTTTTTTTTTTTGGCCAAATCTTAAGAGTGATCTTTAAATCCTTTTCCTCTTAACACCAGCCAACGCCAAAAACAGTGTATGGTAGTGAATATTTTTATAACCTCTTTATAAGAAAACTGCATCGTTGTTTCTTGCCTTTATTGGTGATACTGAATGGAACCTTTAATTCACAAGGCTTAAAAGTAGACTTTGGGAAACAACGCAAGTGTAAAAACCATTAGTGGCAACAGCATTTGCTAAATACTGACATCTGACTGTATGATAGATCAAGTGGAGCAGCTTTTGGGTATCTAATTCTAAAAATGAAGTATATGAAAAAAAAAATAAGAAGTCCTTGGCACCTAGGTCAATAGAACTTCTTCTGACACAACTGTTGTTTGTCAACCTTACCTAACTAAAAAGGAATGTTCTGAAGAGCTGGATTTCAAAATAAGTGGGCCAAATTGCAAGACATAAACAGTGTATTTATATGTACACAAAGAATTTAGGGAAATCCATAGCTAGGAGAAATGCATTTTAAACCAAAGCGTTAACCACTCCTCTCCCCCTCTCATTATGGCCTTCTGATTACACAATTCATCAAGAAGATAGATGGCAAGCCCTTTAGTATTCATGCCTAAAAGGTCAGAAAACTCTGGCAAGAAGGAGGAGAAAAAGAACAAGGAAAGAGAAAGAAATAAAAACAAACAAGAGACTTGAAGGAACCGTGAGCATCCAAACCCTGGCATTAGATTTGGCAACAGGTGAATTTTCTTTGGAGGGTATTAATTTCGTAAGTCAAGGCTATTAAAGCCCGACTTCCTGTTTCAGGTCTGGAAGGCATAACGCACAGGTCTCTTGCTCCAGCCCTCCCTGGGGGCTGTATTTTATCCAACTCGTCCCACTCTCCTCACTGGCTCACATTTTAAATGCAAAATCTACTGGCCAAGACCATTCATTTAGTCTTGCCACATACTGTGTCGAAGTCTATGTCAACGTTAATCTGGCCTTCCCAGATAAGTATACATGGCTCCAGTAAATGCACAAGCCTACAGTTCCCAAAAATGTCTCATGAGACTTTTAAATCTCAGGGAAATGTTCAATACCCTTCTGCCTCACAACGCAGTTGGAAACAGATTAATTGCCATTCATTTATAAGACAGTTATTCACCATCTTTTATTTTCACCTCACTCTTTCAAGATTTCTGACTCCAACAATCTTTGGACCACGATGGAATCAAGCCATCATATTTTCTTTTCTTTTTTTTTTAAAGAGCTCTTTCATACTTTCTCCATTTTTCTTCTTAAACCTTGATCCCTCCTATATTCTCTGCCATCAGTCTGTGGGCTGTCTATGACTCTGGATAATGCCAACCCCTCCACTTGTGCCCAGCTCCCAACTCTCTTGGCCAAATCTCCCTTCTCTTTCTTTCATTGCTCATTTTCCTCCATTTTACTCATTATTATTCAAAAACAAACATGCTAGTCCTCTCATTTTTCAAAACCTTCCCTTAATACCTCTTACCTCTCCAGGTACTACCTTATTTCTCTTCCCTCTGTGCCAAAATTCCCTCAAGTGTTGTCTATTCTTACTGCCTCCAATCCACTCTTCCCATTCTGTCGATGTCACTTCAAAGAGCACCCCACCCCCCACACCACTCCAAGAAGCTGCTTGGGTCAAGGCATCAAGAACCTCCACAATGCTAAACCTGATAGTCATTCCTTGATCCTAATTGGTCAGTTTTCAACATTTAATATCCTCAATCACTGCCTCTTTCTGGAAACACTTTTCTTACTTGACATCTAAGTCAGGGCTACTCTTCTGGTTTTCCTTCTGCCTAACTGTCCACTTCTTCTCAGTCTCTTTTCCTGGTTCCATCACCTCTCCCAATAAGAAGTTCCCCAGGATTCAGTCAGTCCTTGGTACTCCACTCTGTGTTTACTTACTCTCTAGGTAATCTCATCCAGGGACATGGCTTTAATATCTTCTCTTTGCTAAGCTCTCCCAGATTTATATTTCCTGACCTCTCGTTGGACCTCCAGACTTAAATATCCAGCTACATACTTGACACCCACAGTGGGACATCTAACAGGTATCACAAATGTAACTGGTATAAACTGAGCTCTTCCCCTCAATCTACCCCAATCTTCTCCACCTCAGCAAATGGCTATTCCATCCATCCACTGGCTCAGGCCAATAAATCCTGGAGCCTTCCTTGGATCCTTTCTTTCTTTCACTGCCCCCTACACCATGTTGAATCCATCAGAAAGCCCTGTTGACTCTGTTTTCTAAATATATACAGAATCTGACCAGCATTTACTACTTTTGCTGCTACTACCCTGATCCATACCACCATCGCTTTCTTTAGGCTTACTGCAACAAACACCTAACTGGTCTTCCTTCTTCCCCTTTGTCCCTTCACTCACTATATTTTCAACCCAGCTGACAGAATGATCTTTTAAAAATTTTTGGGTCATGTCACTGCTCTGCTCAAAATCTTGAATTGGCTCCTATGCCACTCAATGTGAACATAAGGAAAATCCTTATTATGACCTCCAAGAGCTTCCCTATCATGCCCCCTTCAACATCCAAGTTTCCTCTCTGACCTCATCTCCTACTACATTACCCTTCTCTGGCTCTGTTTCCACCACAATAACCTAGAATAAACCAGGTGCACTCCCACCTCAGGACCTTTGCACTTGCTGTTACCAATTCCAGGAATACCCTTTGTATCCAAGATAGAAACATGGCTTACTACCTCACCTCCTTTAAGTCTTCACTCAGTGAGACCTTCCCTGAATACTGTAGTTAAAAGTTCTACCCTCCACATCCTCCTATCTCCTCTTCTCAGCTGTCCTCTACAACATTTATTGTCACATAACATTTTTTTATAGCTTATATTCAACGTTAAGTTCCATGAACACGGGGATGTTTTCCCACTTTGTTCATTTCTGAGTCTCCAGCACTTGAAACAGTGCCTGGGACACAGTGTCTAACAAGTGAATTGAATGAATAAATGTGGTCAGCTTAGTAACTGCCAGGAAATGAGCTAGTTGCTAGGTACAGTACTGTTTTACTGCTCTAACTGCATCATGGTCTCTACAGTCAAAATTTCCCATTTGGATATCTCTGAAATAATTTTCATTCCAGAAGACATACCAAGTGAAGTATTTTTCATTACCAGACTTGTTTCAGATGCTTGCTAGGATAAGGACCCTTGTTACCAAAACACTATAGATCTGCCTATAGAGTAAAGCAAAGCATATTTTCTTCCCTTTTCTTCTGTTTTTTTTTTCCCCTTTTTTTATCCAGATAAAATTGACATATAACATTATATTAGTTTCAGTTGTACAACATAATGATTTGATATTTGTACACGTTGCAAAATGATCGCTGCAGTAAATCTAGATAACATCCATCACTATACACAATCACAAATGCTTTTTCTTGTGAGGAGAACTTTTCAGATTTACTCTCTTAGCAACTTTTAAATATACAATACAGTATTATTAACTATAGTCATCATGCTGTACTTTACATCCCCAGGACTTATTTATAACAGGAAGGTTGTACCTTTTGACCACCTCCACCCATTTCACCTACCCCCTCCTTCCCCCACCTCTGGCAATAACCAATCTGTTCTCTATATCTTTGTGTTTGAGTTTGTTTTATTTTGTTTTTTCTTCAGATTCCACATAGAAGTAAGAGCATGTAGTATTTGTCTTTCACTGTCTGACTTATTTCACTTAGTATAATGCCCTCAAGGTCCATCCATGTTGTCACAAATGGTAAGATTTCATCCTTTTATATGGCTCTATAATAACACTGCATATATATATGCACATATACATATATATACACACACATATATATACGCACATATACATATATATACACCACAGTTTTATCCATTCATCCATTGATAGACACTTAGGTTGCTACCATGTCTTTCTTGACTATTGTAAATAATGCTGCAATGAACATGGGATGCACATATCTATCTCTTCAAGTTACTATTTTTATTTCCTTCTGATAAATATCCAGAAGTAGAATTGCTAAATCACATGGTAGTTCTGTTTTTTGAGGAACCTCCATACCCTTTTCCAGAGTGGCTGTACCAACTTATATTCCACCATCAGTACACAAGTTTCCCTTTTCTCTACATCTTTGCCAACACTTGTTATTTCTTATCTTTGGGATAATAATCACTCTAACAGGTATAAGCTGACATCTCATTGTGGTTTTGATTTGCATTTTCCCGATGATTAGAGATGTTGAGCACCTTTCCGTGTACCTGTTGGCCATCTGTGTGTCTTCTTTGGAAAAATATTCAGACCCTCTACCCACTTGCTAACTGCTTGGTTTTTGGTTTTTAGGTTTTTTTGTTCTTGAGTTGTATGAATTCTTTAGGTATTTTGAATATTAACTCCTTATCAGATATATGGTTTTTGTTTGGTTTTTTTATTTTGTTTTTTTTTTTGTTTTTTTTGAGGAGTTCACTTTATTTTTTTCAAGGTTTTTTTAAAATTTTATTTTATTTTATCATGTTATGTTAGTCACCATAAAATACATGATAGTTTTTGATGTAGTGATCCATGATTCATTGTTTTTTCTCCCATTTGGTAGGTTGCTCAGAGCATTGTTTCTTTTTAAAAGCACATTTCCTTTAAAAAAAATACTCTATAGAAGAAAGCAATAGCAAGCCTTCTACCTTCTTTAAAATTAAGTTTAAAAGGTACAGTATGAACAGACTCAATAACAATGCCATTTTCTTAATTTTTCAGTGTGTATAACTTGAGATTTTATCTGATTTTTGGCACCAGGATTCCTATATTCTGTTAACTTCTTGGCAAGAACCACATGGCATGTTTCCTTGTTGAGAGTTCATTACATCTCTAGATTTATTTGATTCACTTTTCAAAATTTGAAGGAAAACTCATTTATAACAAAGGTGGAAGAAAGTAGAGAGAACCCAAAGCAAAGAATTATTTAAGAAGCTACTTCTCTTTTTCTGATTCTGAAGTCCTAGTGCTATAAGGAAAGCACTGTTAAAGCTAACTATTATTGAAACAACAGACCACCTTGTGGTACTACCGCTCTGTGGTCCCAAAACTCTTCTCCCTCCCAAGCACACAGTTAGATGACATTGCCATTCCCCTTGCTCTTGGGGCCATGGCTGCATGACTGGGTCCTCTTGCATGAATTGATCCTATAGTTCAGGCTGAAGCATTAAGAAACTCCCATGTGATCCTCTGGCTGGCTGTGGAGAAGCCATTAGAAGACTCTGAGGTCCTAAGATGGTGGAGGAAGCCTGGATTTTTGAATGACCACAAAATAGGCTGCTCGCTGGTCCACTCTGTATCAGATGTTAAGCCACTGAGATTTGGGAGTTTATTACAGTAATCACTGTTACTTATCTCAGGTAAAGTATTGTTAGAAATGGTGCTCCCCAGAGGTAACTGGCACGTAGTCTTATCAAAGGCATATCCTCCAGATATCTGGCAGGAGGGCATGTAAAATATACCTATTGCACAGCATCAAGAAATCTGTTTTACTCAATGACTACCACAGCATGGCAAAAGTAATTTAAGGCTTCCGAGAACTAGGGAACAAGTTCTTAAATAGAAGTTGAAATGACTTGCAATGCACCTGTTTAGTGAATAAGAACTTTTCTTCATTCTTCAAATCAAATTTAAGCTTAAACTATCCCCTTTTTACTCCCAATGAATCCAATAAGTATAGGTAATAAATCTGATAGTACTTCTGAATCTTTCTTTATCAATCAGAAAAATCTTCCAAAGACTTCTCTGAATATCACTACCAACCCATGACATATTTCCTCTTAAAACTATAAAATAAATCCATCCACACATACTTTTTGAACGTCTATTATGTCCAAAGCACTGAGATAATTCTGTGAAGGAAGAAAAGCAGAATATATGGAGCCTTCAATCCGTGTTTTTTTATATTGTCACATATATACCTATGGTGATCAAGAAAGATCTTGGATGTAGGATGTAGGTGAAGGTAGGTGAGACAGAAACAGAATGATGGAGTGGGAACCAAGGGATATGATAATGAGGAAGGTGAGGTAGGACCAGCTATTATTAACCAATGAAGGAATTAACCAGATATTCTGAGTTGAAGAGGTCTCCCCACTCCCCACATCTATACAGGTATCACCCAGCTCTGTGGCTCCTGAACTCTTCTTCAGCCTTAAGGTTTCTAGACAGGTATTACATAACTCAATGACTGCTGAACTAGACTCCAACCCTGGAGTCTCTTGGACCAAGGCTGAGTTTAGAGGCTGAGGATCCTGAGAACAGTCCTGTGAAGAACCCAGGCTCAAATGTTCCTGGCAGACTGAATTGGAGCCCAGGCTCTGATTGTTTACAACTCCCAATGGCACTAGATAGATCAAGGTTTACATCTGTAGTTCTACGGCTTATGAGCAGATGATTTATAGGTCACTGCTCTAAACCTCTAGTCTCCTCAGTTATAAAACGGGAATGAAAAAAGGACATATCTCATAGGATTATTATAAGAATTAAATGAGATGATAAAGGATATAGCAGCACTTGGCACATAGTAAGCATTCCAGAAATGGTAGCTGTTTTATCATTTCAGTGCCTCATATACGGAAGACCCAAGGTTCTAAGAGGAAAAAAAAAATGTCTTTAATTTCATCTAATCCTTTCAACCAACCCAAAAATTAAAAACAAACAAAAAACTCCTTCATTATCTGAGTAACCTAATTACAAGCTAATCTAAAGAATGCTCTGAAAATACTTTTAAATACAATGAGATGGTTTGAAGACTTAACAAAAGGCCTTCATAATTTCCCTCTATTTTATGGTCATTAATAAATAACCTGACTCACGGAAAGAAGAAATTCTGGAGATTGCCTTGGGTGGCCTGAAGTAAGTTTGTTGAACAAACAGCACATCATTTTAGCTGGAAATTAATTTTCAGTATCCAATCAACTAAGGAAGAGATGTTACCCTTTCAGCTGCTCCAATGTCAGGAAGCCTGTAGTCTGTGCAGGGGTGGAGCAGTCAAGGAAGGTAGTGGAAGGATGGGGGGTGTGGCATTCAGAATGCTCACAGAAAGGGCTCTTTATCAGTCATCATGGGACTACTTAGTCTTTGCCAACCAGAATGGCTCTTAGCCATTAAGCCATTAAGAACTCTTAGCACTTACCTCTCATTTGCAAACTAATCCTGATCTTTCCCCCTTTACTCTTTCTAGAAGATCCTTACATTAGAAAGCCTATGAGACCCATCCCCATGGCTAAAGAAGTATACCAATTTTTTTTTTAAGATTTTATTTATTTGACAGAGAGAGACACAGCAAGAGAGGGAACACAAGCAGGGAGAGTGGGAGGCGGAGAAGCAGGCCCCCCACCGAGCAGGGAGCCCGATGCGGGGCTCCATCCCAGGACCCTGGGATCATGACCTGAGCCAAAGGCAGACGCTTAACGACTGAGCCACTCAGGCGCCCCAAGAAGTATACCGATTTAAAAAAAATAAATGGAAGTTTAAAATTATTACCCTCAATTATTCATGTACAAAACTTGTTCTTTGTGAGTTATACCTGTCAGATTATTAACCTGAGATAAAAGACTTCCTGCCTTCAGCAGGTGTCCAGTTTTCCTGACACAGCACAGGCATATAGTTCACTGAGAACAGTTACATTTTACTAGATTCTAAACCAAGTCAAAAGAATAGACTCATGTCAAACAAACCCCCTAAAACGTATTAGCTATTTCTTTTCTTGGGGCTCAGTTTCCTCTTCTGAAAAGTAAAGGAGTGAAAGTAGATGATTTTTGAAGTTTCCAAAGGTAAAATTCTGAGATTCTCTCTTGAGCCAATATCCTCCATTAGCAGTGAATCATGGGGACTTCCAAAATAATCTAGTCAAACCTAATACAATGCTAGAAGCCCCACCACAATGTCTGTTTGATCATCTCCATTGAAAGAAAATTTACTACCTCCTGAGGCAGTCTAATCAAACTTCCAACAATTATTTTCACTGGAAGGTTCTTTCTTCTATTAAGTTGAAATCTATTTCTCTGTAATTTTCATGTATAGGTCCTGAAAACTGAATGTTGTAATCATACCTCTCTGTATCAGGCTTGCTATATTGAATTTAACAATTTCCTTATCTAGCCTCAAAATAAAGTGTGTGTATACACACACACATATATATACCTTTGTATATTGCTTTATATAACCTTTGTATATTGCTATAGCTGAAGAGTAGAAACATTATTTCTTAAGTTATGAGGTCTTGAACTACATTCTCTACACCTATATGTTCTACGTCCTCTCTACCTACCTATATGTTCTATGTCCTCTATATCTGTATGTTCTACATCCTCTGCACTTATATGTTCTTTCCAAATTCTAACTTCCAACAAGCATAACAACAATCATCAGATGTTCAGAAGCACATTCATGTTTATTACAACACAGAAAAAATTCCATATAAACACCTGCATTTTCATGTGGATTTTGTATACATATGCTTTATGAACAAGTAAGTGAATAAATAAAAGGTATGTGGCATATGCATATATTTGTAAAGGATGATATTTAAATAACCAGAAAGCACTGTTAAATTGATTCAAGCATCATTTTACCACAACCACTTAGTTCTAATGTCTTTGAAACTTTATCACATTACACATGCAAGAGAGCTCTTACAAGCCAGGTTTTAAGCTAATGAGTTCTATTCAGTTAAACTCTGAATAATAACATATTCATTTTTGTTTATTCTTATTTGCTACAGCTATAGTCATCCACAACACTCTAAATGCTGGAATCCAAATCCTTCTTCACATTAATCCTAATCACTTTTCTAGGAATTTGGATTTGTCTGATTGCTTCTACACTTTCAAATCAACATTATATTTCTTATAAAGTCAGAAATAGCTGAACTTACTGAATATCTTGCTTCTAGAGAGCACAAAATGAGCAACAGCAACATTCATAGTTAAGCATTTAATACATCTTTTTCAGATTATTAATAAAGTGAGGAGTTGCATTTGTACTCACAGTTGGTACTGGAAACATACCTCAGCACTTCTGTGTTTCAGAATAATCTTGAGGGAGAAATTTAAAAGTATTTGTGAGCGCTTATGAGGTCAAAGGTACTGCCTAGGCAAAGCAACAAAATAAACTTTGCTATGAACATTGTGTTTCAGCAGTCTCATTTGTAAAATGGAAGTAACACCACCAAATTCTTGTGCCTGATAAGGTGTTTATAGCCACCAGAGGAGGAAAAAGCATACGAAAGATACTTAGAAAGTATCATATAGACATTAAGACATTAAATTAGTTGCCATTACTATTGCTATCCATATAAGTACCACTCTTATTTTAATATTAACCTAAATGTCTGAATCCCATATTTAAAAAAAAAAAATTCAAGCTAGAATTTTCTGGAGGACAAATTTTCTCAAGACATTTTAGAATTTCCTGCTTATTTTACTTCTAGCCAAAAGTACTGCGAAAACAGCCACTCTTGTAATTCTTTCACACCTCTGTTTCCAATCCTGGCCAGACTCTCAAATACGAAAAAGATGTGTTAAGATAGTCAGGGGAAAAGTTCAGTGGGTGCTACTGAAACTCTAAAACAAACTCTGGAACAAAAATGATGGTAGCAATTTTTTGGCACTCAGTTTGTGCTCCTTCCATCTATTGAGATGGTCAACCTGCCCTAATTTCTAGAGTTTTGATGATTAAACAGTTTAATTGCCTATCATGTTTTCCTTATATTTGTAATCCTGATTTCCAGCACTGAAATCCTCTATCCGTCCAAAGCAATGGAACATATAGGAGCATCCAAACCTTGCCAGACTTGAAAACTTTAAGGCTACACATCTAACATTCAGTAACTCTAGTAATAGAAGCACTTGACAACAAATTATGTTTTATTTATTGCCACTAATACTCACTCTAACAAGAATTCACAAGAAGGTCAAGAGAATCTGGAAAGGGCATGAGGGCCATCTTGTTCTGATGGAAGAATCTCAATGCCCAGTGATTTCCCTCTAGCTTGCACTAAGATCTTGGAGTGATAAAGGAGTTTATGTCAACCTTCTTCAGCTAAAGAGAGAGGGCTATAGACAAAGGATAGGATGGAGAATAATACCGGGGGCGAGGAACAGGGGGAATAGAATCCTTAATGGTAAAAAAATACCCACCCACAAAATGGGAACTAATATTCAAGTAGATTAATTTTTGGTGTTTTGATGATGTCATTCTTTTAAGGGCCATTAGAAGTCACTGAGTTATTTAAAGAGCAAGGTTAGAAGGATTTAGGGGAACTATGAACCTGCAGTTTCCCAGAAACATAAAGCACGCATCTAGCCTAGTGTGCCTGTAAGTGTATAATTAAAGGAAGAAAGCCCAGTGCTTTCCTAGTCATGGCAGCCAGGACTCCTATGTTTTACTTTTTTACCTAAAAGAAGAAAAACAACAACAGTGAAACTAAAACCACCAAGTTCAATTCCACGGGCCAAATCCTAAAAATAGGTCAGACCCAGCTTTCTTAAGGAAAGAAATACAAAGAAAGAAAGAAAAAAAAAAAAAAAACCTGAAGATTGGAACTGCTTTTCAAAGTCGTCTGAATTTGATGCCAAGTCCACAAGGCGGCTGGGTTTTTAGGGTCTTTTGTGAGTTGTGTTAAGCTCTACACAGTCACCAGTGGCCATGTTCGTGATGCTGAGACGTGATAGGAAAGAAAAGGTTATTGAAAAGCATACCTGCTCAGTTCTTTATACCAATGCTCACAACATACAATTTCACTTCTCATGGACAAACTTCACAGCTTTAGTTTAGAGTTGCATATATTAGTTTTCCATAAAGCCATACATAAAATGGTGGGATTAAACATATAAAACAGTTCACACTCTGCATTTTGAATGTGGCTTTCAGTATGTATTTCTGCATGTATCACAAGGACCATGGTTTAAAATAATCCAGAGTTTATTTTAGATTTGTGTCCCATATAGATATAGGGACACTACAATAGGAAGCACTTTAGGATTATGATTCAGAATTTTGCTTCATTATCACAGCATCATTCATAATCCTCTTTAGTTTACAATATACTCCAAGATAGAGATTTATGTTAGAGTAGTTTCCCTAATGGATCAACTCAGCCATGATTTTCATAAAGATGACATATCTATTGAGATCAAGAGAAAAAGCTCAGAAGGTCTCATGTTGTACATGCATCTGCCTTCTAGATTCACCTTTCAGCAAGCACTTATTGGGTATCTACAACCGTGCCATGTGCTACGCTGGACACAAAGATAAATAAGGAAATTGGCATGCATTAGTGGAAAAACCTAAAATAATTTATGTAGCATGCTTAGCTCATTGCCTGGCACAGAATAAGTCCTCAGTAAGTGTTCGCTACAGCACCACTGAAGACCCTTCTACATATGAAAACATTCCAAGATTGCTGGGCTTTCACTTTCCACAATGGATTGTGCTATCAATTTCACTTTTAATAGCAACAAGCTTTCTTCCTGCCAGGCAAAGGGGGCCAGACAAGTGTACAAAAACATACAATACAATGAGTAACATGATTAGAATGGAAAAAACAAAGTATTATAGTCGCTCAAAATAAGTTGTGGAAATGAGGAAAGATTACCTTCTCGTGGGAGTTAATATGTGATCTGGGTTTTGAAAGATGGGAAGTGGTTCAGTATGAGAGCTCAGCTAGGTTACAGATTACATAAAGGGAGTCCTCAGGCACTACAGCAGCTAATCTTGAATGCCAGGCTAAGAGCTTGTTTTAGAGTTTATTCACCAAGGAATAGGGAGTCAGTAAAAGTATTTGAACAGGAAGTAAAATATACATATACATGTCCACCTACGTGTGTGTGTGTGTGTGTGTGTGTGTGTGTTTCTATAAAAGTGCAACACTACACTACTCTAAAATACTTTTTTCCTTTCTGGTCTTTAACTTACATTCTAGGAAATAATATAATGGTCTGGCTGCAGGGGACAAGCTAGAAGAGCTGGAGGTGCACAGCAGGCTCTCTGAGGTCAGGAACTGCTTCCTGGTCTGTGGTTGGCTGGAGTACAGGCCTGGGATGGGTGACAACCTGGACCTGGTAGCTCCTGGAGCAGACATCACCTCAGGAGATCTATGGATACACTCGGAGTAGGACGGATGAAACCCTTGGACCCTGCCTGCCCAGGTCCCAGGAGAGATGCCTGATTTGTTCTGGAGCATTTGCACAGGAGGGACTGTAGTAGAAGATTAAACTACCAGCTGCTCCAGAGGCTGGGATAGAGCTCCTGCTTAGATCTGGAGGGATGTGGAAAGACAGAAAGGTTTCCGGTCTTTATCTTAAGAGTCGGATGATTCTTTGTCTACTCTTTGGTGTATTAGTTTCCTAGGACTGCTGTAACAAACTGGGTAAGTTAACACAACAGAAATTTATTCTCTCAAAGTTCTGGAGGCTAGAAATCCAAAATTAAGGTGTTGGCAGAACCATGCTCTCTTTGAAGGCTTTGGGGAAGGAATCGTTCCTAGCTTCTTCCAACTTCTGGTGATTGCTGGCAATCCTTCGTGTTCTTTGGCTTGTAGATGCATCATTCCAATCTTTGCCTCTGCCTTTACGTGGCCTTCTCTCCTGTGTGTGTCTGTGTCCAAACGTCCCTCTTCTTATACAGATACCAGTTACCAGTCATTAGATTAGGGCCCACACCAATCCAGTGTGACTTCATCTTAACTTGATTATACCTGTAAAGACCCTTTTTCCAAATAAACTCATATTCACAGGTTCCAGAGATTGGGACTTCAACATATCTTTTTGGGGAACACAATTCAACCCATAATTATTGGCTCGTAGATTACTGAAGAGAGTATAGAGTGTCTCCTACCAACACTTACTGGTGGTTTCTGATCCAGTGACCTGATATCTTAACTGCGGACTTACAGAGCCATAAGTATTCAGGATTCTGGGAGGCGGTGACACAAAACTCCGCAAGTGCCTGGAAAAAAACAGCCTCCAACCTCCCAACACTTCTGATCTCCCCACTACAAACTATCCAAGAGTTGAGTCTCCAGAAGGAAGGAAGCTACAATTAGAAGTGAGATCCACCTGAAGTGATGAAATTTAAGACAACCCCATCCTGTTTTACAGCTCTGTTTACCTCAGTCCCCACCCACCCCCCAGGAGGTACACTCCCTGGCCACCTCTCATTGCTCAGACTCAGCTGGACAGTTTTCAAAAGCTTATGCAAGGACACAGGTATGAGGGCTCAAGAGACCTTGTGATGCTCACCTGCAAGAGGGGATGTGGTTAAGCTATCTGTCCTGAGATAGGTGAAAGAAATGCACCAGAAGGGAGTTTTAGGACCATTATTGACCTGTGCATAGATAGAAATGTTGGTTGATTTCTACTTTACGCTTTTGTTTGACAAATTCTTAAAAAGAGTTTTGTTTGCCAAAACTCTGCATTTTTCTCTAAACTAAAAAAAAAGTCAGAGAAGTTTTATTATTGCCTTTTAATTGCCAGCTCAGAATCAGAATCTCACGTGTTAGAGATTCAACATATGGGTGAGAGGGTTACAGGAACAGACTTTAACCCTATCCTTAGGATGTGCTTATATTTCCACTGACCCATGTTGACTGCTAATGACAGCTGATGGGATTTATCACAATTGTAACAAATTCTTTGTTTAGTAACTTATAAAAATTGTTTCAAGTCTGCTTACCTTCCTAAATGCTAAGTACCATGAATATTGGGTCTTTATCTATTTAATTTGCTTCTATAACCCTAGTATGGTGCTCAATATATAGTAGGAGTTCAACAGATACTTGGGAAATGATTATAGGTCAAAAGGAAATGGAAATGGAGACCCAATAAGTCATTCTGCAGTTATGGACTTGGTCATTACATGAATATGAATCAGCCAGGATTACTGAGCTGGGAAATTGTTGACTTTAAAGGTGGACAGGCATAGAGTTGACTTGATCTGTATCCCACAGAAAACTAAGGCACCAAATCCAGTGTCCAGCACCAATTTAGAACATATGTAGCTAAAAACTTGCTCATATTTTGAATTCAAATCCAAACTTATTTTAAAAAGTGATAAAATCTATATTCATATGAGTTTACAGAAATTTCTTAATTGATAAAGAAACTAATAACAAATACTACAGATGAATCCACTCTACTGCAGCCCATTATTTGTATATCATTGTAAAGTATTAGCATGATTTTATTTTTAGTTTTGTATTTTACCTATACTTGTTAGTACTCCCCTTAAAATAGATTACCACATCTAGTTCAGGGGTCTACACCAATATGGACATAGTAATTTTTCATAGCTTTATTCATTAAAATTAGTGAGTATTTGTGCTTTCACTGTACAATTCTTCTAACTTTCCTGTATGTCTGAAAATTTTCATAACAATATTTTAAGAAAAATAAAGTTAGAAAAGAAGAATAGATATGGGTCATTGTCACTGAACAGACAGCACATACTTACTTAAAATGTTATATATTAATGAAATGACTAGGTATGTACTTTTTAAACTCTTGCTTTCACATTTATCAGCATGCTCTTCCACTTAATTGCTCTGCAAACCTTGGGCAAGTAATTTCTCTGAGTTTCTTCTGGAACACAAGAATATGTCACATGCCCAAAGGTAGTCAGTTGGGTCAGATGATATCTTGGTATTATTTGATATAATTTCCTGATTAATGTTAATAGAAGTGGAGTATAAAACTCCAATTGCCTTAATCTGCTAACAGATATAAGCTCCCTCCTGTGTGTGTGAGTGCTGAACCATAGGAAATTGCTATTTTTATACTGAGAAATTGTCAAATATCAGAGATTTCCTAAGATCCAACATAATATGTACTGATATATATAAGACAACTTCTACCAGATACTCTATTTACTCAACAGGTACTTACTTGGCACCTACTTTATGTCAGCAATAAGCCTCCTTGTATGCCAGAAACAAGGAGGAAGAGGAGTATATAGTGCAGTCTCTTTCTCCCCAGGTTTATGATCTAACAGCAATGCTTATCATGTGCCATGCAAACACAGAGAACAGACCACTAACCCTGACTGTGCCACTGAAGAGGACTTACTGAAGACATAATAGGAGTCTCTCAGAAAAGGGAAAGAAAGGTAAGGGCACTAAGGCACCACTGTGAGATGGCATGAAGGTATGAGAGGATTTATCCTGTCAGGGAATAATGAGAAGCTCAGGGTAACAGAAGCATAGTGTAAGGGGCATGGATGAGGGCTCTGAGACAGGAGGAGTAGATTGGGTCCTAGTATAAAGGTCATGCTAAGAAGTTTAAGATTTTATCTTAATTATAATCTCATTATCAGCTTTGATTTTGAAAAAGATTAATTTTAGATAGATAACCAGTGACAATGTGAATGATAC
The DNA here is from genome assembly GCF_004348235.1 of Phoca vitulina. Lineage (NCBI taxonomy): Eukaryota > Metazoa > Chordata > Mammalia > Carnivora > Phocidae > Phoca > Phoca vitulina. Next base: position 31,801,866 of record NW_022589712.1, read on the forward strand.
ATTAAAACTGGGAGAAGCAGGTCTCCAGGTGACAAAATAGGAGGCTGTTGCAAATGAATGAGAGCCTGAGGGCAGAAAAGAGAGGCTGGATTCACAGAGATTTCTGGCAATAGAACTGACAAGATTTGGTAACAATACCAAATATATCTGTCATCAAATTGGGGAACTTTTAGGTCGTGGTTTCCTCAAATCTTTTCTGCATTGTTTTCTATCTCCTTTCAGACTCCACTTATATTCATGTTAGACCTTCTGATATTGTCCTACAAGTGACAGAGTCTTTGTTCATTTTTATTTTAAATCTTTCCCCTCTTTGTTATTTAGACTGAATAATTGCTATTATCTATCTTCAAGTTCATTGACTCTTTCTGCCATCTTCAGTTTGCTCTTTTTTTTTTTAAAGATTTTATTTATTTGACAGAAAGAGACACAGTGAGAGAGGGAACACAAGCAGGGGGAGTGAGAGAGGGGGAAACAGGCTTCCCGCTAAGCAGGGAGCCCGATGTGGGGCTCGATCCCAGGACCCCGGGATCATGACCTGAGCCGAAGGCAGATGCTTAACAACTGAGCCACCCAGGTGCCCCTCAATTTGCTCTTAAACCCATCTAATTTTTTTTTCCTTTCAGATACTGCATTTTTTAGTTCTATAGTTTCCACTTGGTTCTTTTTTAGAGTTTCTATTTCTCTGTTGAAATGTTCTCTACTGACTTATTGTGATCATATTTTTCTTTACGTTTTTATATAGTTGTAACCGCTGCTTTAAAATCTTGTCTGCTAATTCCAATTTCTTGGAGTAATTCTCTACTGATTACCTTTGCTCTTTAGTACGGGTATCACTTTCTGTTTTCCTCATATTTAGTCATTTTGTTTTGCAACCTGAATCCTGTAGAGAATACGTTACATTTCTCTGGAGATTATTGATGTTTTATTTGTTTTCACAGGAAGATATCATGACAAACTTAAACTCCAAATTCTGTTTGCCCTGCGGTGGTCAGCAGCTGAACTCCCTGTTCAATCCCTTCAATCTTAGGTGGCTGTTCCCTACCACACATGCATACCTCACAAGTCAACCAGATATTTGGACAGAGTTAACATGCAGAATTCGGGGCTCTCCTTCTGTGTCTCTGTCCTTTCTGGGATTTTCACCTCACTCTCCAATTGCTATGGTAACCCTCAATACAGTGCTGACTGGAGCTGCCCTCAGGTGACAAATATTGAATATGGAAAGCTCACTGGGCACTATTCTGCTTCCAAGTACCAATGCTTCTCTAGTTTCTGTCCACCTTTGTTTGTCCTCCAATAGCTTCAGATAGTTATTTTATATATATATATACACACTTTAATATATATATGTATATATATATATATATATATGTATATATATATATATATATATATATACTCACACACACATAACATGTGTGTATGCATCTCTGTGTATGTATAAAATTATGTGTATATTGTGTGGGTGTGTGTATAATTGTTATTACTAGAATGTTGATCTGATCTGTGCTACTCTGTGACTACCAAGAAAACCCATACCTAATGTAAGACTAGATGTATTCTGTTTAGAAAGTAACTAGAGGAAAAAATCAGTAAGTAATAAAGTCCTTAAATGAAAAGTGAAATATATTACCAAAAAAAAATAAATAATAACCCTAAAGAAAAGTAAGCAAAAGAATGAACAAATATTTCACAGAGGGGGAAACACAAACGGTCAATAAACATATAAAAAACGATCAACTCTAGCAACAGTCAAGTAACTTCAAATTAAGATAACAATATTATACCTATTTTTAACAAAAATTAAGACAACTAACAAAACCAAGATATGGATCAATGGGTATTTGTATACAGTACTTATAGGAAGATAAAAATTGTACAGTGGAAAATAACTTGATACTGTTTTGAAAAGTTCATCATTTGCTATTCCATTCCAAAATATACACAACCTAGAAAATCTCTTTGGGCATCAGGAGTACTATAATGCTCAGGGAAGCATGTTTCACAATAACATAAAAAAATCAGGGAATCCAAGTATTCACTTACAAAAGAGTGGACAAATTTTGATACATTTTCAAAGTTAATATTACACAACAATGAAAAGAATGACCTACCACTAGACATTAATATATATTATCTTAGAAACAGTATCAAGTAGAAAAAGACTAGATACATACATTATGAAACCATTTTTATAAAGCTCAAAAAACAAGGAACTAAATAATATCTCATTTCAATTCATATGGCTACATAGTAAAATAATTATTTTTTTACAGATTTTATTTATTTATTTATTTATTTGAGAGAGTGCACACAGGGGGAGAGGGAAAGGGAGAGGGAGAAGCAGACTCCCTGCTGAGCAGAGAGCCCAACGTGGGGCTCAATCCCAGGACCCTGAGATAATGACCTGAACCAAAGGCAGATGCTTAACCAACTGAGCCACCCAGGTGTTCCAGTAAAACTATTTTTTAAAGAGAATAATTAATGAAAAATTCAGCATAGAGGTCACCTCTGGGGAAGAAACAAGAGGTAGATAAGTAAAGAATAAAAATGTATTGGTATTTTTCCAATTCTTAAGGCAGGGATGGGTTCACAGGTATTCCTTTGAAAATATGCTTCATAAATTATTCATATTTACATATAATCTTTCGTATGCCTAAAGTAAAATATTAAAATGTAGAAGAGGCAGATAATGAATGAAACTTGAAAAAAGATGAATAAAAGCATAATACCAGGAAGGATATCTTGCTGTCATGTTTTTAGCTGAGTAAATACTACTTGGCTAGATATATTTTTTGTAAATCCCAACTAAAATAACATTTAAATAATTAGGTACTCAGATGTCTTTTAGAATTAGCACATTTTTTCAAGTAATAAGGCTTTGAAAAGTCATATTTGTGTCAAAAAAATGACATTCTGAATATTCATAACATAGTAGCTTGTATAAAACTTTTTGATGAACTATTTTTTTTAAGATTTTATTTATTTATTTGACAGAAAGAGAGAGAGAGCACAAGCAGGGGGAGCGGCAGGCAGAGGGAGTAGCAAACTCCCCGCTGAGCAGGGAGCCCAACACAGGGCTTGATCCCAGGTCCCCTAGATCATGACCTGAACCGAAGGCAGATGCTTAACTGACTGAGCCACCCAGGTGCCCCTTGACGAACTAATTTTGACTTCAATTTTCTGTACAAACGTCTGGCACTTGAAACTTAGTACTTAAGTTTATTATTTAAATAGGCCCTCCCCTTTGGTTTACAACTAGTTTGGTAGTGTATACTAAGCAACTATTGTTACTGAGACAGAAAATATTAAAATTCATCATTCCCAAATAAGGTTTCTGAGTTAAGTTCTCTCCTACCCCAAAAATCTTGTCTAAACTGATATGTGTTTCTTCTTTTCAAAATGTGGGTCATTTTGAAAGAAATGCTTTCATAAGAAAACCATATATGATTAATGATAATTTGAAAAGGTACCCTAAAATTCTGTGGTCTTCTGAACATCACACGTTGAAAGAAACCTATTTGGGATCATATTGTAAGCTTCCCAAAAAGGCCAAGGAGCCTTTTTCTAGTGATGTTATAGAGTTCATTTTGAAAGCAGCTGGAAATATTTAGGGAAATAGTCACAATTTAGAACGTAATTAGAGTCTTAGTCATCAGGGTAAAAAACATACCGGACAACAATCAGTATGCCAGGTTTTTTCAGACCAAGGACGGAAAGTGAACTGCAAATCTAGAAAAGATTTACAGAATGGAAAAACATTCTTACTTCTTTCTTCTACTTACCAAGTATGTTTTAAGTTCTCATGGGTTGGTTTCTCCAATCTGATGATACTGGAACACTGAAAAATTAAAGTATAAGTGATTAAGAGCAGGGAAAAGTTGAGATCCTTCCTATTCAAGTGTGGTTTGCGGACCAGATGGGATCTTGGTTGAAATTCAGAACCTTGGGGCCACCCATACTCACTGAGTCAAAATCTTCATTTCCACAAGACCCCCACATGATTTATGTGCACAGTCTATTTAGATTAAGTCTATTTCAAATAAAGTTACATAAAAATCATTTGCTTTTCTTTGGGTTATTATATTCCACAGAAATGCTTATGAATAATAAGGAAGGCCTAAAGAGAGATGGTGCTCTTTGCTTTTCCTCTCTCTTCTAACTAAAACAAAAAATGATTATTATATCTCCTTTCCTAGATATTCATTTTTGTGAACTGGGAAAGTTAGAAAAGCAGGTGTTTCCCTTAGGATGAAGGATACACACAAGATCTTCAAGGGCAGATATTAAACTAGAATTATTATTCTGTTAAAAATCCTTTCCTGTTAAACGACAGATGTTGGCGGGGATACAGAGAAAGGGGAACCCTCCTACACTGTTGGTGGGAATACAAGCTGGTGCAGCCACTCTGGAAAACAGTATGGAGGTTCTTCAAAAAGTTGAAAATAGAGCTACCATACAATCCAGCAATTGCGCTACTGGGTATTTACCCCAAAGATACAAATGTACGGATCCGAAGGGGTACGTGCACCCCGAAGTTTATAGCAGCAATGTCCACAATAGCCAAACTGTGAAAAGAACCAGGATCTCCATTGATAGATGAATGGATAAAGAAGAAGTGGTATATATATACGATGGAATATTATGCAGCCATCAAAAGGAATGAAATCTTGCCATTTGCAACGACGTGGATGGAACTGGAGAGTGTTATGCTGAGCGAAATAAGTCAATCAGTGAAAGACATGTATCATATGACCTCACTGATATGAGGAATTCTTAATCTCAGGAAACAAACTGAGGGTTGCTGGAGTGGTGGGGGGTGGGAGGGATGGGGTGGCTGGGTGATAGACATTGGGGAGGGTATGTGCTATGGTGAGCGCTGTGAATTATGCAAAACTGTTGAATCACAGATCTGTACCTCTGAAACAAATAATACATTATATGTTAAAAGAAGAAGAAGAAGAAGAAGAAGAAGAAGATAGCAGGAGGGGAAGAATGAAGGGGGGGAAATTGGAGGGGGAGATGAACCATGAGAGACGATGGACTCTGAAAAACAAACTGAGGGTTCTAGGGGGGAGGGGGGTGGGAGATGGGTTAGCCTGGTGATGGGTATTAAAGAGGGCACGTACTGAATGGAGCACTGGGTGTTATACGCAAACAATGAATCATGGAACACTGCATCAAAAACTAATGATGTAATGTATGGTGATTAACATAACATAATAAAAAATAAATAAATAAATAAATAAAAATCCTTTCCTGTTGTGTTTTCTTCTAAATTAAAAAAAGACCAAAACCCCACCCACTTATCCCATTAGACATTAACCTTTGAATGTATGAAGGTTGAGTTAAGAAGAATTGCAAGTACTCAGCTAAGATGTTGCCATTAGAGTTTATAGGTAACACAAAACTGAATGTTTTTTACTTAGAAACTAGTCTTTTCCTAATTTCCAGCAAGTCCTGTCAGTTCTAGGTCTGCTGAACTATGGGCACCTGTGCTCCATTTCCTCTGAAAGCCTTATCCAAATCATCACTGTCTCTCTCCGGGGCCAGAGCAATAACCTCCTAACCAACCCATACCCCCTTTCTTGCTTCTCTCCAGCCCTTCTCAGATGGCATTCGCTGGGGGGGGGGGGGGGGGGCTCTGTAAACACAAGTCAGACCATCCCCTTCATGTCTCGGGCCTTCCATAGCTCCTGTGCAATGGCCCAATGGACCCTGCATGGAAAGGCGCCTGCCTCCCTTAACACAGGTACCCTCTTGCTCCCCCATGGTGCACCCACACCAGCCTCAAGCCCCTCTCCTGCCTCTGGTCTCTGTACTTCCTCCTCTCATCTCACCCCAACACAAACACTCTGGCTCATTCTCATCTCTCAACTCGAAGGTTACCTCTGAGGGGCGGCCTCTCCTGGCCGGGCCACCTTACCTGAAATAGCACCTGCCCCTCATACCCTATCACTCCGTCGCCATCACTGTTTCTCTCCTAGTATCCTATAGTATAATCTGTAATAATCTCGTTGATTGGTTCTCTTGCTTATTGCCTATCTCCCCGGCTAGACTCTGTGATCAGTGGAAATAGGGACTGGTCTACCTTCCTCACTGCCCTATCCCTAGCTCCCACGACAGCATCTGGCACATAGGGGTGCCCAGTAAACATGTGATGAATGAATCAATGACTGAAATTAAAGGAATTAACATTATAAAGATATGATTCCTAGATGGTTATTAAACATATATGGTAGTTAATTATTTCTTTGTAACTTTATTCAAACAGAAAAAAAACTTAAAATATATCCCAGTGATATCACTGAACTATATATAAATCATTAATATCACCTTCATGTTTTTTCATCAGTCCATAATTATAATCCATACACACTGTGGCCACTAGACCAGGGAGAATTTACTGGTCACCCAAGTCATGCAGTCCAAATCATCTTTTATATTGCACACAAGTATTTTCCTAAGAATCATATCTAATGTCAGACTGACGATAGACACAGCTAGTTGTCTACCCAGTCAATCCATTTCCCCTCCCTAATAGACCTCTATTGTTTTTGGAACATAAACATGCCCAGATAACCCTTCTCAGCCTGCCTTGCAGTCAGGTGAGCGCCATGAAACACAGTTCTGGCCAAAGAGACAGAAACTTCAATCTTCAGAGAAAATTTTGCATTCTTGATAAAGATTCCACTAATTGCTCTGGGATGCTCCCCCTATTACCAACCTAGAACTTGAACATGGTGGCTTGAGCTACAGCAGCCCCCACTTAACCATGAGGAAAATATGAAGAGAAGCACAGAGATCTTGCTCCGAATAGCCTCAAGACACTGAACCAAAACCAGAAACTGATGCTTACCTTCAAATTTCTTGGTGAGCAAACATGACTTCGTTCAAGCCATTGTTTTACAAGGTTTTCTGACACACTCTGCTACTTTAAAACCTGTAGTGAGTTTTTACTGACTACAAGATAAAGTCCAGACTTCTTCCTACTGAACCCAAGAGTTTTTGCAATCTTACCCCAGCCTTGTTCTGCCATCTCATCCCATCCCTCGGCCATGTCTTCCTAGATCCCCTCAACTACCTGCCCCCACCAACGCTCTCCAAATTTTCAATGAGTCTGAACGTCGCACCTTTCCCTATTATATCACACATCTCCCAACTCTTGTCTATGCTACTCCTTATTCTCTCCATGAGAACCAGAACCATCTTTTAAGAACCAGTTCAAGCATCCTTCCCTCCACAAGCCTTCCACATCCCTCCGAGGCAGTGTCCTTGCTCATTCTTCTGTGCCTCCCAGTGCCATTACAACACTGTGACTTTTGCTACAACTATCTTGTTATGTGCCTGTTCCCTCTGGTCTGTGAGACACAGGCCTGGTATCTCATTCATCTTTGCATCTTACTTAAACACCTAACACACCAGTGGTTACCACACCCCTAAAAATCATTCACCAAATAAAGGAATGAATGTCCTTCAGCCCATGGGTACTGTTTTGGAACCATTACATCTCACTGTGTCTCTCTATGAATAATTCATTTTTAAGCACCTACTATGTGCCAGACTCTACACTGAGCATTAAGGATAAAGCACCGGACAAAGGAGACAAAATTTTGTCCCTGTGTAGATATTCCTCCATTGACAAATAGAGTGCAAATCAAATAAAGGGTATTGCAGGATATCAACTCTGAGCAGTAATAAATCATGAAGGCAGAGATGATTATATACCCCAAGGCAGTAATGGAATGCAAAAAGTATCATTTAGAAAATAAAAGAGAAGTCTAAGGCTGCCTCATTAGAATGTTAAGAAGAAAATAAGCAATAATTCCTTTTCCACTATTTATGCTGGATCTAGTTACTACTAAGGAGTAGAAGAGAAAAACTAAGATGAAACAAATACTTCTACTTATACACTCAGATATGCGTACAGTGATGTGTCTTACATGATTGTTACATTATAACAGTCAAAATTTGGAAACAATCTAAATATTCCTCAATAGGGGATCCATTAAATAAAATATGGTAATTTCATACTACGGAATATTAGGTAGCCATTAAAAGAATGAGGAAGCCCTATAGCTACTGCTGTAGAAAAAAACCCCTCCAAGATATATAATGAAAAGAGAAAGGAAGCCACAGAATAACACAGATTGCAGAAGGAAGGAAGGAAGGGAAGGAAGCAGAGGTGAAAACTGACACAAGAAAAAAAACTGAATAGTACTGCATCCGTGAAAGAAATTCAACTGGTAACTTCTTTCCCAAGGAAAAAACACCAGGCTCAGCTTTCATCCTTGATTCCTACAAAACTTTCAAGGAAAAAATAATGCCAATCTTATGTAACATCTTCCAGAGAAAAGAAACAAGGAAATATTTACAAGCTCATTTTATGTGGACAGCATGTTGACATCAAAATCTGACAAGAATTTTACAAGAAAGAAATAAAACAAGAACAAGCCACTGCTTCCCATAAGCATAGCTGTAAAAATCATACACACAATATAAGCAAACTAAATCCAGTGGTCTATAAAAAGAATTAAACACCACAGCCAAGATTGGCTCCTCCCAGAAATGCACAGGCAATTTAATATTTGAAACCTACTAACAAAATTCAACATACTTACAGGGGAAAAAAAAGAAAAAGAAAAAACTCATATGGTCATCTCAGAAGATCCAGAAAAAAAAATCATTTGATAAAAGTCAACATTCATTCTTAGCAGGAAAAAACTCAACAAATTAGGAATACAAGGAACTTCCTTAACCTGATAAAAGATAGCTACAAGATCAAAGCAAATCAAAACAGAAAAATCCTACAGCACACATAGCAATTCATAGTGAAATAGGAAAAGCCTAACCCATGTCCCACCCTCATTGCCATGAATATAATAAACTACAAAAATATCTGCCATTAAATTGATAAACCAAATCAGAGAGAGCTGAGAAGTAACAGAGATGCTCTAATATAAATGGCTGATATGTATAAGGTAATGACCAAATAAATAGGTATTCCAAAAATGTTTGTTGCATTATTTAATTAAATATACTCTGGAATTACAATCATTCTGCTCAGGAATAAGGGCAGTTCAATTTAAACATGGCCCAGCAAATGAAATACAAAATTTGAAACAGAGCAATAGCAAATAGGTCGATTTATTTCTTGCGTATTTGTATTCGTTTTTACCTTATCTTGACCTTCTACTCTTAGATACATCTAAGAATTTAATTCTATATTCTTAGTTGCATGTGACTGCTAACTTATTTGTTTTCTTTGTAAGTTATTTTAAGTCAGTAGTGGATGTAACCCCTGAATAAATATGAAAAAAAAAAAAACAAATAAAAGGTGGTTAAAGCAGGGCTCATCTAACAAAGGCACTCTTTTTAAGGCCTCAAATTTTTTTATTGTGAAAAAAAATATCTAAATAACACCAAATCCTAAAACACATTGTTCTTTGCCATTTAAAAATAAAGTTATTTTTTATTTAAATTCAATTAGCCAACATATAGTACATCATTACTTTTCGATATAATGTCCAATGATTCATCAGTTGCACGAAACACCCAGTGCTCATTACATCATGTGCCCTCCTTAATGCCCATCACCCCGTTACCCCACTCTCCCCACCCACCTCCCCTTCCATAGCCTTCAGTTTGTTTCCCAGAGTCAAGAGTCTCTCATGGTTTGTCTCACTCTCTGATTTCTTCCCATTCAGTTTTCCCTCCCTTCCCCTATTGTCCTCTGCACTATTCCTAATATTCCACGTATGAGTGACACCATATGATAATGGTCTTTCTCTGATTGACTTATTTTACTCAAAGGCACTCAAAATGTAGATACCTAAATTATTGATAAGAATTACTTTTAGGCTTTACTTTGGTAGACATGATAGGGAAGAGTAGAGATTATTTGTGAACAAAAATTACTTTCTAAAGAAATATGACAGTTATTAACATGGGACACTTTCTGTATTAAGTCTTTGGAGGTTCTAGGTTATTTAAAGTATGATGAACCTGGGGTGCCTGGGTGGCTCAGTCAGTTAAACATTTGTCTTTGGCTCAGGGCATGATCCTGGGGTCCTGGGATTGAGCCCCGCCTGAGGCTCCCTGTTCAGTGGAGAGTCTGCTTCTCCCTCTGCCTCTGCCTCTTCCCGGGATTGTGCGTGTGTGCTCTCCTTCTCACTCACTCTCTCTCTCTCAAATAAATAAAATCTTTAAAAAAAAAAAAGTATGATGAATCTTTCCCTGCAAGTTAAATTTTGTAGTCCACATTAATAACAAAGATGATAATGTTGCATCCCAACATCAGATTCTAAATTACAAAGAACAAAATTTTGTGCCCATTCAGCTTAACCCTTAAAATGTCTTTTTTTCCCCTAACATTAAGACGACTCCCAATGCATAAATGTAACAACTACGCTATGATATGAGCTTCTTCAGGGAAGGAGCTGTGTTAATTCACTGGCACAGGTTAGGCACTTGATAAAGAGTTGTCAAATGAATGAATCAGGTTTAATTCATTCTATTCTAAAACAGAAACATTCTATTCTAAAACATTTTGCTTGTTGGCAAAATAAAAATAGCTTAGAAAGGTAGTATCTACCAGTAGAAAATATTTCCAAATTGTCTGTTAAAGATAAACAGAACATCTGATGATGGCATCAGGTTGAGAATTTACCATGATCCAGTCACTTTATATCTGTTACCTTATTTAATCCTTACCAAAGCCCTATGAGGAAAATACGACTGGTATGCTCATTTTACAGATGGGGAAACCAAGGTTTAGAGTTACATAACTTGCCTGAGACACATAGCTACTAAATGGTAAAGCAAGTATTTGACCTCAAACACTGTCTCTCAGATTTACTCTTTTAACCATTATGTGATCCCCATCTTCAATTTTGTAAACCACTTTTCACTTACAGTATGTAGTCTTTGAAAGCCAATAAGAAAAAGAAAAAAAGAAAAGCACTAGGCAGACTCTTACTTCCTAAAAGGAGATATGAGAAATAATGAAATTGCTTATAATGGCACGTATTGGAGCCAAGATGGTGGTTTTTAATAAAACTGAGAAAGGCTGGATTGCTTTCCCACAGAAATTGTGGAAACACAGATGCTGCCCAACCTTAAAAATGTAAAACTGTTCATGTTTTTGATCTCTGGACCAAAGGAAAAACTACAAATTCCACTGTTTGGAACATTTAATGGAAGAGTTTTAAAGGAAGCCATTATTATAATCATGGTACCCACCAGCGCTATGAGAGTCCAAGCTCTGTCAACATTTTCTTTATAAATTCACTATTAGGACTTTCTAACTCATCCAGCATTATGCAGCGAGACCTTAAAAATCTGAAATGTAAGATATTAAATGGTGAGTGATATTGTTCCAAGAATTAAGGAGGAAAATGGATATCATGTGATACAGAGACAATAGAAAAATGTCTGGCTTATCCAGCATTTTAACAGGTATTAGCTGTCTTTTACTTTGTTTTTCTTGCTTTGGAAGAAAGTTTAGGGGAGGGGGTAGGTTGATCTGGAATGGAAGGTTGTATTGCAACCAACCATGAAAAAATTTTTCAAAGTTTTTAGTATGGTACAAAGAGTTTGAGAAACTCTTAAAAAACCTAGATGTTGTCTCCCCTTTGAGTCTGCAGAAAGGCTTGAAATCTCATAAAGAGAGATTACGTTTAAGAACTCTGGCACTTTCCTTTTAGTCTAAACCATAAAAAGACTGAAAGAACAGTCATTTCTAATCCTGTCTAGTACATTCCAGCTAAAAGGGAGCAAGAAGACATAGAATAAAAGGAACTATTCAGTCATTTCAGAACTTCAGCAAGTGTTGAGCTAAATTCCTTTCTCAATAAGGGTTAAAGCTGAAGGGACCTGATTCCTTGGAACATGCTTCTCTAATCTCTACACTCTATATCCCCTGCCACTATATTTTTTTCATTTTCCTTCCTTGAGATGACTTGCCTTCAATATGAAATCAAAGGTGAAAAAAAATGTAGCAAATCATACCTTACAAAGGCAAGTGAAATAAATTTATTTAACAACTCATTCTGGAATTACAGTTTGTGTCACCATTTATCATGCTTAAAAACCATAATAAATGGTTTGTAAAATCACATCAGATGGCTAAGGCAGAAGAGGGCCAATGAAACAATGCAATCCACTTAATTCTTTATGGCCAATATACACAGTCACAAAATGTGAAAGAGACCAAGAAAGATTAGGCCCCTCACTGACACTGGAAAAAAAACAAAACAAAACACAGTGCATTGCTCAAGGCCACCCTATTTGCCTGGAACCACACAAACATAACTATATGTGACTTCCTTTGCTAATCTATCCAATTAGAGTTTTACCTTATGGATCCTGAAAAAGATACCGTCTACATGAAGTTTAAAACCCAAACTCCCTCTGCCTCCTAGGATTACTAAAACTCAGTTGATTGATTATTATAGTGTAAAACGATTTAGATTTATTTTCTGGTAGGGTCTGATATTCCCTACCAAAAGACTCGAAAGACTGTTTAAACCGACTCAGGATTTTTGGTTCTGGATTGATTTTACATAGTGAATTTTCACATCAAATATTCACTTAGTGAGTGAAGCCTTTTATTAATAGACCCATTTTAAATAAACTGTCCAATAAGTCTTGAAACTTTGAAAATTATGGCTCTTTCCACAATTATGCTTTAAATCTTATGAGTCACATAATTTTCTTATGTACCTTTTTTGGCTATGAGCACATCCTAATATTAAACAAAAACGATTGAAAAGTAAATGGATGCATGTGTCAGCATAATCTAAATATGGCAGGCATCGTCTTATAAGTAGAAATGGTGCTAAAATTCTGAAGTTAGAAGGTTTACTGTAAGTAAGAAGCCAAAAGTTCAGACATTCAACCAAAGTTGATCCAAACCTCTTGGGTTGGAAACATCACAAAAGCGGGCTTTTCCACAAAATGGCCTGTATTTCCTGTTTTTAGCTAAGCTGGAAGCGCAATAGGAACAATAGTTATTATGACATGGCATTGCTTCTACTTTTGGTCTGAAAACACCAAGCAGATGCTATGAGCGTGACGAATCAAAAGAAAAAAAGTTGAGTGGAGAGGTGTTCTGGGCTATGAAAAGGAGAGTTAACGGGGACAGAATTTCCTAACTTGACCACCAGTTAACCATAGCTTGGACGCCCAGTGTGTTATGACTCACTAGCAACTTGCTCCAAAATAACACAAGAACATCTTGGGCTAAATCATTACTGGAGTATATTGTTAATAATATTTCCAGAAAAAAAAATCAAGCAGAAACATGATGGCACTCACATAAATTCCTTTTTACAGAATAATCTGGAAATGAGATAGCACAAGCAACCTGCTAGACAGATAGTCTGATAATGTTATTCACCACATGCTCTTAGAAATTTGGGGCAAAAATCACAGCTCCCATCAACAGGTTGATAATAGCTCTTCACAGGAAAAGCGTGGAATTGTTAAAGACAGAACACAAGCTGAATTTTCGAAAGCAAAGTCTCCAAAGTCTTATGGATTGTGAATATAGAGTTATATTTTGCATCTTCCAAAAGGCCACATACTGCTGTTGTCTCAAACTTACTTTAAAGCTAAAGCTTCCTAACTGATAAACTCAAACCACTAATATTCAACCATTTAGTTAATACAATTATAAGACCTGTACATTATTGATGGTGCATCCTCAATTAAGAAAGCAAATTTGGGAGCTATTGCTGTCTTGGACTTGATCGCCCCATAATAAACAGCAGCAGGTAAAGTTGGACAAGTCACCTAGTGATACAATCTCTAAATATCCTCTTCTCTAACCTGGAAATATGACTTACCCCCTAATAAATCAATCCCCAAAGCTGAAGTACAAAACTCTATAATAATAAAAAACAGGAGAAAAAGAAAACAAGTGTTTAGGATTTGCAGCCAGGACCAGAGAGCCTTAACAGGAGAATATATCAACACTAACCTATAAAGGAAGTTTGTAAGGCCTTGCAGAGTGAAAAGTAAGAAAACAATGAAATGAGACAGCTCAACTGAGACACAGGTCTAGGGGTCACCAGCCTCCTCATCCATCCTTCTGTGAAAATCTGTCATTCCTCACACAAGGAGCAAGCCAAGCCTGGTGGTCAGGGCGGTGTCCTCGGGGTTCAGGGTCTGGTGGTGCAGTGACTCACCAAGGTCAAACCGAAGAGCAGAGGATTCACTGCTCAAAGCTCGCCCCGGGGCAAGTTCTCCACCAAGATCAGGGTATGGAGCCAAGCAGGGCAAGAGTCAGTAAATTCTAGAAGAGGCAGCTATGCTAGAGTCACAGGCAGAAAGATGCTGAGAGGGCCTAGACCTTTGGAGGGAGTAAGGATGACAGGCCAAGCACGTGCTTTTGGTGGGTACGGTCAAATGAGGACCTGCCTACCATCTGGGGCAAAAATCCTGCACTGGCATGTGCTACTTTCTTCTCTCCTGTGTTCTATTTTGGCAATCTCCATTTTGCCACAGTTCCTGCTTCTCCCCTTTGTTTGCATCCCTGATACTCCATATGTGTGCTATGTGTCTCCAGGAGTTTATACTCTGGGTCTAACTAATACTTCACATGAAAGCAGATTAATCAAGGGCACACACAGTATGTTTATTATTCATTTTTAGGACCGGGGTTAATAATTTAGCAATTGTAGTGAATGGCTAAAAAAAGAGAGAGAAAGGAATAATGGGTCCCTTGTTTGGTGGCAGCCAGGCTTCCTTCCCGGAGCTGTGTCACTGGCGGGCAGGTTCTGAAACAGGCATGAGCTCCGCTGTGGGACCACATTCAGTTGATGGTAAAGCCTGGAAGAGTGTTACTGGACTTTAATCTAGCAGACTATGTGTATTTGTTTGTTCAACTTTGATCCCATGACCAAAAAAAAAAAAGACTGTGTGTGATTTCTTGAGAAGGACTTGCCTGGCTGATGTAATCTGAACACAAAGGAAACTCAAACTACACAGAAGCAAAACAAATACATACAGAGGGGCACTCCTCATTTAAAAATGACATCACAATGAAACCCTTACAGTGAGTTATGTATTGGGGCAAAGACCGCGTCTCGTTTGTTTTCTATGTCCCAGCATTGAAGAGTAGTGTCTGCCGTATGGCAGGCATTCTATAATCACTATGTGAACTGCACTGAACTGCACTGCTTCATATCCCCACCGCTGGTCTCCTTTCATCCATCCAGTTAACAAGCTGTACTTGACCTCAGCTCAGCCATCACTTCCTCAAAAAGACCTGCCCAGACCTCCCCAATGTGATCAATCCCCCCTAATAACACTAGTATGCACGCTCCTTCAAAAGCAACTATCAGCCATAATTGTACATTTACTTGCAAAGCTCTTTGATATAAACAATACAAGCCATAAACAATAAATTCCAAAGAGGCAAGGACTGTGCCTTTTTGTTTTTCGCTCATGCAGTAAATGTTGTTTTTGTTGGCACTCAGTAAATATTTGTTAAAGTAGTGGACCAAGAACTCATAATTTTCATGGTTTCCTCTCATTCTAATAATACTCACAAGACCTCAAATAATATGAAATAAATTATCCAACACACCCTCAAATAACAGTCAGAGCTGGGAAAGCAAGTTTGCAATGCAGGCCATCCAGTGAGGAAGAATTTTAATAAGGCAAAGGGAAAATGCAAGTATCTTTCATTATAGCTAGAAGTTAAGTCTCCATTCTGGAACGTACCATTAAATTGCTTATGGAGAAATGTTTATTTTTATAGGCATCTCAGTTGTCTCATTTTTTTAAAGCATAATCCATTAAATTGAACCACTAAAGGTCAAAAACTCTCAAATATTGCCCATTTCATATGGCCTAATCTAAAAGACAATATATATTTGCTTACATAATTTAGTTTAGCCATATGTAAGCAGTTTTTCTGTGAAATTGTTCTCTGCACCTTGGGAGTAAAAAAAAGGGAAGTACTCTGTTGATTCAAAGTACAATACTGAAGAATATGAGATATGGTAAATGACAAGGTTATTTTCTAGTTGAAAACAAAGAAGGAGCAGAAACGGAAACTTAGCCATATTTAATCTAATATCTGAAAATTTACAATAAACCAATATATCCAATTATTCCAGCCCACAACTTAATAAGTAAAATTCCGGGAGAATAATTAAGAGGCAAGAAAAGAACGTCAAAGAGGGCTATTGCTTCAATTGGACCATATTTATGCAGCAACCCTTGCATGTCAGCATACTCAGAACAAAAGATTTGGCAGTGAAAGACGCAGACATAGTCCCTGCCCTCAGGAACTTAGAACCAATGCAAGAGGCCTCAACAGATGTGTGCAAAGATGCTCAATATCACTCAGCATCAGGGAAATGCACATGAAAACTACAACAAGACATCACCTTACTCCTGTCAGAAGGGCTAAAATCAAAGAGATAAGGAATAACAAGCATTGATGAGGATGTGGAGAAAACAGAACTCTCATGCACTCTTGGTGAGAATGTAAATTGGTGCAGCCACTGTGGAAAACAGTACGGAGGTTCCTCAAAAAGTAAAATAAAATAGAAATAGCATATGATCTAATAATTCTCCTGCTGGGTATTTACCGAAAGAAAACAAAAACATTAATTCAAAAAGATATATGCACCCCTATGGTTATTTAGCATTATATTCACAACAGCCAAATTATGGAAGTAACCTAGGTGTCCATCAACAGATGAATGGATAAGGAAGATGTGGTAGATATATACAGTGGAATACTGCTCAGCCATAGAAAAGGATGAGATTGTGCCATTTGGGACAACATGGATGGACCTAGAGGGTATTCTGCTAAATGAAACCAGTCAAGATGGAGAAAGACAAATACCATATGATTTCATTCATATGTGGTATCTGAAAAGAGCAAATGAGTAAACAAACAAAAAGTAGAATCAGACCTATAAATACAGAGAACTGATGCGTTGCCAGAGAGGAGGGTGGTGAAGGGTTGGGCAAAATGGGTGAAGGGGAGTGGAAGATACAGGCTTCCAGTTATGGACTAAGTAAGTCACGAGAACAAAGGGCACAGCACAAGGAATACAGTCTATGGTATTGTAATCGCATCGTATGGTGACAGATGCAGCCACACTTGGGGTGAGCACACGTAGACTTGTCAAATCTGTGTTGTACACATGAAACTCATGTAACATTGTGTGTCAACTATACTCAAATTTTAAAAGTCATTTAAAAAACCATGAAAGAGGCCTCGGTGTGTGTCTCACACGCCTCACAGCTCCTCAAGCTTCCTCCCGTTCTCTGAGCTAAACTCCTGGCCTCGGGCAGGTCCACATGGATGGTCTCCTTCCCCTGTAGGGAATCACTTCTCTTCACGTAGCCAGAATTTTGAGGGGGTGGGGGGCGGACAGGGCTATTGCACCAAGTCAGGTTTCAGCAAATATTTTTAGGATAAATTAAAGAATAAATTAATTAATCACCCAATTGATATGAGAGGGAGATCTGTACAGTGGAAGCTGGGTGAGAGCATCTATGGTTTTCTTTCAAGAGGTCAGGTTTTTCTGGCTTGGCTCTGATCTTCTAAGCTTTTGAGTATATTTCTTGATGGCTCTTCTATCACCTGAGATAAAGAAGACATTTTTATGGCTGACTTAAGGCCAACCTTACCCAAAAGTAAAAGTTTGATTTTTCTTCTTTAACTGTGTAATAGGTGCAGCAGATACCCCTGGCTCTTAGAAGGTAGAAGAATCTCAGTTCTGGTGCTGTGTGACCTGGGGAAAATTACAAAACCTCTCTGTGCCCATTTTTTTAATCTGTAAAATATTGATAATCTTATAGAAATTTTTTTTTTAAAGATTTTATTTATTTATTTGACAGAGAGAGACAGCGAGAGAGGGAACACAAACAGGGGGAGTGGGAGAGGGAGAAGCAGGCTTCCCGCCGAGCAGGGAGCCCGATGCGGGGCTTGATCCCAGGACCCTGGGATCATGACCTGAGCCGAAGGCAGACGCTTAACGACTGAGCCACCCAGGCGCCCCTCTTATAGAAATTTTCTGAGAATTAAATGAGACAACACATGTAAAGCATTTGGCACAGGATCTGGCTTATAGTAAGCACTCAGGCAGTGTTGCCAGTATGATTAATACTCTCATGTTTACTGTAGTATTATTACTCCTCTTCCCATCTATTTTTTATTGGGGAAATCAAAGTCCTGGTTAGATTGAAGAGCTCTGGTAAGAAGCTCAAAAAAAGACTTGGTAATTTCATTCAATCATTCCACAAATATTTATTCAGTTTCTGCAAGTATCTAGGTGGACCAGCTCCTAAGGTTCAGATGGGCAACTTACTAAGGGCTTGGAAGGGAGAGGGTGGAATTGAGAAAGAGTAAGTGAAGCAGAAGTTAATGGGACCAAACTAAGGTCCAAACCTATATGCAATTAGCATAAATAAAAGGGATCAGGTACAGAAGTGAATGTCAGGGTCATTGGGCAGTGTTAAGCCTTAAAAAATTATATTAACCTTTAACAAGAGGAGAGCCTAAGTTTGGAGAACTTTCTTACCCATGACTGGACCCTACTTAACTTAAAATGCTAAAAAAATTTCCCCTTCTTAAATGAGCATAAATCTCATCAGAGATGGTTTGTTGGGTTACTGGTCATAATAAAAACCAAGAGTTAGAAGATGGTTACCTTGGCAAGAACTATCATTCAAAAATGAACTGGAAGTCTATTCAGAAATGGAAGTCTTCACTGAGCTAAGGATGAAAATCCAGCCTAGTGAAGAACAGTAAGGATAATTTCCGAATGTGTTGAGCAATATGATGGGAAAGTAAAAGCAGGTCCTCGGACTCAAGACTTAAATCCCAGGTTGCTCCGAGCTGGTCTTCAAGAGCCTGAAGTCAGCAGTGGGGAAGAAGCAGTGACTTATCTGAAAGTCCCCAAGTGCTTTACAGGGTCATTATTTGCTGATTGCTTTCCACTAACTACATATCTGGTTTCCACCAGATAGACCAGAGTATCCTGTTAGAAGTACACAAGACGCAGGAAACTGGGTATGCATAGTCTCTAAAGGTCTTGCGAATTCTTTTGTTTGTTTTTAACCAGGCCAGAGATGAGGTGGAGGGGCAGGAAGATGCCTTGTGACCTGTCAGAACTGTGAAGGCTATTTGCAAGCTAACACTTAGCCTGTCATACTTGTACAGATGCTGGAAGAAGACAGGACATACCTGGGTCAGAGAAAACGGACTTTATTACTCTCAGCCGTAGTGGTACCAGAGTATTAGCAGCTTCCTGCACTGGGTCCCAGAATGCCAAATTAACATACAGCAACACAAAAAGGGTCAGATGGCACCTGCACATTGAGTGAGCATTTTAGGAGAAGCACCCTGAGCTTAGGGAACCTGAATCTTTTACACTTGTCAGTAAGCATGCCTACCCTTTGCTCTGGACGGAGACATTATCTCCATTTTCCAAGGCTGTTCACTGTATAAACATTCTCGAAATGATAGAATGGAATAAAGTCAATTAGTTCCTCTGCTCACAAAACATGTAGAAATGAGACACCCATTCCGAGAATTGTCTCCCAACATGACCTTGACACTAAGCGCACTCATGAAAACCATGCGTTAAGTGCTTGACATCTTGCTGGCTGAACAGCGTAAATGACAGTGAATATGCAAAGCCCTTTCCAGCTCAGAATGTCATCTAATCTGGACAAACCATTATTGCGAATTCCCAAAAACATGTTCCTGTGCTTGTCAAACCACTTACAGGTATCTAGTTCCTCTTTTTTAAGGTCAGCACACATGTCTAAGACTCATCTTTTACCATTTCCCAGGACTTGGGGATTCATATCGTAAGAGGCCTTTGCAATATAGAATCTCTCTTTTCTACCAGTGCCAGAACAGTACTCAGAAGTATATCCTAGGGGGCACCTGGGTGGCTCAGTTGGTTGGACGTCTGCCTTTGGCTCAGGTCATGATCCAGGAGTCCTGGGATTGTGCCCCACATTGGGCTCTCTGCACAGCAGGGAGCCTGCTTCTCCTTCTCCCTCTGCCTGCCACTCTGTCTACTTGTGCTTACTCGCTCTCTCTGTCAAATAAATAAATAAATCTTCGAGAAAAAAAAAAAGTACAGTCTATACCTATCATAGGTTTAAGGTAGGCACAGTCCTACTGTATATTATGAAAACGTTTCGATAATAATGCCCCCTGCCTCCACTTACCAGTCCACCAAGCCTCCTAAGTAAGGCCGTCAACATTGAATGGTAAGAAAGGCTTAAGTTTAATGCTTATTAGCTGTTGCCTTGGATGATCACTTCTTCCTCTACCTTAATCTCTTCGTTGCAAAATGGGGATAATAACACTCACTCATCCTACCACACAATTTGAGAAAGTCAAATGGCGTAACATCTGTGAAAGCATTTCATGACCAAGAAAAAAAAGCTTTAAAGTGATTTAATATTATAATTAGTATTTCCTCCAGCTTGCTGTGCTTCTGGGATCCCTTCGGTGTGGACAAGTATAATCCAAGTCTGGTCATTTCCTACACTCAGGAACTGGGTCACAGTAGTGCATCAAGCAGAGTTGTGGGGTCATCAGTTATCTGCAATTAGATCCATCTGTTATTGTGTCCAGGAGATACCTCTTTACCATCAAGGATTTGGGGAGAGGCTGTGGTGTCTAAAGGGGAGGAGGAGGGAGGGAACACACTGTTATTTCTAGGTCAGAAGCCTGTTTCAGATATATAAAATAGGCAACATTGAATGATATCAAACAATGGGTTTTGGTCAATTTTTATTTGCAAATCAGTGAATAGTAAAGAGATAAAATATATTACCACTTTTGCCTAAAATCTTCATAAATAGGTCTTCATATTGTTATCTTTTCCCAAGGCACCAATAAGACTCCTGTAAGAGTATATTATCTTTTCCCCCAATGGTGTCAGGGTGGGTCTACAGGCAATGCACCGAAGTCTCAAGAAAAACAGATTTAAAACCCAGAAAAGATGCACTGCAGCTGGTGAGGCAGTTTCCATGGTGCAAATTACAAAGGCTTGGGTTCAAAATTCTGCTCTCTGCCTAATTTTCCAGAAATGGAACACCGTATAGACTTTTAATACAGCAGAAAGGCAAGGAGCACAAGCACCGTCAGATCAAAAGCGGGAAGCAAAGAGAGCGGAGGAAGGGACGAAGGCAGGGATCTGTTCCTGATGCAAACAGTTTTGAAAAGAAAACCAGAATAAGAATAAAAGAGAGCTAAAAACACGAAAGTATGACTATATTCTTATGACACTATATTATTTCCTTTAGGAAGAAAGCTTGACCCAGATCAGTCTTACTCTCCAGAACCTTGTACTCTATTCTCTTTTCAGAAGTTGTCAAATTTTGGCAAAGATAACCACTTAAAGGAAACAAGTTTTCCATTAAAAATTAAAGCCAACAAAATTATCTCTTCCCTGAATTGCCTTCAAGTTTCAGATGCTTTGGGTCAGCAATGAAATAAGATGTATTGGAAGATGTTTCCAATAGCATCCAACAGTCTAGAAGGAAGAGCTCCGCAGTGTGAGGATAGTGAGGAGGATAGTGAGTTCAGAAGTCCACTTTGGGGATCATGTGTTTTCTATGCACTAGTCTGTTTTTTCCATTCTGTTTTTCCTCTTAGTTTATTTGACCTGGTCTTCCAGTTTATTAACCCTGTGTTCTGATGTATTCCCTCATCTGTTCAAAATAACTAAAGTTCTTAGTGTTGTATTTTTCATTTACAGAATGTCCATTTGATGAATTTCTATGGATTCCAATTCTCTGCTAAAATTATTCATCTCTTCAACTATCTTGGTACATCATTTTCTCCATTGTCTTGATCATATTAACCATAGCTACTTTAAAGTCCCTATCTGATAAGTGTAATCTCTCAATCCTTTATGGGTTTATTGTAGTTTTTTTCCTCTTGGGTTTTGGTTATTTCCTCCTGTGTTATGGCACGTCTTACAATTTTTTATCGAATATTATGGAGACTCTGAATGATATCTTTCTTCAAAGAGGGTTAAATTTTTTTCCTGGCATTCAGAAAAAAAAAAAATTATGGTAAATCACCAGGTGATCTTGATAGGAAGCTCTGTTAGCTCTTGTCTATTTCAGTTTTCCCCAGAGTTAAGATCCCTCCTCCTGGGGCTTGACAGACAGGGTCTCCACCAAAAGCCTGAGGCTGTTTACCAACACCCCTCTATGTTGGCAGCACTTAAATTCCAATCTCTCCCCAAGCACCATGTGGCTGCAAATATCCGCAGTCAGCTATTTGGCCATCAGATGTACTTTTGTACTAGGTCTCTTGAGATCTCTGCCCTGTTTATGTGCAGGTTAGTAGTTAGCAAATAAGCAGAATTTATATGCAGATATTTGGGCTACTTTTCCGTGGTTTCCTCCTGTCCAGAAATGCACCCCTCTAGTCCTAGCCACTTTGGTTGCCCCAAATGCTGACTTCTTTTTTTTTTAAGATTTTATTTATTTATTTGACAGAGAGAGAGATAGTGAGAGCAGGAACACAAGCAGGGGGAGAGGTAGAGGGAGAAGCAGGCTTCCCGCCGAGCAGGGAGCCCGATGCGGGGCTCCAGCCCAGGACCCTGGGATCATGACCTGAGCGGAAAGCAGACGCTTAACGACTGAGCCACCCAGACGTCTTTCTACCTACTCCAGTAACAAAGCCACTTTCCTCTTATACTTCATTCATGATACGGACATCGAAAGAAAAATCCAATTCCCTCCTTAAGGCTGGTAAAGCAGTAAATATAGTTTGACATAGTAAAATGAGGCTAGACGGGGTTCACGGTATGGAGGCGGGCAGCCGACTACAATAGCATGCAGTAGAAACAGCCTGATTTACTGTAGCAGACAAGGATAGGCATGGTTCAATGTCAAAGTGGCAGAAAATCAGGTGAGCGCTCACATCAGGCAGACTAGGTGATCCTCAAAATCCTGAACGTCCACTACGAGCAAGGCGTCAAGAAGGCCAAGAATCCCGAAGTGAAGCTGGCATAGCTACATGGGCCTCTGGTGTTCCAGTTAATTTTCCCTGCCAAAGGAAGTCTTTCAACTTGTCTAGATCATGGCTAATCAATCAGACTCAATCACTGAGAGGTTTAAATCAACTCTGACTAGTTCCGTGATGACCATGGCCATCGGTAATTACATAAAGAGAGATTGCTATCAGGAGATCTATAATGTACCACGATCTCCTCAGGTTCTACTATACCAGACTACAAGAGAGACTCCTCCATCCTCAGCATTATTCATCCTCATCAGTCCCCCAGCCATCTGACAGAGACCAGGGGGCTTCCTGCCCATGGGAGTCGTGACTCACGGAAATAACTAAATAACCTCCTTAATAAAAACTCATTTATAAGAAAATAAATTTTTTGAAATAAAAATATAAAATTAATCAACTATCTTGCCTTTCTGGTATACATATTATATTTACCACAAGCAATGTATTATTTGATGATTACTATTTAAGGCTTAAAGAATCAACATTGTTAAGACAATGTTTATTTTCTAGCTAAGCAGCTATAAGAGACATGGCATTTTTTTATGTGTTTATCTCTATATTCCTCTTATACTTATTAGGGAAAAAGATGACGTGCTCATCATCTTGACATTCCCAGAGCTCCAACACACAGTAGGTGATCAATAGGTGAATAATGATTTAGTCAATTAAACACTGAGATGGGTTTGCCCTAACTAATCCAAGGAAATGCCCCTCATGCTGATATCAAGTTAAATGGGCTTTCTTGTCAGGTACAGCTCTATAATAAAAGCAGAGAAGAGAAAAGAATCGGGGATTGTAAAGGGCTCTAAGTTACAGCTTCTTCACTAGGAAGGATATAGCGTGCAGTCAAAAGAACAGAAGAGGAGAGGGTTTGTTCACCAACTGGTTCTGCCACTGTCTGTCTGAGAGTGTGTCTTTGAGCAAGGCACACAATGCCTCGGGATTCCGTTTCCTCACCTGTAACAGGAGAGGTCTGTCCTCGCTCCACAGAGCCTGGGTTCTGCAAGGGGGCTGAGCCGAACTCCAGCCCCCTCTCTTGCAAGAACCAAGTTAGCTCCTCTTAGTTTCTAGAGATTATATTTCTGCCATAGGTGCCATGAAAAGCGGAAGACCACATGATCCTAGAAATTTTTCCAACTCTGCAAGGTTTTAATTCATGTTTAACCAGATGAGGGGGAAAAAAAAAAGAAGCTGTCAACTTTTATAATCAGAACCAAAAATAAACTACTTTCATGGTGCCCAAACTAAGCATTTCTAAGACAAATTCCCAAGACTTCCGTAATATTTAATCCATGTCTTAAACTCATTTTCTCAGAATTCATCACAATACTTACTTTCTGAAAACTAAGGCCACATCCAAAAGGACTTCTTAGTCTATTCTTTTCAGCATAAAGCTGGAGTTTCAAAGCAAAATAATTTAATTTAGTAACTAAGCTGCTAATTACTCTGGTTTATGTAGTTTTTAATAATTGAAAACATTATTCTCCGGTTTCTTGATTATTGGGCTTTACCATGTGCTAACAGTGCTTATAAGAGAAATCACTGGAACGCTGAGAAGCCCTCTCCAGAAAGTGACTTTCTACTTGATCTCCAATTTTTTCAGTATTTTAATTTGAGAGAGCATATCTTTCCTCTTTCTTGATAATATCAATTATCAAAGTAAATATGACAATATCTAACAGCTGGGGGGCACTTATATATATACATCAACACTGTATTAAACACTTTAAATAAATACATTTCACTGAATTCTCCCAACTGCAAAAAGTAGGTTTTACTACATTCCCCATTTTCCAGAAAGGAAGCTGAGACACAAGCTCTCGCAGTTAACGAGAGCCTCGCCCCAGTGATCTGACTCCTGAGCCCATTTTTTGGAGACACCGTGGCGCATTGCTACACACCGGCGTCTGCTTCAGGACATAGTACCCTGGGAATGAAGTAAACCAGGATGTTGAAAATTGCTAAAAACAACAGCAGTAAGCTAGAATTCATTTTACTCTTCTCTGTTTATTTTTATTTTCCTCAGAATATATTACCCCATCATAAATTAAATAAGATAGGATGAGGTAATGAGAAAAAAGGAAAAGCAATAGAGACAGAGCTCAAGTCAGGAAATGTGCACTTAACATCAGTTCTGCCACTGGCTATGTGGCTTTGGACAAGTCTCTAAGGATATATTCCAAGCCTGGGTGGGGGGTGGGGGGAGACTTTAATTTTACCTACATAAAAATTCATAAGGGCCTTAGGGAGTTACATCAATAGTATTACTAATCACCAAAACTGGTGTAATCATTCTTATTATTAAAGGAATAACTGCAAATAACAGTCATGTTTTAATTTCCATTACACTATCCTAAACTAAGCTTTAAAAAACTATTCTAAGACAGTTTAAAAATGGTTTCCTTTGTTTCATGGAAATTTTCCTATAAATAAAACTGTCAGTATTTCCTGTGTGACTCTTCTTCATTACTCTGCAACTTTCTAAAGACAAACCGCAGGCCATATTTAGAAGATAGGGCAATTAGCAAACACTTCTTAAAGTTTATTTATCTTATAGGACAGGAGCCTTGCCTTTTGTTTTTAAGAAAAAATAAACTGAAATTAAAAGAAAGCACGTATTTTTGCTATATTTACGTCAAATAAAAACCTACTTTCCAAACGGATATACTAAATGGTAAGATTTGGTCAGTATGTGATAATAGGTTTGAATTTCCACAGGTGCTGTTCTTTTCTTATACTTTACCTTTTTCACTGTAGGAAGTCAGGCTCTGTCTGTCACTTCATCAACCAACGGACATGGTGTTAATTTTCATGACAAGCTAAAAAGAAAACTCCTATTCCTAAATTTGCTAATTGCATATTCAAAGTAGAAATTACATTTCCTTTCCATTTAGGATTTGCCCATATAACAGTATCTGTGAACTTCTATACATGTAGAACTTTTATAACTGTTCAGATCAAGTCAGCTTTAATAACCAACCCCATACAATGTGTGGGTTAAATAATTCTAACTTCCTTTCTGAGGGGGGTAGGGAGGGAAGGTAGAAATCTGACCTCACTTCGCATTTGTTTTTTAGTTTTTGGTGAGATATATGCATCATGAATTAGTCCACAAATCAAATAAGTATAAGTTGGTTATTTTTTTTTAAGAGCCACCAATTTTAGTGAACTTCCATTCTGGTTTACTTTTGATTCAATGTTTTAGGTTGGTTGGTTGGTTGGTTGGTTTTTTTAAAGACATCCAGCAAATACTGACTCTTACATTGTTTTACCCATTCATCTTCTAATTCAATTGTTAGTTCTCTTGACTGATAACAATCGCCCACCTACATAACATCCAGACAGTTTTAGAATTCTCTTGGTAATATTCTCAATGGTAGTGAGTCCACTATCTTCATCCATATGTAAACACACCACAAAGACAAGCTATTTACCTAAATTACCCGGCAGAATTTGAGAGAAGCGTAACTCAGAGTTTACCTTTCTGCATAACTCCTGATACTCTAATCCAGAGTGAAGGGAAGGGAAATCTAACAAGGTTGACTTATTGGGTCTGTTATGTCCTGTTTTAATACCCAGCCATTTTCTACTCTTTGTGACTATCTGAGAGAAGTTCCAGGAGTTATATGGAACAGGAACTAGTTGCACACATTAGTTAGTGAAAAGGAACGCTCCATCTCTATGCCTTTAGGGTACCAGCTAACCCAAGAGTAGCCTGATCCAATCAAGCTAAATTCATACTTACTAATCTGCAAAGCACTCTCTTAGGGATATGGAGACGTTTAAGACAAACACAAGCTGGGCCTAAGGAGTTTCTAGGAAAAATAATACACTTTATCAAATCCGGAGAAACAAAAATCTACTTGTGCTAAAAGTAATTAGTCTTCCCTCTGGTTTTAAAATTTTTTTTTAGGGCCACCTGGGTGGCTCAGTGGGTTAAGCATCTGCCTTCCGCTCAGGTCATGATCTCAGGGTCGTGAGATTGAGCCCCCACATCGGGCTCAGGGAGTTTGCTTCTCGCTCTCCCTCTGCCCCTCCCCCCACTCATGCTTGCTCTCTCTCTCAATTTATTTATTTGAGAGAGAGAGAGCACGAGCAGGAAGGGCAGAGGGAGAGGGAGAGAGAATCTGAAGCAGACTCTGCACTGAACATGGAGCCCGATGGGGGGCTTGATTTCACGACCCCGAGATCACCACCCTGAGATCACCACTTTGAGACCAGATCCTAAGCAGAAACCAAGAGTGGACACTTAATTGACTGCACCAGCCAGGCGCCCCAAGTTTTGCATTTGTTTTAACTTCTCTTCCAAGTAGGTTCTGAGAACAGAATGACATCATTGCTACCACAGGATCCAACACAGATGAGGTACTGTAGCTTCCAACTGTATAATGTCATATGTGTTCATATAAAGTAAATAACCACATTAACCTTATATATAAATTCTATTAATTCTCAAAAAGTTCTGGTGGGAACTGAAAACCCCCAATCAAATAAATAAAGATATGATAGTAGACTTCACTGTATTTGTTAACAAACAAGATTGCCAAGTTTTTGAAAAATATTTTAAAACTATTCAGTCCATATTTCTAACCTAATGATACAATTATTATTTATTTGTTCTGAGAGTGTCAAAAATAAAATTTTTGAGTGTTATGTAAGTTGGGTATTTAAATAGACAGCTCTTTATTAACTTAAACTTTGAATAAACATTAATGGCTTCATTAACAATTATATTTTAACTAGGCCTTTTAAATTTAGAAATAATAGCTCAAGCTAAAAATAATGAGGTGGTAGGCACTTACACTGGTTTAAAAAAATATTCTGTGCATTACACAAGTTCCATAATTTCTTCCAAGTACGCTTTCCTAGGAAAATTGTTAGTTTTTTAATTATTATTATTATACACAACCAAATAAAAAAATTACATGCTCTACTGATGCAATGGTTATTAAAAAAATAAAAATAAAGAAGTCTCTGAATTTTGCCTTTCTGCTTCACATTTTCGTGAAATTCTAAGTTGCTGTAGTGATCTTAAATCTATGTTGTGACAGGTAAGGGATTCCTTTTCTTTTTAAGAATCCACATAGTCATTTATCCAGCAACAGGTAGGTATTTAAACTCTACAGAAAACATTATGCTTTGTTCCTCTTGATATACCACTTTACCTAACAAATATGGATAGGTCAGTCTATCCTCTTCACTTTATAAAAGGTGATGTGGTGTCTGGAAAACCCTATGGAATTTGGGGAGTTAGAGAGGCCAGGTGGGAATCTTGGTTTTGCCACTTCTCGGCCCCATGGCATGGACATGATACATCATCTCCCCAGTCTCTGCCACTCCCTTTATCTGCAAAAAGGGAGTAAATTGTATCCACGTGCAGGTTGTGTGAGGATTTGAGTCCACCTCTATAACCAGTCTGGCACAGGTCCTCAATGAAGGTAGCCACGACTGTTAGCAGTAACACATGTGACAGTCACGTTGGCGGACTGTGGAGAGACTCGCCTCCTCTCCCAAGCTCACGGATGGTCACAGGGAAACAGTGTGTTTGAGGAGGGAGACCACTCACCATCCACTGAGACCCCACAGCTATTTCTGGACTGCACACAGGGGGTTGCTGGAAAAGTAGGACGGTGTAGTAAGAAGACGAGGGTGACAGAGTTAGAGGAGGCTCCTCTTCCCATCGCCACAGAGACGAGCCTCTATCACTGAAAGGTGCACGCCTTTGTGCACTCTGAAATCTGGTTTTATTTCTCCAGTTAACCAGTATTCGCACCGGATGGCCCCTCGGGTCGCTGCCCTCTGTTCTCACACTCGGTGTACACCGAAGTGTCACACTTTCAACAAGGCCCTAGATGCACAGGAGAAGTCGAGCACCGTAAAAACGTGTATGCCCCCTCAATATGAATACCCTATGAGTGGTAATATAAGTTTCATTTTGCATTTTACAATTGCATTTTTGTGACTTTTCCTTTTTTCTTTCTTGTTGACTAATCTCTATTCTCCAAACTGTTGTAATTCTGGTATTTGTTGTTTCAGTTAGGTCTCTGAATACAATATTTAAAGCCAGGTTGCCAGTTCAAAGCCAGATGTCTGATAACACCATCATTAAAGATTATATTTGTTCTACAAACACTTACTCAACAAACTCCCATCAAGTAACATTTATAAACAAGACGCTGAGCTTGGTACATCGGGGAAAAAGGGAAATGATTAAATTCTGCTCTTGTGGAACTCTGTCTGGTAAAGGATACAGGCAAACCACCATACATTTAGAGAAAAGCTGTGAAAGGGTAAGTCCTAACCCAGTCTGGAATACCAAAAGGGAAAATGGCCAGTGAACTGAGAGTTGAAGAAAGAATAAGAGTTGGCCAGCCTGCACAAAGGCATGGAAGGATGAAGCTCTTGCTATAAAGTCATCATTAGACTACTAGACCTCATGTTAGCACAGTGTCCAGTGAGTGCATCCATTTCTGAGCGAATGGATGAATGAAAGAATTGGTGAGACACCTTGGCCAACTAATATTCACTTTAGCCATTTTTGTTCCTGATTAATATAAACATTTTCAATTCTTTAGAGTTATTGGATGCCCACTGCATGCAAAACATCCTATCAGGAATCATGGAGAATCGTAAAAAGAAGAAAAAATATAATCTCTGCCCTCAAGAAAGATGCATTAGTTCAACAAATATTTATTGTGCTTTAAGTTTTCTCCATATGCCTGGTACTCTGCAGATTGTGGAGAGAAAAAGTAATATATACTATTTATTAAAGCAAGAGGAGAAACAGAAGCAGAACAATTCTAGCATTATTAATTCTTAGTTTTTGAGGCCCTCTTTAATTTTACCCTATAAATCTGCAAACGTGTTCTTAAAACTCTCTAAGCCCTGATGAACTATTATAAAGCAAAGTAATGTATATATGTTCCAAAAGATTAGAGGACTCAAAATAAAATTGATGTATTCAACATAAGGGTAAAAGAAAGAAATTAGGATTCTGGTTCTTACACTGCACTCCCTTACTTACTCTTTCCAATTCATCCCCGTGTTGGCTCAGGTCAAAACAACCCATCTATTCTCTTCCATATACGCCACAGCATTTACAAAGTCAAGACTGTTCACACCATTCCCAAGGTCTGGAATGCCCTTGCTGCTCCTCTTTTCCTTATCATTTAATCCAGTTTATGTCCATGAAAAATCACACCAGGTTTCTCCATGTTGGTTACATTTCCCTCTTCACTCACGGGGCACTGAGTGCTATATCCCTCCATGACCACTTAGTGCCTTACCACCAACCCATCGACACTCGAGCAAGGACTCTTAAGCCTCATAGCATGTGATTCTATCAGAATCTATGCTTCAAAGTTCCTCAAAAGTTCTAATTTCAGAATCATGAAATATTACATCATACCAATCTCCAGAATTCTCAATGTCCTGTGGTTCCTATGTCACACAAATGTGAGATCAATTTGTTTAACTCTTAGTCTATGTATGACCTGCTTCTGCAAATAGATTGTAACCTCCTTGTAAGCAAGAACTAGGTATCTTTTAATATCCCACTGCATTTAAAACAGTTAGAAATATAGCAAATGCTTAAAAAAATCAAAATATTTATAAATTATTTATTTAGAAGGGAAACAACAACAAATCACTGATTGACTTTAATTTTGATTATTTGAATAGATTTATTAGTCCAGAATAGTTTTCCACCAAGATCTTCTTAGGCCTTAGGTTAGGCAACTTTAACAACTGTATTAACTTTTTAAATTACATCAAGCAGTCAATCAGCAACTTTTCCTAAACACGTACTAGTGTTACTACTCAATTTTCTAGAGAATTATTTACCTTAATAAATTATGGCTTGAATAAAATAAACACTGTAGTCCCTAGTATTCTAAAAAACATAAACTTGCCAGGTATGAATACACGAGTCTCAGAAACTTTATTTATATAATCAATAAATACAAAATACCTACGAATTGATATAAATATGCTATAATATAAATCACCATAGTTCCTAAAACTTTAGTAATTATGCAATTTTAGCTAAATATGGAATATTTGTAGAATATTTTAAAGTTCAAGCTAGTTCCCAAACTTTACATAAGGAATTTATTCAATAGTGGATTTGTTTGCAGTTGATACTATGTGAGAGGTTATTCACAAATACTCAGAAGTCAATTTCCAAGAAAAACCTTAAATTACCTAGAAACTAAAAAAAAAAAGATAGCAATTTGCCAGTAAGCTCTGCTATGATCTTTGATATCTTTAAACAAAACAATTTCTTTACCTTTATCATTCCAGAATTTTAGAAATTTTAGAAAGCCTTTGCTCTAAAATGCCATTAAAATGTTATCATTTTCTATGTATTCCATTATATTAAAAAAAAAAGGCTGAAGAGCATAGCTATATCCCAATACTATGACAGAATTAGAAAATGTTGTAAATAATTACATTAGAAAATACAAATGTAAAAGCAAAACTATATCTCTTTCACATTGATGAAGTCTGTATTCACTAGGATATTTTGTAAGTGTAATATTGAGAAACTATAAATATATATATATAAATATATATATAGTGTGGGTTCAATAAGACAGTAAAATAAGCTTAGAGATCAAGACCAGCATTTTTTTAAATGGAAAGAAATCAATTTTAAAATATCAAAGGTATTACCTATAGCAACAATAAATATTGTCTCTCTAAAATTTGTTTCACTGTGTATGTGTATGTGTGAGTGCATCTATCCTGGATCAAATATAAAATGAGCTCCTACTACAGTCAAAAGTTGATTTGGTGTAAACACACCTTACAACTCCTCTAAGTGCTGAATGAGCAAGATGAGCAAAGTTATAAAGGCATGAAATACATGAGAAAATTGTAAGTTATTGAAACTAACTGGAGCAAAATAGGAAATGAAAAACAGGGAATAGGGCAGGGGTGGTAGGTAGTGAGACATAAGAATGGACAAGATAGGAGCCAGACACGGGGCCTTCGCTTAGAAGCAATGGAAACTGTATGAATATCTTAAGCAGGTTGAGTAAGCACTTGGAATTGATAAATTCTTCAGGCAGCAGCAGAGGGAATAAATTGAAGAAGGCAGATGACCAGTTAACCGAAAGACAAATGCAGTGATTCAGACAAAAGATGCTGATGGCATGATATGTTGGGAAGATATAATGAGAAGGCAGAGCCCACAGAGCTTTGTGACTGATTAAATATAGGAAGTGAAAGAGAAAAAAGAACATCCAACAATGTACAGGCTTTAATACGGAGTGGTATACTGCATCCTGGAACACACTAAAGGGAACAGATTTGGGGGTAGGGGGCATGAGTTTGGTTTTGAATATGTTTACTTTAAGATCTGTGTAGGACATTCAAATTAATGTCCTGTACACAGCAAAGATGAACCTAGAAAAAAGTTTCTGGTTGAGATCCAGAGAGCAGGGAACCATCAACAATGTGTAGTTAAGGAACATGTAAGTAAGAAAAGAACCAGCAACAAAAGACTATGGGGCATCCACATCAAAGGGATAGGCAGAGGGAAATAAGACTTCAAGGGAGATCAAAGGAAATGGTCAAAGAGAAGGAGAGAGAATGGGACTCAACACAACACCCACAGAGAGACCAAATTATATAAGAACTGAAAAGAATCCACTGGATTTAGTAAAAAAGAGGTTGTTTGGTGCCAATTTGCAGTGCTGGAGTCAGGAACCTTATTGCAGTAGGCTGAATGGTAACTCAAAGGTAAGTATTTTGCAATAGTAAATACAGAGTGTGCGTGTGTGTGTGTGTGTGTGTGTGTGTGTGTGTGTGCTTCAGAGTAAAAAAAAAAAAGAAGAGCCGTATACAGAGGGATGTGTAGGACAAAGGGAAGGTTGTTCTGTTTGGGGACTTTTCTTTATTACTTGAAAGAAATGTACACATCATTACAGGCTGTGAAGAAACTACTAGAAAAAAAGAACTGAAAGACCAGAGAAAGGGAAAAGAGAGAACATGGTTGCACAGCAGACAGACAGAAGTTGGACCAGCAGAAGTCTGTCTGAATCCTTGCTGCCCAAAGGTACTTGCCACAACAACATCAAGGGTTGCCACGCCGTCCAATACAGTAGCCACTAGCTGTATGTGGCTCCTGAATGCTTGAGATGCAACCAGTACAACTGAGGAACTGAATTTTAAATTTTAACTAATTTAAATTTAAATCGCTACATGTGACCACTGGCTATGGAACTGAACAGGGCAGCTCTACACTAAAGGAACGGATATGAGGCTGAAGACCCATCAGCCCTGGGCAGGGCGCTTGAGTTGGTCATCCCAGCAGTCTCACGTAGGCAGGAGGGCTGCCATGCTGAGAGGCAGGGGGCAGGGTAGGACCCTTGAGGGAAAAGGTTTGGAAGGGAGATAAAGGAAACGATAGGAAAGAGCGGACCAGAACAACGAAAAGCAAAACACAGCAGGACTGAGGGCCCCGCTGAGACTGGAGACAGTATATGGCCGGCAGTCTAGGAACAAATAAGGCAAAGGGCTGGCTTGATAAAAGGTTGGGAGCTGAATGTCAGAGGTGCTAACAAGAGACTGTTGAAATAAAACATGGCGCCACGGACAGGTAAGGAAGCAAAGCCATGTGCTCAGAAGAAAAGGAAGGGGGCAAGAGATCAAGGTCTCAATTGGGTCAAACAAGGGTAAATAAGTGAGAGAGAGAGAGAGAGCACGCAGGAGAGGATAGATGGTTTAGGACCCAAGGGGATGGAGTAGTTCTAGGTAATGTAAGGGCTTGGGGCAAGTCCTGGTTGGCTTAAAAGAAGCAGGCAACAAGAACATAGAAGTAAGTTTGGATGGTTGTTCTGGTGATTATTCGGAAAACCCATGATGGTGGCAGGGGCCACCAGTGAAAGAACATGAGCCAAGTACAAAGCCCTCAACAAATCAGAAAATCAGTAAGCATGCTATACTGACACACGAGAAGAAATCCCCTAAGAATAAGAATTTTTAGGACAGGGTTTCTGCAGAATCCTGCACCAAACTAGAGAGAGAAAGGGAGGACAAGTGTGGGAAATGTAGTCTCAAATGTGGCTTATTAGGAAGTCCTGAAGAAGGACTTTCTGGGAAAAGCAGGGAGATAGAAGGAGGGCTGACCACAAAAGTTAAAAGCAAAACCAGCCACATCCCCATCACACACGATGCCATCGGCCTGTGGGTCCCAAATCCACAGTCCCGCCGCCCTCCAGCCAGAGTCAGCATGCACGGCCTGCCACCTGCTCGATGCCAAGTCAATATGCCTTGACCTCAGACTGACAAGGACTCAAACTGACACTCTTTCCCTCAAATTCCAGCCCCTGTGCTCAAGTTTGTGCACAAAAATGGGCATAATTATAACAGCAGAATGAAGCAACCCAAATAGTGACACTAATTCTGTGCAATATGGATAAAAGGAGTGTGCTAGGCTGAGAATATCTCCAACAAGCACATCAAAGAACAATACATACAGTATGATTCTGGTTCCTAAAACAAACAAACCTAGAAAAAATAAAACAAGAAGAAATCAGAGAGGGAGACAAACATAAGAGACTCTTAATCACAGGAAACAAACTGAGGTTTGCTGGAGGGGTGGGGAGTGGGAGGATGGGATAACCAGGTGATGGGCATGAAGGAGGGCATGTGATGTAATGAGCACTGGGTGTTATATGCAACCAATGAACCACTGAATTCTACCTCTGAAACTAATAATACACTATATGTTAATTAATTGAATTTAAATTAAAAAAAAGAACCACCCCCCCCCCAAAAAAAAGAAGAAGAAAGAGGAGGGCTGACTAACCATCTGCAAAGATGATTGATTATCTCCCAACAAGGAGGGGTCATGTTGGTACCATAAACAACCTGCCCTTTCTATAAGTTTCTCTATCTAGCTTCCCTAGGACTTCTGTTGTGCTTCACTTTTCTCCAACGAGGCAGAGGAAGTAACCACGTTTTGGGCTATTACTATTATAAAATCAGGTCACAATTTTTGCAGCTATTAAATGCATTTGCATTATTGAAAGAGATACTTCATTTTCCACTTGTACAGGAGTTATTTTGGAGTTATCTAGCTATTAAATTTCATAAGGTTAAATTTCCCCATATGTACACAGGGGGTTTAGTATCATCCATATTGTAAAGCTGTGTCACATTCTTGTATCCAAGTCTTTCTCATCCTCGTTTTATATATTAACACTTACTCTCATTCTTTCTCTCCCTCTTCATCTTTCGTTTTATGACTTGGCAAAAACTAGAAACTTAAAATTTCTCCCCTCTCCTATGGAGCCAATAATGCGCACATGCATGCGCACACTGTGCGCACACACGCACGTGCACGCACGCGCACACACACACACACACACATTCACCTCTCCATGTCACAGACAGACATTTTCCAGGCACTGTTTTTACAACTATCACAAAATTGTTAAACCTAAGATTGAACAGTGGCCTAATTTATTATTTTATCATAAATATTTCTATTTTCTCAAGGATATTAATATTATCTGTTTAGCTGTTTTAGATATGGCCATTCATTCTTAATAATAATTGGTATCAAATTCCTTAAAACTGTATTATTTGCTTCTTTCAAGAACTTATACTCCCCCCTGTGGCAATTTGATGGAAAAAAACAGAAAACGCGATTCTAAGGACAGAATCAAAATTCATAAATCATTCACAAGTGACATAACAATGGTATGTGCCTTGCTAGAAAAAAGCTGTCAAGAGAAAGTCACAACATTCTTTTCATCCTGTGTAATCTGCATAATACATGACCCCAAAACCTACTGGGCTAAGGGCTAATTTTTGGCAAATGCTAAGGCAGAAATTTAGAATCTGAAAATATTTAGATATGAGCTAAAAGGAAAGTTTTATTTTACTTTAGCAAACATTTTTTGAGTGCTTACTCCGTGACAAGCACTGTGCTGGGTGCTTTACAAGATCTTTGGTATTTAATCCTTACAAATTATCACATCAGTCTTATGAGGTGGGTTTTGCTAGTATCTCCAAGTTGAAAGGAGCCAACTGAGGCTTAAATTAAGTAATTTGCCTGATGGATTTCACACATTTAATAAAAACAGCTAAATAATGAAACAAAGAAGAAGAAAGAAAGAAACTCTCTCCTGAAATAGTCAAAAAGAGAAATACAAAATCCAGCAAATTCTATATTCAGGTCAGTTCTATGTTACTGTTAATAGAACATTTGAAATCAAGACAACAAAAAGTTGGTCTAGCTAAATCCAAAACAGTGGCTAGTTTTATGAAATACTTTAAACTACAGAATTAACTTACTTTAAGTAATAAAATTTCATTCTAGAATATCAAACTCAAACTGTTGAAAATCTCATTTGATTAAATATGAATCAAGCTTATTGTGTCAGGCTTTATTCTTGAGATCTTAAAAATGTAAACATCTAATTTTTTTTTAAATGATCTATCATCAGTGTCTTTTTTCACCTTTGCTTTTCCAGGCCCAGCCTGATTGAATATTGGACTGTGTGGTAACACAGTATTTCCCTACCACCACCTCTGCCAGGAAAGATGAGATATCCCCAGCAAACTGACCCTCAGCAGCGCTTCTCTAAAAGGATGCCCGGTGATGCACCTGTCAATGCATTTGGGACACTGGTGCTGCCTTGGGTCACCTGCCTTCAGATTAGTCTAACAGTCTACTTATTGTAGACAAAGTAGGTTCCAGATTGCCCTTCGTACTTGACATAAAGTCATTTTCTCTTCTTAAAAAGCTGGATGTGATGCATGAGAAATATAGAAGTTTGGAGTTGCTGAGTCCTCTTTAGATTTAGGCCAGGATTCAGCTGAATGAGGTGAGAACATCAGAGAGGCAGAAGAGGTATCATGATGCTGCCCACCCCACCCCACCCCCGGCAGCTCCTTCAGAAGCTAGCTGGGAAAAAATCTGCTTGACTGGTAAGGGAGAGGCCTGCCTGGAAAGTAGTCAAAGCCAACAGGGGATACTTTGGCCATGGCAGTGCCCAGCCCTACTGCAAAGTAAAATTGGTTCAAAGTCTAGCTGAAGCTGGACCGGAAGTTTGCTTGCTCACCTACGGAGCTGAAAACACACAGAGTCTCGAGAATCAACCATATATGGAAATGGCAGGGCAAAAAACATGAGCAAGAAGAATAAACAGAGAGTGGTTAGAAAATGATGAAAATCACCGCAAAAGATTCATTTGGACAAAATCAACTTTCATCATCTCTATGTGAGAAAGAGCTTAATGGTGAAATATTTCCAGACATTAGCAAGTCTATGGTTATATGAAACTTTTTTCCTATAGTTGCTAATTTTCACATGCATGCATGGGTCAATAAGAAAAGTCCCTCATTATAAACCTGCCATTCCTGGATAACACTCTTAACCGCTGCTCTATGTAGTTATGACATAGATCTCATTCCGTTAACAACATGAAATTAGGCATGATTCAAATCACATTATTTCACTGTGAAAGGAGAGAAGGGAAAAGCTGTGAGCCTGAAATACAAACTGTATTCAGTTTAAGGAAAGTGCATTTTCACTGAAGAGGAAGTTCACAAAATAAGCATTATGTTAACAGCATGCTAGACCATGTCTATTAAGGGATACTTGGGAAGAATCAATGTTTAGGAAGGATGTTGCTTCAGTGCCAACGGCCTGAGGCTCTATCGCGATATTTAATCGTCAGGGTCGCTAATCAGTGAATGATGCAATTATTCAAGAAGACTTTCATGATGCCTGTGGTTGGTCTGAGACTCAGTCTAAACAAGACTGCACTGAGTTAGAAACTGAACATTTTCAGTGTGGGCTGAAGCTGATGTCACACTGGTACACACCCTGATATTAAGCCTTCCAAAGCATACACATCATCTTGGTTCATTTTTCCTTTTTCAGCTACATCAGTTCATCAGCAGATCGCAAGCAACCCATCCGTCTATACAGCAAAATCACAAAAATCTTAACTGCCAAAAAAAAAACAAAAAACAAAAAACCCTTTGTCTAAGTCCAAAGTTCTCTCCTCATGCAGATCATAATCATTACCTTTTACTTCATTCTTATCTCAGACCACAGCATGATATTGACTCTGCCAATTAGCCCACAGTGTTTTATTTTATATGTGTACTTTAGGATGTTTTTAGGGTGTGTACTTTAAGAGTTTAAGAAAACTGGAGTAACTACCTTAAGA
Organism: Phoca vitulina; assembly: GCF_004348235.1. Classification (NCBI taxonomy): domain Eukaryota; kingdom Metazoa; phylum Chordata; class Mammalia; order Carnivora; family Phocidae; genus Phoca; species Phoca vitulina. The sequence continues at coordinate 31,840,092 of NW_022589712.1, forward strand.
ACATGCAGCATTCAGAGATCACTGTGTCGAGAATGTGACAAAAAGAAGCAGTAGAGTTTGGAAGAAGAGTCAAGGGTGTTCCCTTCACAAGAACTGAATTCAAATTTACATGTCCCCTCTCCACCTCTGACCAAGCTTGTGTTAGCCTTCCTGGACCTCGATTTTCTCACCTGCAAAGTGGGGAGAATAATACCTCACAGAGTTGCTAGGAAGCTCAAGTGACACAGTGTATGTGAGAAGGTTTTTAAATTTAAAATCTCTACATAAACAGAAGGTGATAGAGCCGTACAGGGCATCCATTTCAGGCACCCAGACAAAGCTCTGAGTAGCATTCTTGTTAAATTGATCTGACAAAATCGGCATTGTACATTCCACTGTCAAATTAAACAATGCATTAGTTCACTTTTACTCCAAATCTGATGATGTCAAGAGCTTCGAATGTGCTTTTCTTCATTTGTGGTGTAAGCTCTCACTTAGAAGGTAAGACACTTTCTCAGAAAGCTTTATCCATGTGTTCAGATTTTCATATATGATTCCCAAAGGCATAGTTGTTTAAAAATTCACACATAGGAAAACATCTTAGAAACTCTTTGGACAATTTGAACAACTTAGTATTCAGCATTCTAGAATTACTGGCTACCAGTTTCCATTTAATTTGAAAACTTGCTTGTCGATATCATGGTGCCACAGTTCACATTTCAAAATGAAATGAAAAAGTCAATTCAAATATACGTAGAGTGTAAAAATGTCTGTGGCATTATGTTAAGCAAAACAATACCATCTTGGTTTCTGAGAAACAAATAATCTAAAGAAAACATCATGGACACAGGCACTAATAAATGTTTGGTTCTTTCTTTAATATTTACACACTGTACTCTTACCTAAGGATTAGTGGTAGCTTATGTTTTCACTGAAGAAAGGACTATTTGGACCTCCTTTCCCCCATGAAAAAAAAATGGAATGAAAATGATAAAATGGAAATGAAGGGATCAGATGCCATCATGTGACTAAAATAAGCTGAGTGTAGAATTTCTTTTTATGTATCCTGAAAACTATGATTAAAAGAAAAACATTGTGATATTTCTCCCATACAGATGACATGCAAGAGCATAAGACAAATAAAAAAAGTTTCCTTTGCGAAGTATCTCTGTCAATTCTGAGCATCTAATCTGAAAAATAAGAAGCAGGATTTGATTTTGTGTAAGCTCTTAACAAAGATCTAACACTTTAAAATCCTTGCAAAACTGAATGGTGTTATAAAGTCAGACTGTGATGGGCTTTTAAAATCAAGGCTGAGTTGGGCTTAGTCTTAAAGGCAAGGAAGAACCATTGAAAAACAGAAGAAATTGGTAAATTTAAAATCTTAATACATTATGTAAAAGTACTTTCATAAATATGGTGTCCTGGGGCTGAAAAATAACCTTGAGCAAACGGGAAATTTGGGCTCTGAGAGGACTGGTACCTTCCCTGAGCTTATATGGCAGGTATAAGACGACAGGTATGGAGTTCATATCTCCAGCCTTCTAGCCAGTCCTCTGGCCCTACCCAATGGTTTTTGAATGTACTCCAGGGAGAGACACCTGGCTGGCTCAGTTGGAAGAGCATGCGACTCATGATCTCGGGGTTGTGAGTTCGAGCACCATGCTGGGTGTAGAGATTACTTATATAAATAAATAATTTGAAAAAAAGAAAACACATATCCAGGAAGCCCTGAAGTTGTGAGAAGGGGCTCAGGCTTGTTGGTAGGAGGTGGGAACACATTTCAAAGGGTGAGCTGATGGGGCCTGTCTTCATTTGCCCCACCTCCCTATACCTCAGCAGAATCTCTAGGGACACATTTACATCACATGTCAATTTTACACTTGTCCTTTCAAAAATTTATCCTTTCCCTTTCTCCCATTCTTTGAAATAGTTATCTAGTCTGAATGCTCTGTTCTTCCTAAACCTATTGATTTGGTTTCCCCAAATCACACATTTGAAAGAAAGGTTACCTCCCTTCTTTTTCATTCTCTCTTACCACCTCAAGTATCACCAAAGAGACTCTTCCCATTTGGGCTGATAAAACTAAGGGCTGTAAAGACTTGGGGTTGCTAAACTAGTAAATTCGAGTCGCTAATATGTCAGGAAAAGTATTGGAGACCCGTCTCTACCCGTAGTAGCATGCACGTTCTCCAGCACCATCTCAGATTAATGCGAGCAGACTAGAGGCAGCGCAGGATTTTAATTAAACTAATAACGTAAGTGAGACAAGTAGTAAACTGAAGAAAATGCCATTAAAAAAAAAATTCCTTTCCTTTCTCACTCTAACCTTCAACTGCATCTACAAGCAAGTAAATGAACAGGCAAAACATAAACACAGACCGCATGGAACAGCCTTGACTACCTTCTGGACCAACACCTTTGCATCAGAAAATATCCCAAGAAAGTCCAAGAACTAATTATAAGGAGGAAAGAGCAGGGAGGAAATGAATGTAATTTAGATAGTAAACATCCGCACTTCTTTCCCACTTCTGAACTCCCAGGGAGTACGCCCTCTCTTTAACCTTCATCTTAAGCAAATATAAGGCAATGCAAACCAAGCCAGGGTCTCTGAAGATTTTAGGATAATATTTATAACTATTTTTCCAAAAGCTGTCTGGCATATCATTTTTTGGAGTGGAATTCATTGACCTGATTGAATTTGAGGCGTGCTAGAAACATCCGAAGCCCACTCCCAACCCACCATAACAACAAACTGCTCCCTGTCCAGATGCCCTTATACGGCCAGACTTCCTATAAATCTGACAGCTCAGTGTATGCATTGCGTATGGGTCTTGGCACTGAGTCACATTCCTCCGGTATGTTTCCCTGGGAGCTCTGATTTCCGCTTTGAGGGCTGGCACAGACTCCTACTTGCTCTTATAAGAAAATGTCTATGACTGGAAGTTGAAAATGTGCAAGATTCCTTCTTTAAGTACACAAACACTCCAAAGTCTGGCCACTTTCCTGTCGTCCTGCCAGGTTTTCTCTATGTCTGATACCTGATCAAATAACCTTTTTTTAGGGGGGAAAAAACAACAAAAAACATAAGAGAAGGAATGTAGTACATCCACAGCTGAACATCTTACAAGACTTAACCAAACGACCTGCACAAGTGATGCCTGAGTAGACACACACATACCTTATATAGCTCTGTAAACAGGACTCAGTGGCCAAGTTCATGAATTCCTCATTTAAAAAAAAAAAAAAAAAAAAAAAGCCCTCTAAAAAAGCATTTGCTAGATAAACACTTGCTTACAAGACAAAATTAGTGCATCTTAGCCATTTTGCACACAAATTCAAAGACCTTTCTCTCCCAGTTCTAACCTGCCGTCAGTCAAAAGGGTTGGGATAAGTCAGAGTTGGACAAAGTTATAAGAAGCCACTATTTCCACTTTACCGCCCAGGTGCACACAAACATTTGCTGAGTCATTTATAATAGTGCAAGAATTCAGATCCCATGGCATGAGTTAAGGATGGAGCGTCAGCCTTTCCCTTTGAATTTCCTGGCACTTGATGGTCCCCATAACACAATATAAACATACTTCTGAGTCTGTGAATATCTTGGGTGTCTTCTCATTCTCTTTCTTTGCATGTGTGTCTCTCCGTGTCTCTGTCTGTCACTTTCTTAATAATGATCTTTCATTTTAAACTCTTCAAAGGAATTTTGATCACAAAGCCTCAACCTAACTTTATAATGCACAACATTATTTTTCTATTCTGAGATTCCATGTTCTATATATTTCAGTATATCTTCTCTTAGCCAATATTAAAATCATCCATTTGGAGCCTAACTATGGACTTTTTTGAGACTTCAAGGGACCATGTGAATTTTATAGTAAAGCCAAATTCTTTTTATAATATGTCTTGTTATTTTTAACAACCCAACAGAATGGTAGTATCCATGCTACATTTGTGGAGAAAAAGAAAATCAAGAAAGATGGCGGGGGGGGGGGGGGGGGGAGACATCAACTCCTAAGATTTTAATCCAGTTAACCATCATTAAATTCTGGGAAATAAAACATTCTCATTATCATCATTCTAATAATGTCAACCTAGAAATATGGCTCTTCCTTCCCTAAGATTTGTGAATGGCAGTTCTAAGAATATAAACCAGGTCACCTAACTGTAAGCCAGTCCAGCAATTTATCCCTTCCATGAATGAAAGTCTCCACTCTGCTGTACGTGAGGCTATTGGTGGTGGCTCTCAGACTCTCCAGGGCATTCAAAAATTCTCAACCATTCTCCCATCTACCTCACCCCTGCAAGCCACAAGAGATCACCACCGAGCCCACATCCCACCTTAGGTGAGGCTCCAGCTTCACATCCCTACCCTTCCCCATCTACCACACCTTCCCAACCATTAGTGGTAGACATAATTTGGGGTTTAGGTCTTGAAAGATTTCACTGTGGCTTCCCACATATTTTGGACTTTTAAAATCATCCACGAGGGAAGAAAAAGTTGGGGGCCAAGTTGCCTTTAATACACATGTGGCTATTAACATAACTTGGAATGTTCCGTCTTTAAATAGGAACTTTTAGGCCTCTTCTCTTTGAGGAATGCTTGGAAAGAACACTAAATAACAATGTTGAAAATTCTTCCTGAGCTTCAGAGCCCCCCTCCTTGCTGGCCACTTACGCCGTGGACAGGCACTACACTGTACGACATGGGCACTGCTTGGGGAGGTAATTGTGCACAGATGATGTGGTCGATGCTGGAGCTGGAGTGGTTCTTTTCTTCTTGGCTCTTTTTCGATAGAGCGAATTGAAACATAAAATTGCCGCCAGTTTAAACAGGCTGTTTTCAAATTATAAATCTGTAGTGTTGCTTCTGAATGCTCATCTTGGCATCATAAACAGGTGTCTTTATCTTAAACCTATTTAGTGAAACATCAACAACTGAAATGAATTTACTTACTGGTAAACACGAGTGTCAAATGACGTGGCAACACAACGGAAAAAAAAAATGCCAGGGCCCTGGAATCACTCTTTTTACATAAAATGGTAACTGGCATTATTAACAACAACAACAACAACAACAACAACAACAACAAAAAGCAGTTAAACAATAGATTCTAGATGAAGGCATGCTAAATTAATTAAGTCTTTAGTGAAGCTAACTAGCAATATTAAGAAATGGAAACGTGCTTAGACTTTATTGGCCATATTTGACTTCTGTGCACAAGCAGAGAGAATAAAACCTGTTGTTTCCTTGACCTGATCTTACTCCACTAGGCTGCAGGCTCCTTGGATATTAAGAAGTCACAATTACTATTCATAGAAGTGTGGAGAGTTGTTACTAAACTATATTATTCACTGACACTCTTAGTTTATAACCAGAAATAATAGGGTACACTGTTCTTGTTATATTATCAGATTTTTTACTGCAAGACAAACCAAGTCCAATCCACATTCAAAGATTATAGGTTTTAGTATAAAAAAAATCACTCATTTCTCAAAGACCCAAACTGTATTTAGAACACCCCAAGTAAACCCCAAGCTTCTTGCTGGCTCTCCTGTCTGGTTCCCCTCTCTTCCCAACACCCAGAACCTCTACCTACTCAACACATAATCATTTGCTCTGACATAACAACAGACCCACTTTTCTGGAAATACTGATGCGCATTCATCTCTTTTTTCCCTCCCTATACCCCCAACAATAAAACTGTTACATATATTAAGAGAACACAAAGCAAGAGTGCTGGAAATCTCCCCCAGAAAACTGCATCCATAGTCTTGACCCCTGGCTTTGTTCTCTTTCTTGTCCCTCAATAGGCATCCAAACTGTTATCTCAAGTGAGAAAAGATCAAATTCCTACATCTCCAATATGGAATGTAGACTTTGCAGGTAGGCTTCTTGGGGATTTCAGCTGGTCAAAAGCAACTAACTCCTTTTCAGCTCTGTGAAGAGTGTCAAAGGCAGACAGCCTCTAAAATTAAAATATTATAAAAATAATAAAAAGGAGACCCTTCCGAATTTTTTAGGGATCCCTGCTGTTAGCCTCTTTAGCTACCTACCTCCTAAAAATCATTTATGTCAGTGGATAGAGCGGGAACAGCTATTAGAAACAGAAGGGAATAGTATAAAAAAATAATAGTAATTTGTGATGTGTTTTTCAATGATATAAATCAGGAGTGGTGCGAAGAAGCAAGGGTTTTCGAAAAAAATTCTATTTGGTGCTGGAAATACTGAGCCTTTTTTTTTTTTGGTTAGCTGGAGTGTGCCAGCTTTTTCAGACGGGAGGAATGCTGAGTGTCAAGGGGTCAGGATCAATCCGGTGTGAGTTGATGAGGCAGGAAGGTGGGGAGGAATGCGAGGAATGTCCCTGTTTGTGTAGGACTCCATTCAGCTCATTGGCGAGCCGGGGCCGCTCGGAGCGTATAAAAGCCGCGGGCCGCCCGCCTCAGCCTCACACAACAACTCTTCCCGCTGAGAGGAGGCAGCCAGTGCAACTCCAACCCCGCGACCGACCGCCTCCCCCCACCCCGACGGCAGCCGCCCCGGCCGACAGCTCCCAGACCTCAGCTCGGAGCGCCCAGGCACCCACCTCCGGCCCGAGCCCGCGACCCAGCGCCGGGACCGCCGCGCCCACCCCGCCGCCGCCCGCCGTCCTTCCCGCCCGCAGCGCCCACCATGTCCGCCGCCGGCCTGGGCCTGGGCCCCGTTCGCTGCGCCTTCGTGCTCCTGTTCGCCCTCTGCGGCCGGGTAAGCCCAGAGCCCCGCGGCGGCCGGCGCCGGGGGAGGGCGTGCGGGCGGGGCAGGGCCCAGGGCGCCGAGCGGCGTGCGCCCGCTGACCGCCCCCTCCTCCCCGCAGCCCGCCGCCGGCCAGGACTGCGGCGGCCCGTGCCAGTGTGCGGCCGCGCCGGCGCCCAGGTGCCCGGCCGGCGTCAGCCTCGTGCTGGACGGCTGCGGCTGCTGCCGCGTGTGCGCCAAGCAACTGGGCGAGCTGTGCACCGAGCGCGACCCCTGCGACCCGCACAAGGGCCTCTTCTGCGACTTCGGCTCTCCGGCCAACCGCAAGATCGGCGTGTGCACCGGTAAGAGCTGCGGCCCGCCTCCGGGCCCTAGTGTCCCGGCCTCCGCCGCACCCCCCCCCCCCCCCCGGAGCCCTGCTCCCCGCGCATCCCCGACTCGCCTACTGCTACCGATGCCTGACCCTTGCATCCCCCCGCCCCCCTTGTTCCCTTCCTCTCCTTCAGCTAAAGATGGTGCCCCCTGCGTCTTCGGAGGAACGGTGTACCGGAGCGGAGAGTCCTTCCAGAGCAGCTGCAAGTACCAGTGCACTTGCCTGGACGGGGCGGTGGGCTGCGTGCCCCTGTGCAGCATGGACGTCCGCCTGCCCAGCCCTGACTGCCCCTTCCCGCGGAGGGTCAAGCTGCCCGGGAAATGCTGCGAGGAGTGGGTGTGCGACGAGCCCAAGGACCACACTGTGGTTGGCCCTGCCCTTGCCGGTGAGTTGAATCGGCCTCAAAGTCAGTGTTGTGATCCTGCCCCCCGAGGGCTGACTCCTAACTTTGCCAAGGGAAGAGGGAAATGTCTTATCCTGGCGTCTTACCTTGTGTTTGTGTGCCCTGCTCTCACAGCTTACCGACTGGAAGACACGTTTGGCCCAGACCCAACTATGATCCGGGCCAACTGCCTGGTCCAGACCACAGAGTGGAGTGCCTGTTCCAAGACCTGTGGGATGGGCATCTCCACCCGGGTTACCAATGACAACGCCTTCTGCAGGCTGGAGAAGCAGAGCCGCCTCTGCATGGTCAGGCCTTGCGAAGCTGACCTGGAAGAGAACATCAAGGTACATTTTCTGCTCCTATTAACTAATTTTCCTGGAATCATAATGGATAGGATCAAAGTTGGGTCTCACCGCCCTGGTTATTATAGACCTTGTATCTCCAAAAATATCTAACCATCGAGCTGTTTTGCTGGAATGAGATGTTGTGTAATAGGAACCCCCAGCTTTCCACTATGAAATTCTCCACCCTGTTAGTTAATTCAAGACATTCCAAGAGAGGCTATGTCTATTTTTGGGAAACTGGCAAATGAGACTAAAACTTCCTCTCCTCAAAATATAAACAAAAGTCAGACAACTTAAGACTAAAACACACAGAGCTTGAAGAAAGCCACTCCCCTTAATAGAGTCATTGATTTTTTTTTTTTCCTTCGGCTTTGTCTTCCTTAGAAGGGCAAAAAGTGCATCCGTACCCCCAAAATCACCAAGCCGGTCAAGTTTGAACTTTCTGGCTGTACCAGCGTGAAGACCTACCGTGCTAAGTTCTGTGGCGTGTGCACGGATGGTCGGTGCTGCACCCCGCACAGAACCACCACTCTGCCTGTGGAGTTCAAGTGTCCCGACGGGGAGGTCATGAAGAAGAATATGATGTTCATCAAGACCTGTGCCTGCCATTACAACTGTCCCGGAGACAATGACATCTTTGAGTCCCTGTACTACAGGAAGATGTATGGAGACATGGCGTAAAGCCAGGGAGTGTGAGAGACATCAACTCATTAGGCTATAACTTGAACTGATTCACATCTCATTTTTGTGTAAACATGATTTCAGTAGTGCAAGTTATTTAAATCTGTTTTTCTAACTGGGGGGAAGAAAAAGTCCCACCAAATTCAAAATATTGTGCCATGTGACCTTCAAATAGTCTATCAACCCAGACACTGGTTTGAAGAAAGTTAAGACTTGACAGCGGGACTACATTAGCACATAGCACCAGAATGTATACTGAGGTGTGGCTTTGGGAGCAGTGGGAGGGCACCTGCAGAAACGATTGTCATCTTAAAGTAGCATGTGCCTGCTCTTGGGAGTGTAATTGAAAAGGAAAACTTTAGCATGCTCACTGACCTCCAGCGACAGCTAGGATGCGCGTTCTCCAGCCTTCCTGAGGCTGGGTCAAGTTCTTCTTTAAGTCAGAACAGCAGATTCCACTCTGACATTCTGATTTGAATGATACTGTTCAGGAATCAGAATCCTGTCTATTAGACTGGACAGCTTGTGGCAAGCGAATTTGCCTGTAACAAGCCAGAATTTTTTTTTTTATTGATACTGTAAATATTGTGTGTGTATATATATATATATTTGTACAGTTATCTAAGTTAATTTAAAGTTGTTTGTGCCTTTTCGTTTTTGTTTTTAATGCTTTGATATTTCAAATGTTAGCCTCAATTCTGAACACCATAGGTAGGACGTAAAGCTTGTCTGATAATTCAAAGCATGAAATGGATATTCAAATGGAAATTCTGCTCATCAAAACAGATTGTTTACTGAATATGAGGCAGTGATGTCCTTGGAAGTCTGATCTGTCAGTTTGAAATGTGGTAGCCTCACTATTAATGAACAAATGGCCTTTATGAAAACGCGAGTGGCTCTGTATAGCTGATCAGTTTTTCCACCTGGAAGCATTTGTTTCTACTTTGACTATGACTGTTTTTTGGACAGTTTACTTGTTGAGAATGTGACCAAAAGTTACATGTTTGCACCTTTCTAGTTGAAAATAAAGTATATATTTTTTCTATAAAAAGTGTGGCTATTCACTTACTCTTCTAAATATTTGAGTTTTCTTGAGTATATAGGGGAAGCTTTTATGTGTCTTAAAACAATTCATCTATAATTTTTTAAATCTCTTATATATACTGATAAATTGGTTAATCAGTTAAATAGAATTTTACATAAACCTATTTCACACTGAATCAAGTGTCACAAACTTGCAGGCATACATTGTGTGTGTGTATATATATATGTATATATATACACATAGTATATATGTGTGTGTGTGTGTGTGTGTATACAGAGTACACGGGCATTTTTTGTTACCTTCACAGTACTTTATAGACATTTAAATTCAATTTTCTTTGGATAACTAGTCAAACCCCTATTGGTTACACTTGGTCTTGTTTACATTTAATACCCCTGGCCATTTCAGGCATTTAATTTACAACCTTTCACATCACAAACTAGTCTATGTGCCTTATACATAGGAAAGGTTTTAACTATTTTTTGAGTTTGTATGCTCTACTATAGATCTATTTCTGAACTTTAATAATTTCACTGCTAAATCTGCGAAGTATAAAATCTGCATTTAAATGGAACCATTTGATAAGTTGCATTTTTGTATAATTCTGTTTTCAGTTGCCATGATAACCAATCACAAATAGATGATGGCCTAAGTAGAAAAGGGGCATAATTTCTATTAACATTAGTAGAAATTTGTCTTAAAAGCAACATCTCCATTGCCCTAAGCTTTGGAGTATCAGATTTCAAGATCAATAGCTTACCAAGTAGTTGGTCAGTGACAAAATGAAATTGTTCAAGAAGCCTGGAAATTAGATACTGGACCTAGCCAGGCCTCTTCCAAAAAGTCAACTGAAGTAAGTGGCAAACAAAAATATTCCAAAGACAACTGAAAGCACAGTTTTCTCCAGATCAGTATAGCTGTGGATTATGGGGGGGTGGGGGGGGGGGGGGGAGTTGCAGACAAACTAACCCATCACAGGGTGATTAGCAATGTTGTAGTGCCCGTGTCATTCCAAGAGACAAAAATACATCTGAAAATAAAGACTAGTTCTACAAACAGTGTCCATGCCACAAACCAAAGGGAAAACTTCCCGTGTTCAAAATGTGCAAAGTATTTCTGGCCAAAACACTGGACTTGTAGGATACACCCACATTCGTATATAGCAGCACTGTCGGCAGCTGTACGCCACTTCCCCAAATAAACCCACATGTACGCACACAGACGCGCGCGCGCGCGCACACACACACACACACTGGCTAGTCCACATGTTCTTTCTGTCAATATACTTCTAGATGCAAAGATGAAGGGCCATGGTAAATGAGCCTGAGTGTTCTATATATTTTTTTAAGATTTTATTTATTTATTTGAGAGAGAGAGAACACAAGCAGAGGGACGGGCGGAGGGAGAGGGAGAAGCAGACTCCCGGCTGAGCTGGGAGCCCGACACTACGGGGCTCAATCCCAGGACCCTGAGATCATGGCCCAAGCCAAAGGCAGATGCTCCACCGACTAAGCCACCCAGCCACCCCGAGCCTGAGTGTTTTAAAAAGAATTTGAGAATTCTGGGAAGACAGAAGTAGTAACAGAAGCATAGATTTTAGATTTTTCAATTTTCCACATAAAAACAGAGTAACTATATTGCAACATCGAAATCCCATGGACAATATTTACAACAAAATTAGGTGGCAAGGCATCCCTTTAATCCCAAAACGTTAGGGGGAGAAAATCATCAACCACCACAAGATGTGCACTGTGTCAGCATATGTGTGGGAACAAAGAGATGCAACAGGATATCTGATACTTCTGAGAAGAGAGCTCCAAAGCAGCCAACAGTGAAGTGGAGACCAATTTGAGGGTAGGGGTTCTGCCCAGTCAAATAAATCTTACAAACCAGAGTTCTCTCCCACGGGAGCATTCCATGCTCGTGGGAATGGAATCAAAATTGAGCAGATCAGAGACAACAAAGACATTGAAAGAGAAGGTCTAAGTAAAAATGAGGAGAGAAACAAAGGTTCAAAGTCTGAGGAAGTAAAGCCACCATATTTATAAAATCACATGAAAACAATAAAAGAGGGATGTCTGTGAAGTTGGAAAAGCTGTCTAAACCAAGTGTCCTTACAGAACAAAGATCAAGAAAACTAATTTCACATAAAAAAATAGGAAAACGAAACTATCAAAGCCAAATCCCATACATTATTATATGAAAATAATAAAGGGCAGAATAAATCCTTACAGATAATAAGAGCATGTCAGAAATACATGCCCAGAAAACACATCAAAACTGTATTATTTCAAAAGAACATTAAAAAAATGAGAGTAGACATAAATGATAAAAAAGAAACAACTAATGACATAAAACAGCAACATATGCCAGAGTTAGTAAAACTTAGAAATATGCTGATAAAACTCAGGAAGGAATTGGAAATAAAAAAAATACATCAAACAAGAAGGAACACAAGAGTGAATAAATACCACAGATAATTCTTTAAGAGGAATAGATGGTTAGGAGGAAGAGGGAAATTTTTTAAATAAAAAAAAAAGAATGAAAGTGTTTCAAGAAAAATTGATATATATTGTAGATAAACAAAGAAGATCTAACATATGGATAGTAGGAGTTCCTGGAGAAGACAACAAAAGCTATAAATCAAGAAGACTTTACTGAAATAAAAAGTGATTTGAAAGCACATATTGAAAGAGCGTGCCATGTACCTAATAAAACCCACCAACACCAAGATGTATTCTAGTAAAATTTCTGAAATATAAAGAAAAAGGAAAAATCATCAGAACATCTAGGCAAAGAGAACATGAATCTTTTAAGTAAAAGGAAATTAACTCATCATCAGACTTTTTGACAGCAACACTTTATTTATTTATTTAAGCAATGCTTTATACCAAAAAATTGGATTAACATTTAGGATACTCACAGAAAGAAAATGTGAATTAAAGAAATTTTATCCTCCAGAACTGACATTCAAGAAAGACAAATTGACAAAAACATGCAAGAATTGGGGTGCCTGGGTGGCTCATTTGGTTAAACAGCCAACTCTTGGTTTCAGCTCAGTTCATGATCTCAGGGTTGTGAGATCGAGCCACGCATCTGGGCATGGAACCTGCTTGGGAGTCTTTCTCTCCCTCTCCCTCTGCCCCTTCCCTGACCATTCTCTCTCTTTCTAAAAAAATAAATAAATAAAATAAAATAAAAATAAAACATGTAAGAATTTACAACATTTTGTTCCTGTGGGCCCTTTCTGAAAAACCCTATTAGAGAAAAAGCTCAGAAAACAAAAATATCTCAGAGATACTAATATAAAAACTGGTATATGAACATCAAATATAGCTTATTTTGAGGACTAAGATTCAGTGAAGGTTAAAGAGGAGAACACATAGTGTACAGTGGCTATACAGCGTGTTTTGACAGCATAGAATGCAGCCATATAGGGTGGGGGAGAATGGACATAGCGCACACCTCCCCCCAAATATTTAACTGCTTTTATTGGTGGTGGTGGTATTGTTATTCAGAGACTGTTGGGTGTATAATATGGGACAAAGCAAGCGAGCCATTATGGATATTCTAATTCTATCACTAGTGTTGGTGAGTACCGGGATTCCTAGTGAGGAAGTCACAAAATACAGATATAATATAAAAGTGGTTAAGTTAAATTCCATATTTCTTAATTTGAACTAGAAATATCAGCATAAACTTATGATGTATTTTATCCCCTAACACACACACACACACAAACATACACACACACACACACATTTTTTCCTACATCCACTCCCTGAAAAGACTTAGATACAACGACAACTCAAGAGGAATAAGCATTCCTAGGCCACTATCGTGCCCTTGAAATACTATTTTCCACTAAAAGAAATTAAGGCTTCTTGGAGAATGGCTTGTTCCAGGTCTAGCACAAGGAATGTGTAAGATAAATACATTTAATCAGGGATTATCTTTTCATATTGGATAAAAATGAAGCTAAAAAGGACAGTTAAGACCATTTCAAAAAGGTACAGGAGGCAAATTTAAAAGACTCCTATTAAAGATGGGGCAATTTGGGGCGCCTGGGTGGCTCAGTTGGTTAAGCGTCTGCCTTTGGCTCAGGTCATGATCCCGGGATCCTGGGATCGAGTCCCGCATTGGGCTCCCTGCTCAGTGGGGAATCTTCTTCTCCCTCTACCCCTCCGCCCTGCTTGTGATCTCTCTCTCTCTCTCTTTCTCTCTCTCTCAAATAAATAAATAAAATCTTTAAAAAAAAATAAAATAAAGATGGGGCAATTTGAGTGGCTGTAAGGATAAGAATTGCAGTACATTAAGATCATCAACTGTCCTTAAATTTTTAGTTCATTCTGATAGTTAAAGAAAAACACCTAATTGGTGAACTGAGAATGACAGAGAACCTATTCATTATACACAAGCTCTCTGATGATTTAAGTATCAGACTTTTGGTACTCTACACATTTCACAGTGCTCAGAAGCACTCAGCCCAATCGGTACCAACCCCAGACGTAATTCCAAGATGACTTTTAAAAGAAATAAATCTCTTAATTTATGGTGATCATCTCATGATGGTTAGTTTAAAGTAATTTTATATTCTTTTAAAATAATCTTCTGTATTTTTCCAAATTCTCAGACATGAACACACATGATTTTATAATCAGAAAAAGATTTTTAAAATAAATCTTTCAAAAAAATAAAATAAATCTTTCATGTCCTTACTAAATCATAGCAGAGAATATAACAACATGTGTTTGAAGTTTTCATGATTTGGGATTTAATGAACTGTTCACGATATATAAATAAATAAATGGCTTAGCTATTCAAGCCACTATTCCTTAATTAGCTGTGTTCCTAGGAGCATGTGCAACACGCATGTAACCTCTAGAGAATCCACATATATTCATACATATCAGTGTATTTTCATACCTCATTCTCCCATGCCACAAATAAAATCATGGAAGATTTTTCTTCATAAGTTTTTAATAACTCTTCTTTACCTCACGAATCATACTGATTATATATAGACTGTTGCTAAGACTAAGAATAAACAGTGTAAAATATACCCTTAAAATACTAAATCAGATTCCAAATCCAAATATAGGATCCAAAGAAATAGACATGAAGACCCATCTTCGATATCAGATGTTTAAAGATAGTGAAAAAAGAGGAAGAAATGTCAAGTTAGTAAGAAATATTATTGATTAATTAGAATTTACATGTCAAGAACATAAAGCATATCATGACTTGCATTAGTTCAACAAATGCTAACAGTTTTTGTCAGCACAGTGAACGTATGTAATTCAGACCAATATAATAACTGGAAAACTGTATGTCAGTATCTACTAAAGCCAAATATATAACTACCTATGACACAGTAAACTTTCACTCTTAGATAGAAATCCAAGAGAAATGAACAAAATGCGTAAACAAAATTCTCAAAGCAGTTCTATCCATCCCAAAACTGAAAACAACCCAAATGTATATCAACAGGAAGATGGATAGAATGTAGAATATTCATACAGTGGAATAATATACATCAATAAAAAAAGAACCACTGACATTATGCTGAATGAAAGAAGCCAAATACAAAAGTCTGTACACTGTATGATTTCATCCATATGACACTGAAGAATAGGGAACACTAATTAATGGAGATAGAATTCAGAATAATGGTTCCTTTGGAAGGGGGCATGAGAAAATTTGTTACACATTTATGAATATATATTTCAATTAAAAGATCTAAAAATTAAGTAAAGAAATTCAAACACCTTTTTAAAGGAAGATTGTCAAAACATTAAAAAAGATTATCTAGGGGTTATTTTTTCCACCTTTATAGTATTCTAGATTTTCAAAATTGTTTACAAAGAATAATTATACTTTATAAACAGAAAAAAATGTAAATCCAAAATGAAACTAGTGAATAGAAACTGTGGAAGTATGAAATTGATGTTTATTTAATGGGACTCAATAAACATCATTTAATTTTATTTATTTATTTTTTTAAAAGATTTTATTTATTTGACAGAGAGAACACAAGCAGAGAGAGAGAGGGAGAAGTAGGCTCCCTGCTGAGCAAGGGGCCCGATGTGGGCCTCGATCCCAGGACCCTGGGATCATGACCCGGGACGAAGGCAGCCGCTTAACTGACTGAGCCACCCAGGCGTCCCAACATCATTTAATTTTAGAGCACAAGATTTCAAGGTATCTGGAGCTCCATGTGAAAAGTAACATCTCACTATGTAAGTTCTACTTTAACAATAGGAGTTATCAACACATTACATTATGTGCATGTGCATTTCAACAGGATACAGCAAGCAAATGGATATAAAATACTACTTTTATGAAAAACAAAAACTGCTCTTATCCATACCACCTTTACCTAATTAAAACAAGCAAAACCAAAAAACTAGAGATACCAGTTCATGAAGCATCCTGGGGCAGAGCAAAAGCCAAAAGAAGGGAAAAGGAGGTAATACTTTCAATAAGTTTTATTCATATGTGAATAAACCAAAATTTCAAACCAAGTGCAGCTGTCTATTTTTTAAAAATCATTACTCTGCATAGACTCAGTTTCATACAAGAAAGTAGGCTTTACGAATATCACTTAGGGCATCAGGGTCCTTTCCCTGAAATGACTGGGCTATAAAATAAATATTATAGTAATTACATATTTAGTCTAATTAATAAAGACAAAGGGAATAATAATAGGGTCCCTGAATCTAATTGGTTGAGAAACACCTGTAGTCATTATCTTGCATTTTCAAGTGACTTCTAGTCAATCATCATCATCATCATGAAAATAATATACAAAACACAGGAAGTATCCAAATCTACATGCTGATATGATGGGTGCTATACAAAAAAAAGTTAGAATTTAGGAAACACAGACAAATTTAACACAAAACCATATATAATCCAAAATTCAGTAGAGTAATTTGAATTGATAAACTGGGATCAAAATTTTGAATTCAATTGCCCATATGAAAAAAGTTTGATTTTATACATCTTCATTCACTGTTAGCAATGTTTTTCAATCCAATTGATACTGATTTATTCTGTTCAGGATTGAAGTCCTTTAAAATGAAAACCCTTAGCATTAAAAATAAAAGATAAACTATCGTCTTTTTTCAGATGTTCTTTTATATCATTCCAGAGGATTTTTTTTAACGAGAATAAACCCAACTCAGTTTTTTTTTCTCCCCACTCCGAATTCCTCCCTAGCTAAATTTTTTTCTGATTCGTGATCAGTATTTCTTATACTCTTTCTAGTGAGGTATTATAAAGTACTGAAAATGGCATTAAATCCAAGGGTTTAGGAAAATTTTTCTACATGACTGCTTTTTTTGTTGCATTTTATTTATTTGTTGATTTTTAAACCTTCATCCATAATTTCAGCTGATGAATCCCAGTGTGAAGATTCTTTCATGTCGTTCATAATTTTTAACTCGGGGTTAATAGGCAAGTTTGTATATTTATGTTGAGAAACGCTAAAAGCTCTGGGGCAATTTCCAGGACTGTGTTTGCATAGATACCTCAACATAGAGACATGGTGGGAGAAGGGAAGCATGTGGGGCATGAGCCAGACTCTATAGTTTCATGGGGTTTGGGAGGGAGTTGTGGGCTTTATAGTGTGACTTTTAGGAGATAAACTTCTAGGGAAGATGGGTCCTCCTGGAGCTCTGGGAAAAGTCAGTTCATGTGTTCTGCCTCAGTAATGAGCAAAAGAAAGTGGGAAAGGCAGCAGAAACAGCATCCTGAGTGCTATTATACACACTCTTAGTTCATTCATACAATATTGGTGGCTTTCATTGTTTTTTGGTATGAGTTTTTGTCAATTTTCTACAATCTGTTGTGGAAGTCTTTGTGTCACACTATTCCAAACATGGTATGGTTGTCTCGTGACCTCCTACACACAGAGACTGTTCAGCTAACTGGAGTACACAGTGGACCCCACAATGAGAAAAGACACATCAGTCTTTCAAGCCAGAAGCCCAGCATCTCCACGCGTGGGATTCTTCTACCAGAGGTACGTAGAGTAGCCAGTGAAGATGCAAAGAACTCTGAAAGAACAGCGTGGCATTATAACTGCCCCTAAAGCCTTAATAGGCAGCCTATTAAGAGCTGGCCTTGAGGAATGATGCCGGCAGTCTAATGTTCCCATTAGCCACTGAGGGAAACCAGGAGCTTTTTTGAGAAGTTCTTTAGGATTCAAGTCCTTTGAAATTTAACTCTTTAGGTTTTAATGGGATTCCAAGGAAATAGAAGTCAGGGGCTACTGGCGATCACTTGGAGCAGTGTTCACCAGCACCAAGCTCTGCTGAGCCGTACTGCCCCTGGTTAGGACCTGTGACAATATGGGTGGCCACTGGAAGTTGCTGCTATGGAAACTCATGCTAACCACTGTTGGAAGTAGTGGCTAGTGGAAACTATCATTGCCAAGAACAACAGCCAAGAGGCTCTACTAGGAGATGTTGACTGGAAGCACCATTGGGTGTCCCTAATAGAGAGCTATGTCTGGGATCATCTACCTGAGTTTGGGGAGAGGAGGTGGTTTGTTTTGTTTACACATGCTTAGCTGAATCATCTTGATGTTAGGGGAAAAAAGGAGTACTATCGGTCTTATTGTGCTCTAAACTAAAAGCATCATAATTTCCCTCAAGACCAGCTCCTCCATGTGATTCTGTATTTCTACTAATAGCACTATTAATCTACTTGCTTCCCAAGTGTAAACACTCCGTTATCATGGCATCTTCCATTTCCCTTCTACCCACGCTAAAATATTTTAACTTCTGTTTATAAATCCATTTGTAGGCAAAGTAGTCTCAGACCCAATCACAGCAGGCTCCATGCTTTTCTGAGTTTCACCTCCAGGAGGTCTCTGCATATTGAAGGAAAATCCCCTCTTGTTTCATTCAGAGGAAAGGGAAAATAAACCATTTTTAAATACACCAAAGCACTCTCTTCCTCTTAACAAGGCCAGCCCTCTGGAGAAATTATTTTACCAGAGCCTAGCCTACTGGGGTTTTGTCAGATCCTAACCTACCTAGAGAAAGATAAAGACCTAACTCCAGAATCCTCTAGCTATGTGGCCACACCTAAGGAGTGAAAAACAAAAACTGAGAAGTATTGGTGAAGTTCACAGGGGCACAAGCTCACCAAAGGACTGAGACCTAATCATAGGTCTAGAGACCTAACTATAGAATGCTTCCCCTCCCCCTACACCCTATGACTATGTTACTAAAGGCTTATTTACTGTAGTTCCTTTTATTCAATACATCATGTGTACCTTTCAACAAAAAATTATAAATCATAGGGCACCTGGGTGGCTCAGTCAGTTAGGCGTCTGCCTTTGGCTCAGGTCAAGATCTCAGCGTCCTGGGCTGGAGCCCCACATCGGCCTCTCTGCTCAGCGGGGAGTCTGCTTCTCCCTCTCCCTCTCCCTCTGTGCTCTCTCTCTCTCAAATAAATAAATACAATCTTAAAAAAAAATACCAATGTCTGCTCTCAGACTACAATGGAATTAAACTAGAAATCAGTAATAGAAAGCTAGCTAGAACGTCCCCCAGTACCTGTAGATTCAACAATACACTTCTCAATAACACATGGGTCAAAGAAAAAAAATCTCAAGAGAAATTTTAAAATATTTTGAACTAAATGACTAAGTAGAGCTTCCTGAAGAGCCCAAGTAGTCACTGGGTAGTTCTGTCACTTCTGCCCCTTCTCTAACCTCTCAGATGCTTCAGTGAGCAGTGGAAACTGCTGAGGTCTTTCTTTTCTCTCTCTGACAGCTTCATAAACAGATACTGGGATGGTCTTTTCTCCATCGTATTTCACCTTGATGGTGAAAGCTACTTCGGCAAGGTATCCTGTCTTCACAAATCTCTAGACAAAAAGTAGGTACCAATCTCTATTCACATGCTTCCCAACTGAAAAAATTCTAAACCATCTCCCAACTTTCCATGACCATCATTCTTATCCCAGATCTCACTATTTTTGCCAGTGATACTTGTTTGGGACTGCTAATTAGTTTTCCTGTTCCTTCACAATTCTCCTTCATTACGGCCACCAGCTTAGTATCTCTGGTCCCATAAGTTTGACGCTCCAAAACAGGAAGCAAAACTTATTGTCAAGGTAAACACTATCCTTTCAACATGGCATTCCTGATCTTCTACAAATTGATATCAAAGGACCTAGTCAGAATAATCTCCTGTTACTCTTGTACACTGCTTATGCCAAAACCCAAACTGGACTTACTCTATTTCCCAAATAGTTTCGTTCTGACTCAATCTAGTCCCTCTAACTGAAAAATTCTTTCACTGCTCCTTCCATAACGTGTGTGTATACACTTATGTACACATTTTTTTATCCCAAGGTTTTATTTAAACTCCAGTTGACATACAGTGTAATATTAGTGTCAGGCATGGGATTTAATGATTCATCACTTATGTTCAACACCCAGGGCTCATCAAAACAAGTCCTGTCCTTAATACCCATCACCCATTTAACCCATCCTCCCTGCATATATTTATATATAAATCAACCCTACCCACCTTTTCAGCTCTTCCCAGAAGTCACTTCCATGAATCCTCTCACCTTCAATGCCCCTTCTTCTTTTAAACGTTCTACCAAATGCTCTGCTTATAACTGTATTATGTCACTTATGTCAATCTTATCCATATTCTAGTTCTTTGCTGTCCAGACGGTAGCCATAGACACATGTGGCTATTAAATTGGAGTAAATTAAAATTAAATAAGATGTGAAATTCAGGTTCTTTGTGACACTAGCAATATATCAAATGCTCAGGAACAACATGGGGCTAGTGGCCTCCATATTGGATACAGATGGAGAACACTTCCATCATCTGTGAGCACAGTCAGCTTTACCCAAAGAACCTAGGCTAAAAGCTGGGGGATGATGGTTCCACCAATGCAGGGATCAGCTGTCTTTTTCTGTAAAAGGCCCAATAATAAATACTTCAGCCTTTGTGGGCCATACAGTTTCTGTCTATTCAACTCTGCCATTATAACTTAAAAGCAGTCATGGACATTACATCAACAAATAGGGATAGCTATGTACCAATAAATATTTCTTTACAAAATAAGGAGATGGGCCAGATTTTGCCTACAGGCCGTTGTTTGCCAACTCCTGCACTAGAGAGAAACTGAGGACAATTATGTACTCAGGATGGTAGTCAGGCAACAGAAACAAATACAAACAACAAATGACCACTGCATGCGTAGCGTCATATAGATATGCCTGTTTTTCTGGGTCTTTGAACCATCTTTTCCTTTATAATGAGAATCTTAACAGGTAACTTTCGGGAGGCTGCTTTTTTCCCAAGTTTACCTGGATTCAAATTAAAATGGTCTACTGAGTATCCAGGTGGCTCTTGCAACTCTTGGAACTCAGGAGAAAAAGTGACAGCCATCACGTTAACAAGCCTGTGGGCAGTAGCAGCTCCAGCAAAAAATGATTTGCCTCTAGACTACAACAATTTGATATGCTAAGACATGTAATATCCCCCCCTCGGCTTCCTCCAGATAATCTGCTTCTTTCCCAATCTTTCCCATGACAGGTAATGGTACTGCCTTTTACCTAATCATACAGGTCAAAAGCTGAAGTGTCACCCTTGAATTTTTTCTGCTCACACTGCAGAGCCAGCCAGTCTGCAGGTTCTATATCCAAATTACACTGAATCTGACCCCTTCTTCATACCTTCACTGCCACAACTCCTCTCCATGTCACCACAGACCCTCTCCTAGGTTCCTCCAAGAACCTCCCCATTGGTCTCCCTTCTGCTTGCTCTTCTACTATCCTTTCTCTATTCAGCAGCGAGAGTGATCTTTCTCAAGCATAAATCTTCCCATGGCTTCCCATTAGAATAAAATCCTAATTCCTTAGCATCGTTCACAAGGCTTTCATGATCTAGACTTTCTCAATCTTCCCAGCAACATTGTCTTCTTCCATTCCAGCAATGTTGCCTTCTGGCCATCCATTAAATGCTCTGAGCTCAGCCCTGTTTCATGGCTTTTGAACTTTCCATTCCCTCCACGTAGGCAGACCTTTTCCCAAGAATTTCTAAATCCACTAGAACAGGGTGTTCTCTTATTCTCCACCATATCTGTAGGGTAGAGAACAGTACTTGAGATAGTCAATAAATATTTTCTGAATGAATGAATAAAGAGAATATGGTAAGACAAATAAGGGCAGATATATAGACAATGGGATGATGTAAAAATGTGCCGATTAGTGCAATAACTCCAAGGTTCCAAAAGACAGACAATCTCTCTGTTTAGTTTCACTGGTGCCTGGTCAGATGGCTACATTAAGAAAACTTAGAAGTAGCATTCACTGGATCCCTAAAAATAAACCAGAAACAACAGCAACAAATCTTTGTAGTTGCTACTTTGCTGTGATCCATGAAAGGTTGTGTTCTCTGAGTCAAAGTATTTCATTTATCTAGAGTTCAAAGAAGAACAGCTTCCCACTACAGAGAAATAAGGACCGTGCTAAATTAAGCCATTGGGAAATGAGTTGATTTAATTAATGCTGATTTTCTCAGAAGTGCAGAAAGAATTTTGCAAAGAATTCCTAACACTAGCAAAATTGGCAACAAAAAATGTTTCACACTTGTAATTGAAAAACATAAAATGCTTACGTCAGTAAATCCCAAAAGATGTCATTAGGGACAAATAAGTACCTTTACTGGCCATTGAAACAGCTCCATGACGTCACTCCCGGTGTCCCGACAAGGCCTGTTGTGGCTGCGTGAGATGGGTGGCACAGGGATTAACTTTAATGTTAACTTTCTAATTCGGTACTAATTACTGTAAAGTATGCACAGCATAATTATGGAGACAGTGGAACATGCTGGTTTTCTTTATTGCTGATTAATGCAAAAATCTTTTCTTTTCTTTTCTTTTTTTTTTTTTCAAATTAGACCAATGAAAGGACAATGAGAATAGCCCTCTCTCTCAATCTCTCTCTCTCTCTCTCTCTCTCTCTCTCGGGGGAGCTTTCTTCCTGAACAGCCGCATTAATCAGCTCTCCTGGAGTGACAAACCAATCCCAAATCTCACGGCTTGTAACAACAAAAGTTTATTTCTTGCACAATTCCGTGTTAGCAGCTGTAGCTTTGGTCTCATGTGCCTTCTCATGCCAGGAGCAGCCCCTATTTGGGACACAACATCATTATCAGGCTGAGGGTGAGGACAGGAGACAGCCAAATCACACAACGGCCCTTAAAGCTGTTGCTTGGACGTGGCATTCGTACTTCCATTGGCTGAAGCAAGTCACGTGGCCAAGCAGATACGGGCAGGAAGTGTGTTCTACCCATTGGCTGACTCAGCAAGTTACACGGCGATGGGTGGGGATGGAGACACACCCTACCGGGAGGGGAGCGAGTCAGTGGAGACAATAACGCAACCTACCCGAAGAACCACTAGCATGGTCATCCTAAATTACCTTCCCCGGCTTGACTATGCTGAATTTTATAAAGTTGGAGCTTCTAAAGCCTCCTACAGTTTTTAACTCCTTAATTAAATCCTTGATCTTGAGTTCCATTCTCTTCCTCTGTTCAGTTCTGTTCTCCCATGGGGGACAAGGATTTAACCCATCTCTTTTTTGTAGACTATACTACCAACCTACTAGGTACCAGACCCACTTGTCGTCTTATGTAATCCTCTGTGAATTCAAATAAATGGAAGTCTGAGAGGCTAGTGAAGTTGCCAAATTTCTCACTGCTAGAAATTGATATGTCCACGATGTGAATTCCACTGACTTTCCAACACATCATACTGCTACTCTGTGAAGTTGCCTTGTCCAGGAAAGGGAAAGGCTGAGTATTGGCTGGGTGGAGAGCAGTTTCCAGGGTCATTTTAAGGCCTTGGTAGGCTCTGAATTCTTTTACTGTGGAGGCTCCTCTCTACATCATATAAAACATATCAAAACAAACCCTCAACCCACACTAAATATAATTTTCGGCTATAAATTTTTTTGAAAGGATGTTTATAATTTTACTTTTAAAATTATTTGGCTACATGTAGCATTTGACTTATGGTTGGCTATGATTTGTTAGCTATTACTATGTATACTTAGGAAGTATTTCAAAGTAAGAAATCCCAACTTCCAAAATTCTATTCAAATGCAATGAAATTTATATAAATACTAAAATTGACAAGACAGTTGACATACTGTTATATTTGTAGATTTTAATTAAACATTAATTACTTTCAATTTTCTAGTTTTTTTAAAGACTTTATTTATTTATTTGACAGAGAGAGACACAGCGAGAGAGGGAACACAAGCAGGGAGAGTGGGAGAGGGAGAAGCAGGCGTCCTGCTGAGTAGGGAGCCCGACCCAGGGCTCGCGATCCCAGGACCTGAGCCAAAGGCAGACGCTTAACAACTGAGCCACCCAAGTGCCCCTAGTTGTTTTTGTTTTTGTTTTTGTTTTTTACCTCATTTGAAGCCCATACATATTTTTTTTCCAGGACTCAAACATTTTTCTCAGCCTCTGAAAAGCTCATAGGCTCCAGGATTTGTGCCTATGTTGCCCAATGGATTAAATAGCTCTGAAGATAATTTATCCCAGAACTATTCTGGGTGAGGAAAAATGCATTCTCAAAACATGGAGCCCAAGACAGAGCTTTGAGAGGAAACTAAAATAAAAAGTCAAATATTGCCCAAAGATCAAAGAATAAAATCTATGTGTGAGACATCAGGACAAAAGTGAGAAATCTGAGATTAAACCTGAGGAACGGGAGTGAAAGGGAGGAAGAGGGAAGAGGGTACCTACACAGTGAGATCACTGGAGCCTCTGTGGCCTCTGTGGAGATGGGCCCTACTAAAAAGCTGGCATTTAAGAATAGCATATTTTTGTGGTTGACCTGGGGCAAAAAATGTGCCTTCACATTCTCACCCCAAATGACTATTCCCCTGGACTTCAGAACTCCTGCACTGACACAGTTCTTACCCTCCTAAGTTTTCTGAGAGCTGTGGCTCCCCTTCTGGGCTCCTTCCTTGCAGGAGGGACTCCCTTTCTTGAGGTCCCTCCCTTGGACCTTTGGCTGTCCTGAACTTTGAATGAAGGGCTGTTGACTCCGATCCTGAAAAAGACTGTATCTTTTCTGATTTTCTTTTCCAATCTTTCTTGATTGGACTTGTTTAATGGAAATCATCTGTTCGGTTGTTGAGGCAGATTCCTTCTGTGGGTGAAGTTGATTTCTGCTCCCAAGATTCAAAGTGATGTCCACATCCACTCTCATTCCCTTATACTTACACTGACTTACTCATAGAGCCACGTGGCCTCAATGATTAAAGGGTTTCTCTGACTGTGCTGGAACAGCTCAGCCCTCTAACCTTTCCCATTTCCCACTGGATTCGCGTTTCCAGTCTGAAGAAGACCACTATGTTTTCATTTGATTTCGAAGCAGAGACGATTGATAGATCATCGGCAAAACTGTTTCCATAGCTTCTCTCTAATGGTAAAATCAAGTATCTCTTTACCTAATGCCGCAAAAGAACTTCTAGAACATATTTTTTTTTTAACAAAAAAAAATCTTTTTCACCTTTAGTAATGATACCCTGCCTGATTGATGAGGACCAAGATTATGAGTCTGATTCTCAGGCCTCATCTCGTCCCTTTTTCACCATGGAGGATGAAGATATTTTCTCAAGCTGTCTCTGATCAGGGAGCTATTACGTAGCTGTCTGTCCATGGTGAAAGCTTTTCTGAAGAGAAATATCATCAGAGACAACTTGGCTGCCTGCCCCGAACAGATGTGGAGGAAGGTTGAGGAGATGGAGCAGAGAGCGTCATAAAGGAGGCTGATGGAGGGAGAATCTGGAGCTGAGGATGCCCCGGATGCCCCAACCCATCCCACCAGGCTTCAGGTGAGGAGGCATCTGACCTGACAGTATCACTGAAGTTTACTAGCTGTGCACCACAGTGTGAGTGGTGTCCCTTGGAATTACACAGTGCACCATCTGTGTAATTGTACACTGAGGACCTGACAAAGGGAACTCAGCCTAGCAACAGAGAAATGGTGTTGGAAGCAGGACAAGCCAGCAGAGGGCAGAGCCTCCGCTGTCCTGGGTTTCAGAACAGGAAAAGCCAACCTGTGAGGTTTGGAGGTGACCCTGCAGTCTAAACTTGATGGGAATAACTTTACCACTGCGATGTCTAGGATGGTAGTTGTTGAACACTTGAAATGTGCCGAGTGTAACTGAGGAACTAATTTTCAAATTTATTTAATTTTAATTAAGTTAAAATTGATATTCAATGCAGTTGTTGGAAAATTTCATGTGACTGGAATAACTTGGGTATATGAATCCATTTTTCAGCTTTAAATTTACACAATCTAAACACATCACATATTTGTTCCCAAAATTTAGTGTCTAAATTGAGATGGGCTATAAATGCAAAATACACACCAGATTTCACAGACTAAGTATGAAAGAAATGTAAAATATATCAATCATTTTATATTAATATCATGTTAAAATAATAATGTTATATTGGGTTAAATAAACTATATCATTAATTACTAAAAATTAAAAAGTAATTAAAAATTAAAGATTAATGTATTGTTAAAATGTATTAATACAATAACTTAACATATACTTAAATATAAATGTCACTTATATTTTTTATATAAAATATATAATTATGTATGCAAAATTAATGTATTTTAGAATAAATTAATATACCATTATAATTAATTTTTCTTGCTTCTTTTTACTTTTTAAGTGTGACTTCTAGAAAATTAAAACTTACGTGTGGCTCATATTGAACCACATGTATTGAACAGTGCTCCTTTATCACCTATTCATATATGTCCTCTAAATTGTTTAAAATTTTAACTTTTAATGGTAAAATCCTCTATGAACTATTGAACAACCTCTTCTCCACTTCCCAACATGCCAAGAACATCTTGTCCTATGAATAGATATCATCTGCAACCTCATCTGAACTAAAATAAGTGAGAGATCCTTGTTTATTGGCATGAGCTTCTTGCTGAGAAGACTATATGAATTGAATCTCCATTCCTTAATCGGACTTTTTCCTAAAATATTGAGGGTGGAGAGCTAACAGGTAGCAGAGCCCTGGACCACTCAATGAGATGTGTCTCCAGGAATCAGAGTAGAGCCATGGATGACAGGAATATTTATGAGCTAAACCTTGACATCTGCCCTGGCTGCAGTAACAATAACAGACTGTTGTCTGTCAGTAGTAGTTATGGGCTGTTCTCTAGCACGGGCTTATGATCAAGCAATAACACTATTTTTAGGAGGTGACTCTGTATAGTTGACAAATCCAGTCACAGACTGCCTCTAAGCAACAAATACAAAACAGGTTAATGAGACTCGCTTGCATTTAAAGAATTATAAGAGAACAGGGAGTAATAAAGTCTCAAAATAGATTTTCTTATAAAAAAAACTTTCCCCTTAAATGTCAACTTCAGAAGTTCAACTCAAATATAGCC
The DNA here is from genome assembly GCF_004348235.1 of Phoca vitulina. Classification (NCBI taxonomy): domain Eukaryota; kingdom Metazoa; phylum Chordata; class Mammalia; order Carnivora; family Phocidae; genus Phoca; species Phoca vitulina. The sequence goes on from NW_022589712.1 coordinate 31,867,119, forward strand.
AACCTGGACTTCTCATCCATAAGCAATAATTATTTTCTACATATGCCCTACATAGACTGACATAGAAAGGCTTAATTACTTCACAAATTTCCAGGTCCCACAGCAATGGTTAATGGCACCAATATTCTTTGCACGGTAAAAATTGTTCAGAAACAATATTCACTATCAATTCTACTTCTCAGAGAGGTAGCATGGTAGTGTGGGAAAATCATGAGTCTCTAGTGTCTCAATGGCTGGCATTTAAATCCTGGATACACATTTACTGGTTGTGTGACCTTAGAATGTAATTAAAGCTTCCTAAACCTCAGTTTTCCCATCTGTAAAAAGAAGCAATAATAAATGCCTTGTATTTCAATATGAATATAAAATTTAGTATTGCATTCAGTAGATTCTCTTAAGCACTTTTTAAATCTTTTTTGGATAGAGAATACACAGGTAAAAGAGCAGAGATGAGGAGAAAATTGAAATAAAGCAAAACACCCTGCCAGTGTAGGCTAATAGGACAATATGTAGTTTGGGGTTTTTTTTCTCATTTTATTTATTTATAATAATTTAGGTTTTTTTTAAGATTTTATTTATTTATTTGACAGAGAGAGAGAGAGAGGGCTCAAGCAGGGGGAGTGGCAGGCAGAGGCAGAGGGAGAAGCAGGGGGAGCCTGATGTCGGACTCGATCCCAGGACCCTGGGATCATGACCTGAGCCGAAGGCAGTTGCTTAACCAACTGAGCCACCCAGGAGCCCTATAATAATTTAGTTTTAAAAGGTATTTTAGTGGAAGTCCACTGAAATATAGTCATTTGCTCTTTCCTTTAATTATACTGATATTTGTTGTCATCTAAACACGTCTGGAAATTGACGATTATCATTCTCATATATTAAACCTTAATCTGCAGAGATGCCAGATGAGGAATTAAGTCTCTACATTCAAGAATTAAATAACAAAACAAGATGGAAGTATACACTTATTCTGGAGGCTTTATTATACATCATATCGAACAGATTAAAACGCACCCATATTCTTAATTAAACATCCTGTATAGATAATTATGAGAATTGAAATTAGCTGACTAATTGGTATGTTGTTTTTGTTACAGATAGTTAATGAACTACTTATTAAATCTGATTTACAGTTTGGTATTTTCTTCTTTTGACATGGAGATCAAACTTGTTTTCCAAATTACAAAACATTTTGTCGGCCTGTGAAACCTTTTGTTCCTGGGCAAGTGTTGTATCTAGAATACCTAACAGATAAGAGCCTGTCACGTGTTCTCACGTTACAGGCTTCTCATACCTCAGTGATCATCAGAATCCCTGCAAGACTTATTAAAATAAAAACTGCTGCCCCCCAGCCTCTGCATTTTTGACTCTGTAGGTCTGGGGCAAAATCTGAGATTTGCATTTCTATCATGTCCCCTGGTGATGCTGCTACTCCTGGTCTAGGGATCACACTTCCAGAATCTACTAGAATCCAGACGTTCTAGAACAGACCCCTAGTGTGGGGAACTACACTTACATAAGTAAGTATGTGTGTAGAGTCACAGAGGATATTCGGTTTTCACCTCAAATTGCTTACTGTGTGGCAAGTCTTAGTGTCTGAAAGACATGGTGTTGGTGCAAGACCAGTGGAGTTCCGGTTTTCCTATCAATTTGTAGAATTCTCTTGGGAAATTCACTTCCCCTCTCTGGGCTTCCGAGCTGCCTGCAGAGAGTGGGTGTTGAGTGTCAGTGAATTCTGAAATGGTAAGGCATTACATCCGTGAACGTGATTAATTTTTCTTAGGATTGAAAATGAAAAGAACGGAGAGCTTACTATCCTTGAAGAATATATGCAGTCTGAACACTACTGCAAAGCAGAAGGGCAGGACAAATCTGGATGAGAAGGAGCTGGTTGGACACAGTTGTCGGCTGAGGCTAAAAGGCCCTCTTCTGTCACAGCTTAAAAACACAGCTGCTGAAAATCTGGGAGGGAACTTAAAGAGCTGTAACCCTGCTGTCCAAACAAGGGTACCAGCAAGGAAGAAACTGTAGCCGTCAACAAGTGTTCGACCCAGCAGGACCCATGTCAACAGGAACACCGTGTGACAATGACTGACAATAGCTGTGCTGAGGGACAGAACCGTTCGCTCGGTCTGGGGCTTGGAGGAGGACTGCCTCTCTTTGTACTCAATAATTTGTTGGACAGAGTGGGGCCTCAAAAGAGAGACATTGGGCTCTTTTAATAAAGGTGTTTGGATTTAAAGGGACTACACAGAAAAAGAAAGAAAAGTGGTTGTATATGTACACTAAAACCTAGTGATTTGGTTCATGCCATGGGCATATTATATTGTTTGTTTCTGCCATGGGGAGAATCAGCAGGACTCAGTCTTCTGTATCCCAGACCTGGAAAGAGCCAAATAATCAGATAAGGAGCCGCTGTTGCAGGTAGCACCACCCTGTTGTCCTACGTGTCTAGGCGTGCTAAGGACTGCTTGAATGACACTAGGTATTAAGGATTTGCAGGATAGATTTCTGGTTTGGGATGGTAGAGAGCTTGAAAATTCTCCCACTACAAAGCTAGAAATTCTGGGTAAAATATAACCAACATTCTTTAAAATGCATTGTTAAGGCTCTCAAGAAAAAAAGGGAATTTTCTAGAGCTTTCCAATTATAAGAAATTAAGAAACTAAGGCTATGAGTGCAAAATAACACAGAGGCTACCTTGGAAGGGAAGTGGGTTTCCAGTCCCAGTAACCAAAAGTCTGGGATCTTAGCACCCACATAAGCACAGAATATGAAGCCCTGACACCAGGAGGTGGTGATGAAAATAAGACCACCACCTTATACTTTTCCCTCAAAAAAAGCCAGACTACCTGGCCTAGGAAAAAACCAAAACCCACCACCAACAACAACAGCAAAAACAAAAAACAAAAAAACCCATTAGCACCGGAGAAAAAGTTTTGTCTGCCTGAATAGGAGTAACTCCCTTCTGGCATGTGTAGCCGTGGGCATCCCATGAGCAGGTTGAGGTTTGAAATAGCCCTATTTATGTAGTCTGGGAGCCTCCAAATTAGGGGGTTAATATAAAGTTAGTTTTACAATGCAAATGTCCTCAGTGTGCCTGACTAATGCAAAGTAGAAACCTTTCTGCAGAGACATATTCCCAAGCCAGGCTGTGGAGCAGTTTCATAGATAAAGATGAATTCACAATTCAAAATTACAAAACATATATTAAAATAATCTCTCATGAGGGAATGTTAGGGCAGAAAAATAGGAAGTTTAGACCCCTAAGAATGAACAGAAAAGAGGAACAGAACACAATTTTGGGGCAGGGTGGGGGTGAGAAATAGGTCTCTACATGGTAATGACAGCTAGCAGCTTCCCTGAGCTCTGTGTTGAGAGGATTCAGAGGCCATGTCCAGGCTCAGTGGAAAAGCCTCATTGTCATGTATGGTGTTCTCTTCCTATCAGAAAAGCTTGCTTGTTTATTTTATCTCTCTCATCAGGGATGCCAGGATCTGTCAAACAGTGATGCAAAAGTTTGTGACTAAAAGAGAAAGAAGTAGCGGCGAAATGTTAGGTCCTTCCCCAACTCACTCCCTCCTAAATGTTCCCCCTGCACTTTGTACACCTGTTTATGATCACTTTTCAGGGACTAAGGTTAGAAGCTTATGAATCTGTCTCCAGCACGACACAGTGAGCTCCCTGCAGAAAAAGGAACAATATTTCATTCGTGTGTCTCCCTCGGACCGATCAAAGTACTTAGCACCTAGCATGGTTTTAATAAAGGTGTGCAAAATTGAACTGAAGAAGAGGAGTGAGTGAGCAGAATTAAAAGCTAGAAGGTAGAATCATTTCTAACATAAGTGATCATTCTTTACATTGTCTTCCCAAATGAGAACTATTCACTCTACCCAGAGCATCCAAAAAAAAAAAAAAAAAAAATAGTATCACATATTTATTTTTGTATCCTTTCCCTCCCCCAGCACCTGTCACTATTCTTGGCATATAACAGGTGCTCAACACATTTTGGGTAAGTGATTTCCCAAAACAAAGCTTCTTTAACTCTTTGCTAAACTACCTGTCTTTCTGGAATCCTGGAATCCTAGAATCCATGGCCTGAGTGGTGACACCAGCTGGCTAGAGGCATCAAAAGCAGCACTCAGCCCTGGGAGAACCATCCCGGTGGGGCACAGGAAGTCAGCTAATGAAAGGGTGAACAGCAAAACTGCCTCATATGCCATGTAAAAAGCCACTATTTTTACTCCTCAAGATATTTTCCACTTCAGGATTGTTGACTTTTGTTCCTTGATCTATCTCTTATTTCCCAGTTAGGTTTCAGGCTTGCTTTCTTCCAGTTTCAAACCAAAATTCCCTCCCCAGAGATATCTCTCCAAACATGGTTTTATGAGGAAGGCTAACAGACCCGGGCTGTGGGCATCTTTGATATGGATGAGAGCACAAACAGCCCTCTCGCCTCCAGGGAGGCCTGCCAAACAGGCCGCCACTTTAAATAGACAGAACTCCAGCCCTGCCGGCCTTGCCCTCCTCCCGTTCATCATGCCCCACATCCGAAATCTCTATCCATCATTCGCACTCCTGTTTGGTCTGGACAAGGGAGTGACTTTGGCAAGGCTCTCAGAATATTCCTCATGACCTCTGGCATTCCTCTTTGCGGTCTAGCCAACCACAGTGGATTAGTTCAGTTTCCCATTTTAACAGAATTTCAGGAGTTAGTGGACCAATTTCAGGACTCCTGTGTTGAGAGATCAGATTACTTAGAGTGGCAGAATCGAAAGGGTAGGGAGAGAAAAGCTCCATGGGGGGAAAAATTGGCATTTGAGCAAGAGCTTGAAGGAAGTAGGGAAGACACTCCATGGGGACAGGGAGAAACAGACACAAAGATGGAGAAGGTGGGAGGTAGCCATGGGCATACCAAGGGCCTCGGTTTGAGTAAAATGTCACAAATATAACAGGCTGAATGAAGATGAGGAATAAAAAATTATGTTAATAAGTTGGTTGGGGTCAGAGGTGAATGTAGAAGAAGTACAAAGTTATTTTGTGGCAATCCTCCAAACCACAACCATTTCACCATATGCCAAGTTCTACCATAGCCAGTGAGGTTACACGATGTCTCAGACACAGTCCTCAAAGTCTCCTCCAGGAACCCACAGTCTACTATCTAGTCAGGAGACTCTTGAGAAACACACACTATAAAATAAGGCTATTTTAACCTGTAATGAACAAAGTGCCTCAGGATGCCAGAGGTAGGGGGGAAAGTGGAGGTGGAGGAGTGGGGAGCAAGTTCAGTGTCTGTGCAGGAGGAGGTGAATTTTGTTTTGGCTTTTACGTTTTGACCACCTTCACTCATTTTCCCTACCCCCACCAATCTGTTCTCTGTTTCTATGAGTTCAGGTTTTTTTAGATTTCACATATAAGTGAGATCATATAGTATTTGTCTTTCTCTGCCTGACTTACTTCTCTTAGCATAATGCCCTCAGTGTCCATTCATGTTGTTGCAAATGGCAAGTTTTCTTTCTTTTTTATGGCTGAATTATATTTCATGGCATATATATAAATATATACCATGTTTTCTTTATCTATTTATCCATCAATGGACACTTAGGTTGTTTCTATATCTTAGCTGTTGTAAATAATGCTGCACTAAATGTGGGGCTGAAGATCTCTCTCCAAGATAGTGATTTTATTTCCTTTGGATATATACCCAGAAATGGGATTGCCGGCTCATATGATAGTACTATTTGTAATTTTTTGAGGAACTTCCGTACTGTTCTCCATAATGGCTGTGCCAACTTACATGTCCCACCAACAGAGCACAAAGTTTCCCTTTTCTCCACATCTTAGTCAATACTTAACTATCTTGTCTTTTTGATGATAGCCTTCTAACAGGTGTAAGGTTTTTGTGTTGTTTGTGGTTCTGATTTGCACTTCCCTGATGATTAGTGATGTCGAGGACCTTTTCATGTACCTGTTGAATGTCTTCTTTGGACAAATGTCCACTCAGTTCCTTTGCCCATTTTAAAATTTGATTATTATTATTATTGCTATTAAGTTTTATGAGTTCCTTATATATTTTGCATATGCACCCCTTTCAGACATATGGTTTGCAAATATGTGAGTTCCTTATTTATTTTGGATACTGATTCCTTATCAGATACATGGTATGCAAACATTTTTTTCTATTCCGTAGGTTGCCTTTTTATTTTAACGATCATTTCTTTTGCTGTGCAGAAGATTTTTAGTTGATATAGTCCCACTCACTTATTTTTGCTTTTGTTGCTTGTGCTGTAGTGTCATATCCAAAATATCATTGCCAAGACTCATGTCAAGAAGATTTTCCCCTATGTTTTCTTCTAGGTGTTTAACGGTGTTAGGTCTTACATTTAAGTTTTTAATTGATTTTGAGTTTAATTAAGTGAGGGGTGTAAAATAGGGGTCCAGTGTCATTCTTTTATATGTGAACATCCCATATTCCTAGCACTATTTATTAAAGAGACTGTCTTTTCTCCATCACATATTCTTGGATAATATTAGTTGACCACGGGAAGAGATGAATTTGAACTGGGCTTTGGAGAGTGAGATAATCAGAGGTTTGGGAATTAATAGGACACAGGAGCAGGAGAAGAGGTATGGCTAAGGGACAAAGAAACTGTGCTTGAATCAGTGGAATATTGGTAAATATTTAACCCAGAAGTGGGATTGCTGGCTCATATGATAGTACTATTTGTAATTTTTTGAGGAACTAGCTGGGGGAGATGGAAGGTCATGGTTTATAGCAATAGAAAATTTCTACTGTAAATGCTTCCATGATAGCCAATTTCAAACTACCAATGTGAAGTCCATCAGCTTGCAAAATCTCTGACAAATTATCAGTTGGCTCCGTTGAGCCCCCAGAGGCTGGCCCCAGCACACCCCTGCCTAGTTTGAACATGTTGAATTGGAGAAGATCGTCAGACATCTAGATGAAGGTGTCTAATAAGAATTACAAGTCTTTTGTTCCTCTGAGAAGTTGAGCCAAAGCAGGGTCTTCAAAGTCTCAAGGGTCTGCTGTATTTAGGGAAAGTGTCACTGAGGCTTCATGCTCCTATTCAAGGAAAGTAGATCTGTTATAAATCTGTTTTATGCTTAAACAGTAGGTACTACTTCACCAATTTAGAGGCACCAAATAAAAGAGTATTTCAGGTTATATTCACATTAAAAGCTAACTGCAGATCAGCGTGATGTCCAATATGCTCTCAGAATTACCTTTCCAAAGAGCCCGGCTCCTAGGTTCTTTACCCAGAGGCCTGTTACAGATTTTTCCATAATCACTTACTGCCCCCTGCTGGGTGAAGAGGTGCAGCACTCAGGTCAAATTACCTCAAGAACCAGTTGAACTCTACATAGCTACAACTTCTGGGCTCTTTGTACTCTAGTGTCATTGTTATTGTTAAAGCAAAAACCAGTTGAAAAAAGACAGTCCACGCAGTTCAGAGAAATGTACCCAGTGGCATCGCCATTGCTGGCTATTCTCAGAGCTTCGATGTGCCTGGTGAAGATCTTTGCTGATTTGCCCAGACTTCAGTGACCTTTGAGATACAAGGGAAGGCACTTCTCGCATATGATGCTCCTGTAAATAGTTCCTCATAGTGTTTGGGCTCTCGATGGATACTCAGACAGACAGACCATGGTTCCCAAGGAATTCCTATGGCATCTGTACACTTAGTTCATATGCCTCTAGTATTTCCTAAACTTAAGGTATCCTATGGTGATATATCACTGAGATCTAATGATATTTTTAAAAGCTCGTATTATCCACTTTATCCTATCAATAAGATGAGAGTCTTTTTTTGGCAAAATCATCATGCCAAAAAACAAAAAAACAAAAAACCCACATCAATTCTACTTATACAGAATTACAAGGGCCAACTAAACAGTTGCTGACTTATTTTTATTTTCTTTAATTCATAAGGATGAGAACTTCATTATGAAAAGAAAAAAAAAGAGAAGATGCAAAAGATATTTCAAATTAACTGGTTAGGTAACTATAGATGTAATCACTGCTTTTCATATAATTACCACAAGGTGAAATTTAAAATTATTTATGAATATACCCATGTGGTTACTATAAAATTTTACTAGGAATGTCAGTTTTTGGTATTATTTATTTTTCTTATTTTTTTATTTGAAAAACTTACCATTTTTATACAAAAAAAATGAATACTCATCATAAACATAGCAACTAATGTTCAGATTTAATTTGACAAAATTAAATAAAATGGCATTTCATGCACCTTAGAATGGTGGATAAATTAAATGATTATATATGTTTCTATCAAGAGAAAATACCAACATTTGCCAAAAAGACTACAACTACCATCATTGTTAAGGGTGAAAGACAATATTTCCCTGCTAGGATTGAGAACAAGGTAAAAATTCCACTCACCACTGCTATTCCACATGATACTGTTAAGTTCTAGCCAGTGAAACAGAACAACAACAAAAAAGGAAATAAAAGGAAGATAGATTGGATAGGAAGAAATAAAACTGTCTTCATTTGCAGGTGTTATGATGGCCTACATAAAAAATCCCAAGGAATGTGCCCAAAAAGTCAGACAGAAATTATGATATATTTCTGTAAAGTTCCACCAAGTGTGCCTGCCCCTCATGCCTCCCTCCCACCTCCTTCTTCTCTTCGGCCCCTGCCACTCCAGGGACAGCAGGACCCCACCTCCCCTTCCTCCACCTTTATGATAATCCACGGAATGAATAGTAAATAATCATCGTGCCGTATAGTTAATCAGCCCTTCTGTTGTGCACGTGTGAGTGTCTTCATGTGAAAATCTAGTAACAATGGCAAGAACTGTACGAGACGTTTTTGTGTCTTCCTCATTATCAACTAGGTATTCATTGTATAAAACATTGTGTGTAAGACTTGTATGGAAGTGGACAGACTACCCTTACGTAGGCAAAATGTGAGTAATATTTAATATAAAATAACTAATGTGTTAGTTTTCTTCCTGTTTTATAACTTTGCTTTTAAAGAATTATATTGTCATACAGTATGCCTCTCTCATAATTGGAGGAATGGTAGGTCAGCCTACTATCACACAAAGTGTTTTTTTTTTAAAGACCGTAACAGTGTTTCCGATGGCTGTAAATAGGACTGTAATATTGTATGCTATGAAATTTTATGATGACCCATCAGTGTAGAAGCTAAGCTACTGTGAAGCAATCACGTTGATTGTACTAGGCTACCATAAGGCAATCATACCGCTACTTCTTCATTTTCACTGTATGAATCATTACCCCTGTAAATAAATATGAAATTTCTTTTTCACATTATCTTTTCATTTTTTATGTCTAGTGTTAGCATAGTAATATGTGTAACATCTACACATACCATACAAATAAGACAATAGTTATGTAGGTAGGGCAGAGATTTATCTTGTAAACAGATGACATAACCTTACAGTATGGGTAAGTACACACTATACTGTAAATGTATTTTCTCTTCCTTATGATTTTATTAATAACATTTTCTTTTCTCTAGCTTACTTTATTGTGAGAATACAGTGTGTGATACACAACATACAAAATATGTGTTAACTATTTATGCTATCAGTAAGGCTTCTGGTCAACAGTGAGCTATTAGTAGGTAAGTCTTGGGGGAGTCAAAAGTTATTGATTTTTGACTACACTGGGGTTGGCACCACTAACCCCCACATTGTTCAAGGGTCAACTGTAATTATTTAAAAATAAAAAGCTGCTTAAAAAATCCAACTAGAAAAAAAATGCTCGTTGACAATTAATATATATGTGTACCGCTATGTGATCAGATAACCTCTTATTAATGAATTCTAAGGGCAAGAATCCAATGTACTAATTATACCTCTGCTGAACTGCTTTACTGCCCTGTTTATGCCCCAATTCTCATACTCTAGTACATGAGCAACTTCTGTCAACTCATAAATCCTTACTGCATTTAATGATTTACATGTGTGTATCATTCTATTAGATGTCAAACCCAGGTCCACACTAATGTCATCTTTGAAACCTCAGAATTTAGTGCAGTGCCTGGCCCGTATTAGGGTTATATAAAGGTCAGTGAATGAATGAGCTAGAGCCCAATAAACTGTATGTTAATTTTAAGAAATGGAAGAACGAATGCGTGAATAATTGCAGATAATGGCTACAGGAGTTTACAGAAAATATTTTGGTGAATGAAAAGGTCGGCATTTTCATGACAGGAATATCTTACAGGGAAATGTTCTCACTCTAGCCGCCCTGGTTTTTCCTAAAACCGAACAATTCCACGACGGCCAGCAGGGGGAGAACTACGCCTTACTTTAGAGCTGGAATCCAAACCACTTAACAGGTTTCTCCTGCTTTTCGAAAGTTCGAGTTTCGCCACTTTGCTTTTACAAACAACAACAACAAAACCCTATGTGAGTACCTGTTTTCGCTAATCAAAAGAAATATGAAGAGAATTTTTTGCTTTTACAAAAAAAAAAAAGTCAGAAAGCAAAAGTAGCATTCAGCACTTGTTCTGCTGTGAGGCTCCACGGAGGCAGAACCCCCAGCGGCGAGAGGGGCTCTGCCGAGTTCCTTCCCCCGGAACTACCCTCAGCATCTCAGCATCAAACCCCCACAGCTTTGAACTGTCTGTGAGCATCTGTGAGCATCTGTGCTTTATCTAGATTTATTTTGTGCCTCTGTTAGCAAAATGTGTCCTAAGGTATCAGAAAAGCCTAAGTGAAAATATTTTTTGGGTCGGGCAACGCTCAAAACAATTTCCACGTAAGTTAGTGGTCACTGCTTCTTCTCTGTATGCCATTTCTACTTAGGAAAAGCTTCATAGGAACGCTCTACTTTCGGGGAGTGGGGGAAACCTGTATTTGTGGCTCTGGTAGTTACCTAGGTTCAATTTTATCCAATGCCAGGCATTTATGGAGCTAAGGTGAAAGGTGTTTTTTGGTATTTTTACTGCTGTTCTCATTATTTCTGTAAAGCACATTCATAAACTTGCAGATCCCTCATCTACTATCAGGGCTTACCATCTATTCTGTCGCCATGCCCTTCCCCCTCCTCAACTTTTTTTTTTAATTATGGTAAAACAGATAAATAAAAACATATAACATAAAACTTGCCATCTTAACCATTTTAAGTGTACAGTTTTGTAGTGGTAAGTATATTAATATTGTACAATGAATCTGCAGAAATTTTCCATCTTGCAAAATTGAAGCTCTGTACCCATTAACTCACATATCCTTCCCCTCCCCATCCCCCCCGGGAACTACCATTCTACCTTGGGCTTCTATGAGTTCAACTCCTTTCGATGGCTCATGTAAATGGAACTGTACAATATTGGCTTTTTGTGTCTGGCATATTTCACTTAGCCTAATGTCCTCAAGGTTCATCTACGTTGTAGCATGTGACGGATTTTCCTTCCTTTTTAAGGCTGAATAATCTTTTATTGTATGTATAGACCACATTTTGTTTATCCATTCATCTGTCAATGTACGTGTAAGTTGCTTCCACCTCTTGGCTATTGTGAATAGTTCTGCAACAAACATGGTGTGTGTCAACATGGCCTTTAAATATAAAATCAATACACACACACACAAAAGACTTGAATCTCAATTTTTAACTCAGCCTTGTTGCTTTCACAAACTGAAGATAGATTTTTGAAGAATTCCAAAGTTATGTAGCACATAATAACATAGTTAGTCCTTTCCTCTGCCTTCAATAGTCTCTGTACCATTTTCCAGCCTCTGCCCACTGCCTGGTCCCAAAGCCAATGCCACACGTTTCAAGTTGCACTTAGTACCACCCGCTCTCAGGTATCAAATATATATTGTTGCATAAAAACACTCCAAGACACAGTAGCATATAAGAATGATTTAATAATTCTCATGATTCTATGGCTGTGCTCAGCAGGGTGGTTCTTCTGGTGGTCTCACTGGGGTCATTCATACCACTGCAGCCTTTGGGCAGCTCCATTAGGGCTGAAGGACATAGGATGGCCTTACCCTCTCATTCGGGGCTTTGGTGCCAGCAATGAGCTGAGCCTCTCTTCTACACAGTCTCTTATCATCTGGTGGGTAGCCCTGGCTTCCTTACCTGGTGGTAGGAGCATTTTCAGAGCCCAAAGCATAAGGTGCAAGGACCCTTAAGGGCAATCTCGTAAGTGAAAAAAATGTCACTTTGGCCACATTCTCTGGGTCAAAGCAAGTCCCGAAGCTAGCCCACATTTGAAGGTTGGAGCAACAAAGTTAACTGCAAAGAAGCACGCGGGACAGAAAGAGCAAACAATCTCTTCCAATGGGGAAATGGGAAATGTAATGAGACCCATTCTGGGAGAAAACCCAGTGACACAGGGAAAGAGAAAAAGGGGTTGACAGAGATGTGCAATCTCCTGGGCATGCACTAAACTGAGGAAATGAACCACAGTCCAAGAGTTTCCAACACAGGAACTGTTTACACCCCCGACATGATGAACATTTGTATGAGACACAATCTCAGAAGAGGGAAGGAGCCCAAATATCATAGAAAGTCTAGGATAACCTCAAGCCCTCTTTTCTCCCACCACTACTCTAGCCTTGGGCTTCAAAAAAGTGGAGAGGAAGCAAAATATTTCTCTCTGAAACTATAGTTTAAAGGAATAAACAAACAATTCTCAGATACAATTGGAAGATGGTCACCCACTCCATCTCTGAGTAAAATAGAATGTCAAACGTGGGTAAGATAAAAAGAAATGGCATTAAACTCAGCAAATATACCCTGGACTAAAACAGGAGGGAGGGAAGGAGGCAGAGTGGGAGGGGAGGAAGGAAAGTTTATTTCATCTATTCCACCTAGAGGAAAATGTAGGTCAACCGATAAGAAGAAAATGGACACGTGAATCCAATAAATAAAAATAAACTCGAAGAAGATATGATAAAACAATAAAAGGAGATTTTAAAAGAGCAAATAGGCCCAAAGAAATAATAATACACAAATAAAAAATTACAAATAGCAAAGAAGAGCATAAACATGCTGAAAAATGGAATCAGGGGCACACAGGGATGCTTGAGATAATCACAGTGATTGGAAATATATTTAAGAAAGATTAACGCAGTAACTGAAAAGCTAATAAAGGAGCCAGGATGTTAACAGTGGGAAGCTGTGTGGGAAGATGATTACTTCACTCCTTATGCTTTACAGTATATTTTTACATTATCAAAATAAAAATGAAATCTGTCCATGAGGAAATCATTGTTCTTTTTTAAAAAGAGAGGTTAATGGACAATGGGGAGGGATGGGGAGGTGGTCAGAAACCAAATTATTGGAGTTTCAAACAAGGGGAGGAGTTAGGAAATAAGGTCAGGAGATGTAAGCCAGGCACTTACTGGTCTTGTCTCACTGTGGGAGCTTCAGGGACAGACGCAACATGGCAGACGCTGTAGGGAAATGGAAGGACCCTATATACTCAAAGCAGAAAGATGGCAGCAGCGCAGAGGTGGGAATCACAGATGTGTGGCTGAGGAAGAAGGGTTAATAACAAGGAAAACAAAGTCCTGGAGGAAGTGAGAACTCAGGTCTGAAAAAACAAGAAGAAATCACACTTTCTCCATGAGAGACTAGAAGGAAAGTGGGTAGGTGTGAACACAGAAGCTTGGAAGGGAAAGGAAGATGACAAAAGACAAACGTTTTGTGTAATATGGTGGAATTCAAGTCCAAATGGGCTTTTTTGAACTGTGTTAACCTCACATGGCGAATAGCAATGTAATGAGGGAATATCATTCATGCACTATTAATACACACCTAATTGATATCCGAGGTGCTGGACATTTTCTGCTGTTTGGATGCTTATCACCACATATATAGATATGGGTGAAGATACTTCAAATACTTTATAAGATTCAAGAGTATTTTTTTATCTAAATGAATTTTACTGGTGTTTTTTTTTTTTCCAGATCATACAAGTAATGAATTATAGAGGAACAAGAAAGTGAGGGTCACCCCAAGCCCCAGCATGCAGATATAATCACTGTAAATATTTTACTGCATTAACTTCCAGAGAGAAGAACAAGAGGGGAGAAACTGAACAGGAAAGATACACAAGAGGAAGGGAAGGAAGAGGAGGAAAAGGGGTTTTACTTTTCCTTTCACCAAAATGGATACATTATCATATGCTGTTTTAGAAGCTGTCATTGTTGATTCCTGTATCATGAAGTTTTTCCACTTTAGTAGATTTAGATAAAGATAAAGATAAAGATCACATCTTAGAGAGTATTCTATTGTATGTCCCACATCCGGCTCCCTGCTCAGCGGGAAGCCTGCTACTCCCTGTCCCTCTGCTGCTCCCCCTGCTTGTGCTCACTCTCTCTCTCTCTCTCTCTGACAAATAAATAAATAAAAATCTTTAAAAAAAAAAAAATGCATCACACACACACAGTTGGTTGCAATTACAGAACAATGACTAGCCTGAGGGCCTGTGCTTTGTCATCTCCAATGTCTGGGAGGGTCTGATCACATGACCATGCTTTAGGGGTCAAGAGAAGAGTACTGGTGTCAAAAGGATATGGGCCTTGGGCTAGATCTTGAAATCCAGGTGAGATGTTGGTAAGCACCAAGGGGGCAGGCATCCCGTCTGTTCTGTTCCCCAATTTATCCCTAATGCCCATTTCCTTGCCACAGAGTAAACACAGCTTTGAAATCTGTTGTCAGTCTTGATCTAACTGAATCTAATCTAGTTGAATGTGGTTAAGTGTTCTATTGAAGTAAACAGTGGTGACATCTTAAAAACACATAAGTACACAAACGGGGCCTCACAGGTTAACCACTATTTCTGTTTGGACCTTCATAAAAGTGAGTAAATCTTCAAAACAGTGACATTGTGTCAAGATCTAGAATAGTTTATATAATAGAGAATGCAAAATTGTAGGTTTTGATCTGAGATTTTTTAAATTGTAAAAATTTGAACAATGAGATCCATTCATTGAACTGAGAAAATTTTGGTCTCATGTATTTAAAATAATCTCCAGTCTCTATTAACTTATAAACCTTCAGTTCTGAAAGTTTCACTTTCTTTATATTACACTTAGCACAATGTCATCTAAGTGTAGGCATAAAAAAATTTGATAGTGAAAAATACCTGGATGTCTTGGGGCAAAATTATTAAGAGATATAAAAATGTCATTTCCTGGAAATTTATTTGTTTTGAATCTTTATCCTGTGAAAGCTGAAGCCTATACTGAGTTCTGAATTTGATATATAATGAAATTCTATATGGGTTTTAAATGAATGTGTTATTTTTATTAAAATCCTGCCCCCTGAGTTGAGGTTTTATGGGCAAGTGTGAAGTTAAATTTAAAACTATGACACTGGGGTGGAATGAAAGGTGCATTTTTTTCTGTTGCTTCCTTTTGACATCTAACAAGGATAATACTGATTGCAGAGATTCTTTCATTTCTAGCAGACTAAAACATATTTTATGCATCTACAGTTTCTGCCATGGCTATAATTTCTAGTAAATATCTTTTATTTTTCCTTTAATTGCTGTTTATGTGTAATGGAAAGGATAAGTATAAATATTTCACATTGAAAAAAATCTATGGAAGTTACAAATTGGATACTTTCCCTCTGGTTTCAGACCATTCTACATACTGGAAGAATATTTATACATGCCTGTCTTTTGTTTTTACCTAGAAGTATGATTGCAAATAATTAAAATACCAAAAACAAGAATATAGGTCACAGATCAGAAATTGATGTTTACTCTGTGAACCTGAAATGAACTTTGGCTCTTTTTTATCCTTCCAACAATACAGCCATGGTTAATTGTCTACAACCCTTGCATGCAGTATCATCCCTGGGAAAACGCCACCACCCCGTTCGCTGTCCCCACCCTCCAAACACACACACACACACACACACACACACACACACACACGAAAGCAGCCAAGTTTCTGTAATACAATTTTTATTGGTAAATCCACATTTCTTAGCTTAGAGACATATTTTGTAGACTTTTTCCTTTCCCTTATATTTAGACTGCCAAAAAACAAGGAAAATGTCATTGGACTGTAGCCATGTTACAATTTTACCTAATGCTTATGAAAGCACCAACACACCAGATTCCTGGGATAGGCTTTGGCATGAAGTGTAATCACCACATTTAGTTTCAAAGTTCAAATGCCCATTCCTGTTATAGATAAGCAGGTACCCAAGGGCAAGGCAGGATAGTTACTCTAGCTAATGACAGAATGGGGGGTGGTAACAGCCTTTCCTGGAGGATGGGGTGGTGTTAGCTTCAATCTCACCTGCCTTCTTTCCTGAAACAGGACTGGGCCAACTGGCCTAACCGTCCTCTACACATTGGCCTACGCTGCCGGAACATTTGCCTTCTTCCTCCGAAAGTTTGCCCTCTTTTCTCTGAAACTTCTACTAAATATTTTTAAGTTCCACCTGATTCTTTGCTCTGCCATGAATGAGCTGACTTAGCTATGAAATTTTATATGGAAGCTACTTACCTCATTTAAGAAGTACTGATCAGAGGCATGGCAATAAAGTTAGGGGAAAATAAAGGTTTTGCTTTGCATATGAAAAACAAAGAACAGCCTTCATTGTAGATAGTAGGATGAAGACATTTTCATATATAGCCATGTGAATTTACCACTCAAATTGGGGGACTGGAGGCCAGTCACATGTTTTAAAATGATGAAACAGTCAAAGGAGAGGTCTCTTTCAAGACAAAAAAAAGAAAACACTGTGTAAGAGCAACTGAAAAAAACAAGCTAAGTAGGAACAGATGTGGATGCTCTTCACTTTAGAGTCAGCATAGCATTAATAGTCTGACTTTTAAGAGCAGGAGATGATTATAACAAAGCAGGAAAAATAAAGTAGTTGTATATCGTAAGTTGGTCATAGCAACACTTGTAGAAAATATCAGAAGTAGGAGTAAATGGGAAAATGCCAGAGTATCCATCCAAAGGATGTTAGAATGTCCTTTCCTTACCTGTTCACCTGAAGAGCTCCAATTCGCATGAAGTTCTAGCCCAAATGTCACCACCTCTGAGAAGTCACTGCCGAAACTGTCCAACACCACCCAGTGTCTCCTCTGTCCTCCCTGGCACCTTGCCTATGACTCCATTTAAACAATTACCACCCTTTAGGGATCATCTACACTTCTGCACCATCCTCTCCCTCCCTAAACTCTAAGGATTATTACTTGTCCTTCTTTGTATTACCTGGTGACTGGCAAAGGGGAGAGACATCTACCCATTTAAGATCTGCTAAGATGCTTTACATAGAGGCAATCATGTGTCTGCATGTGTTTTGAAGAATATATAAAAATCAATGAGACACTTCTATAAAGAAGTAGATATCCTTCTGCTAAGTGCAGATAAAAAGCTTAGATATTATATATATATATATATATATAAAAAGATATCCTTCTGCTAAGTGCAGATAAAAAGCTTAGATATTATATATATTTGGAAGATTCCGAAAGGTGGAGAGAAGAAGGCAGGCAGGCTAGGGACCTTGGGACCCAAGGGCCAAAACTGTGATGAGTTCCCCCGAGTTTTTGCTTTTTAGCTCATATGTCCCAGACTTGGAGCTGAAGACATCACAACCTGTGAAATGCCAACAGAGTGGGTGAAAAGAAGTCCTAAGAAAGACCTGCTCTCTAGCCAAAGGACTGGAAGAGGAGTAGCCTAGCAAGAGAGAAAACAGTAATTGCAACCAGGCCAGCAAAGGCCAAGTGGGGAGCCTGGACTTGCAGCCTTGACAGTCTGTCATGAAGTACCTTAACTCCCCTGACAGGGTGGTATCTGAGAAGGTTGAGCAGGCAACTGGTCATTTCATCCCCACTTGGTCATAATAAAGCCTTCCCAGCATTCCTGCCCACAGTGTCAATGGACGCCACAGGGGAGCAATGACAAGGCCCCCTGCACACCCCAGCCAGGAAGGCATCAGTGGAGGCCCGGGGGGGGAGCGGAATTCCCACCCTGCACAGCAGCGACAAAGGTCCCATCTCGCCCCAAGTGTCACTGGAGGCTGAGTGGGAAACCTGGACTCGTAACCACACCTTGGAAGAACTAGACAGTGCCCCTAAGTCCCCCACTAGGCTGATGTCAGAGAAAGTCAGCTAAAACAGAAGGTTTAAATAAGATCCATAGTCACATAACACCTAAAATATTCAGGTTTCCACTGAAAATCATTCATCATGCCAAGAACCAGAAAAATCTTTTTGAATGAAAAAAAGACAACAGATGCCAACCCGAGATGACACACATGCTGGCATTATTTGAAAAGAATTTTGCAACAGCCATCGTAAAAATGCTTCAGTGAGTATTTATAAATTGCATAGAATAAATGAAAAAATAGAAAATCTCAGCAAAAAAATAAAAATTCTCAGCAAAGAAATATAAGATATAAAGAAGAACCAAATGGAAATTTTAGGAAAAAAACCAAATAAACCAGTAACTGAAATAGAAAAATCAATGGGTGGGCTCAACAACAAAATGGATTAGAGAAAGAAAATAATCAGTGAACTTAAAGACAGAACCATAGAAATGACCCAAATTAAACAACAGAGAGAAGACAGACTGGAAAAAAGCAATGTACAAACCCTCAGGGCCCTATGGGACTAAAAAAAAACAACAAAACTTTCTAAATTATTAAATAATTTTTAGATACAAATCATATTATCTAAAGGATTTTGTGGCCTGTAGTCTGTTGAAGAATGATCATCCTATGAAGGACAAATAAAAATTTTTGGTGGACTAATATAACACCTAAATCAAACCCACATAGCCTAAAAGCGAAGGAAGCCTTTGAAGGTTCACAGGTTGGGACTAAAAGGTATAGTCTATGCGGTGGAGAGGTCAGGTTCATTGATCATGACCACCAAGAAGATGTAAAGCAATGGTTATGCATTCTTTCCAAATCTATGGAACTTCAAAACAAACAGCTCAGCATAGTTCTGCTGCTGGTGGGGTCATTTTTGTGCATAGAGGAAAACATTCCTACCATCTTGATGAAAAATGCCACCATGCATGTGTTGACAAGTTCTCTGAAGTTCCACCAAGACATTTTTAATAGTCTAAAATAGCTACTTTTAGAGCTATTTTCAACCTATGTTAATTACCAGTGAAGAGGATGGGAATATATTTCTTTTTGTGCAAATACAGAATAAAATTTTATAGTAGGTAGAGAGACTCAATTACTCAATTCACAGATCTTCCCTTAAAGTTTAACTTGTTAAAGACATTAAATCTGAAGAAGCCCAATCACAAAACAAAAACAAAAACAAAACAAAACCCACAGGATCGCATATTTTAGCTTTTGAATGGGTGTCGGCAAAGACAGAAAGAGGGCCTTAGAAATATTTTTTGCTTCCACTAATTTTTTCAGTTAAAACTAAAATGAATGGAACTCCAAGTCAGAAAGAATCCAGAATCACCTTTAAGTCCTTGTGAAAATACTAAGGTAACACAAACTATTCCAATCCTATCCATTAGTGTCCTGGTTGCCAGTTCCAGAAAAGTTTATTAGTGAAAATAAAATTCAAATATCTGGTGTCCAGACAAGGTTCACAGCTACTTCTGCCCTTAAGAGAAGTAGAAGAGCAGTTTTAGGAATGGTCTGTCTTTATTCCCCAAATTGGAACAACTCTTACACATTCAAACATGTGCGAGGCTCAATAAGAGTATTTTTCTACTGCCGGGCGGAGGCCGCGAGGTTCCCTGAGACGGTTTATCACAGAGGATTCTCAGCTCTAACTCTGGTCGGCAGTTTCCAAACAAGGCGACAGCGTGAATAGAGGACTGTATAAAATAAAAGGTTCTTTCAGAAACATTTATGGTGTGTTTTTGGAATAAAAAATATCAGTCTTCTTGGTTAAAGGTTGGCAACTGTGTTTTCAACTTTAGAATGTCTGAAATTGGCTCTTTCCTTTCTTGATAGAAGCTGAGTCCAGTGATGTGTTCAACATCTGTGATCCGAGCTCTGTGTAACCTCAATAACTCTTCCACCCACGAAGACTCATGCTTCCCATGCTATGAAGATGGGGGAAAAAGAAAAGTCACTGGAGAACAGTCAATTCATTTTCCCTACAAGCACTCCAACTTCCCATTTCAATGAGTTATGACCCTCTGGCTCCCAAATGGCAGATGCTACAAGCATCGTTAGGCATGATCCCTGCTCTGGAGTAGCTCACCATCTGATATATATGATGCGTCTTTGTTTAATTAGATGTCTCAAATTTGGGAAAGGGGAAGTATAAGTGGAATACATTGGTGCAAGAAACTTCAACAGAGTGAGTTTAAAAAAATGTTGGAAAACACAAGCAATGTGGCATGGTGGAAAGAACATGGGATAAGCAGAAAGAAAGTCAGATTTAAGTCTGGGTCCTATCATTACCACACCGTGTAAACTGAGGCAAATTATTTAACATCTGAATCCTGATTCTCTTACCTGCACCCTCCTTACAGGGTTGTTTTGAGGATCAGATGTAATGCTGTGTGCAAATGCACTATGAAAACACCCGTGCTTATCAGAATCAGTTATTTACATGGTTGCAATGAAGAGAGGGTTGGGGGATGTGGTAAAACACAATTTCATTTCTAGGGAGGTAGTGAAGTCTCAGCTACTAGGAGATCAGACAAGGAGTAAAAGCACATGCTCCAGAACATGGAAACAGAGCTGGTAGCTGAGGCAGGTAACAGAGATGGAAATCATACACTCATGTGTAAGTACACATTTTTCTGAATATGGCTCCTGGAGAAGGTCAGATGAAGAAGGTATCCACTGGTTGGTGGGCTATGATTGTACTTTAAAGACATCCTCCAATAAAGATTTCTGTACCCTTGGGACAATATTAGTTGGAAATGATAAATATAGACTTTCCACATAAAAGGGAAATGGACCAATAATTTCCATTTTCCCATTAGCCTCCAATCATCACTATACCCAAGGCTACTTGCTGCCCCACTCAGTCTCTTTCTCTGCAACAATCTTCACTCTGGCTCTCGGAGGAATAACCCTGCCTCAGTGGACTGCTTGGCCAGTAGATATTTTCCGTCTGTCCCAACATACACAGGAATAGATAAAAAGTACAGGCAAGGCATCTGATGTCTCAGGCTAACATCCTGCTAATCTTTAGTTGCTACTTCAGAGATGAAACAGAAGGAATCAGTCAGTATGTGTGATATGTCTTCAAATCCTCTCTCTGGTTCACGTCCAATATTTAGTGTCTTCTAGGTAAACTGCTATTATAGAATCTGATAAAATGTTTGCATTCAAGATACTGGCACAACAGCTTTTGGAATGGTGGAAATGGAAAAGGAACTCAGCGCCTCACTCACGATACCTGACATCATTCTGGTCAGGGAGACGTATGCATAAGTCTCTTTGGGAGGAGGGCCCAGAATTCAGACATGATATCTAGAAAAGTAGAAACCATCTTTAGCCCACATGTGCCGCATGCTAAGAATAGTGGCAAAGGAAGACAGGAAAGGTCTGGGTCCCTAATAGTGCTATTGACCCAAGACTGTCTACTTCTGGGCATCCCATCACACGAGGTACCCATTAATTGCTCAAGTCATTGTAAATGGGTTCTTCATTATTTGCTGAACGCAACACTAACTGATAACTTTGGTGACTATTCAATCTCTTGAGGAAGAGAAAGCAATGAAGAAGGGAACACTTGGTATGTATCCAACAGTGTCCACAACAGTGACCAGCTGGTAGACACAGATGCCCAATAGGCATCCAAATAGGTAAAGTCCTGCTATTCCATACCTAATTCTGAAGCATAAGGAAAAATAACTTAATGAGAAATATATTCTACGAGGACTGGGTGATTAATTCTCAGTTTATCAGAGAAACAATTAAAGAGTGAAATATCTTCATGAATTTTAATGAATGACACATAGACTCCTAGATCAGGGATGACAGTGGATCTCTGTATTCTACTCCTGGGCCCATAGCAGAAGCTACTGTCTGTTTTGTTCACTGTTGTGTGCTCTGTACTAAGAGTACCTGGCAACACATATTTATTAAAGGAATGAATGCCTGGATCCAAGAAGGGATAAAGGAATAAATGCAGGGAGGAATGAATGAGTGATCACAGCACTCCCTCCTGCTGAGCTCAGATGGGGGCCTCAACATCCTTTTGACTACAGGACTCCAGCTATCCACCACCCCTTCAATGAGGCTGGTGAGAAAGCTACATCGCTTCGCAAACTTAGGTCTACACTTACATTCTGTAACTTCAACAGACAAAAAAAGAAAAGTGAAAAAAAAAAAAAAGCTAAACAACTAGAAAATCTGGGAAGTACTCTGAAAGAAAAAAAAAAAAATTGGCTCACCATAAGGAAAAACTTTAAAATTCCTAAAATTTTAATAAAGTCTTGATGTTCAAAGACTAGTTTAGCTTTCGTTTTGTTTTTTTAATTCTGAGCAAATAACATCAAACAATTATTTCCAAACACTGAATGACAATAGAATAAGAAAAGATAATTAGGGACAAACATGATTTTTATAATAAAGTGATATATAGAAAATTAATCTGAAATACTACCTAACTATAACTTTAAGACTAATTTATAACAGTGCTAACACTTGGGGAATTATAAATCCAGTTTTGAAACAAGAGTAAATTCATAGTTCAAATAAACCTAGAATTTAGTGGCTAAGCCATAAGCAGGCACTAAGTTTTTACATTTTGATTTGTTTTTTTTGTGTTTTAACAGACAAGGGCGGTCTTCTCCAAAGATACATCCATCTCAGAGTATCAAATTTAAAACCATCCTGCAAAGTACATGTAAACCACATCTTTTCAAAGTATATCCTTTCAAAGTGCATCTTCACATTCTGTTTTCCCCCACAGTAACGTCAGACATGGACACACAAATATATTCTTATTTTCAACGTTTAAGGTAATAAATGAACAGAGGCTACTTACCACACAGCTCTCACTGTTGTCAGTCCTGTGAGGCAAAATGAAAGCTAAGCTGTCTAAATCATCACACTGGGAGGGAGTCTGGAATGTGTTTTTACAACTTGTCAGCACAATGAAGAAGTGAGTTGGGATCAGAATTTCTTGATTACGGATCAGTCTGCTGTTTCTGGAAAATACGGCAATCTTCACTTTAAGAAAGAAATAACTCTCTTCTTTTTAATGAAGATTTCAGTAAAGTATATTTTTAATACAATGCATCTAAAAATGAAATTTTATGATCAGTAATCATAATACCTCAACATGTTCTGCCAAATTGAGAGAACGAATTAGAAGACAGATAAACACAAGCCAAATAATTTTTATTTTCTATAAAAATTTATTGAACTTCAGATTTTTTTTTT
This sequence comes from Phoca vitulina, assembly GCF_004348235.1. Taxonomy (NCBI): domain Eukaryota; kingdom Metazoa; phylum Chordata; class Mammalia; order Carnivora; family Phocidae; genus Phoca; species Phoca vitulina. The sequence continues at coordinate 31,890,450 of NW_022589712.1, forward strand.
TTTTTAGTTCTACCTTAAGACACTGGAAGGAATTGAGACACTAAAGAAAAAAATGTATCATTCTCGAATACCTACAACCAAGATTCTAAAGCATTATTGACAGTCTTCTCAACTCTAGGCTGCTGTGCACAGACAGTAAACAGAGAGGAAACTGGCGTGGGGTTTTTTCTATTCCAGCCCCTCCGGAGAAGTCCTGTTTCTGTGAACTCGCCTTTGTTTTAAAAGGATTTCCTTTCTCATCCCAGTAACTTCTTTTAAATTGCAGCATATTCTCCGACATGTCCCAAGTAATATTTTACCTCGTCTTAATTCTATTTCCTTTGATCTCAAAGCTAGTTTATTTATTTGTTTTTCAGCATCTTTCCAAATTTAAGGCAGTGGGAGCACTGTCTCCAATTATAATCTTATGTGGAACCATAATATGTAAAACTGATTAAAACAGAGAGCTCTGGTGGGATGTGAAAGGTGTGAAGTTCTGTTCTATACCCATTCTACCGCTGTGACCTCTGAGGCAGTTAGGTTGGGACCCTTATGCCTCAAGGGATATAGTAAAAACAACAACAACAAAAACCCCAAAACCCTGTCATTTGACAAACTACTGTTTGTAAATTACACAGTACAAACTAATGTCTCACAGATATACGTGTGTGAAGAGTAATCCCTGAGCCGCCTGAGAAAGCAGTTCTTAGGAAAGAGCTGAACATCAGCAGACAATTCATTCTCTTTTTCCTGTAGCCTTAATAGCAATATTGCTTCAAAAAATCATGCTGTTATTAAGAAAGATCAAATGGCTTCTAAAATGTTCTGTCACTCTACTTTATAAAACTAGTACCCACTCATGGTTTCTCTCAAGATGTCATTCAATCTCCCTCTAAGCAAGGCTGGGTAAAAGCTGTGACATTCGCCCAAGGCCTACGCTTGGACACTACAGCTTTATAACCCTGCTGATTCTTCCACTCAGGATGCCTCTAGCCACACCACATGTAGTTAATGAAGACAGTATCTTAACAATTCCAACCAGCAGTAGTTAATGAAGACAGTATCTTAACAATTAGCTACACACAGAGATTTTAAACATGGATGTTACCTTCTTAACATATGGTAGAGTTCAGTGTTTAATCTGAGCTCAAGAATTACTCATCTAAGCTGAGTTGAGGAGAAACACTCCTTTCCTCTAAAAAACCATTCCACTGAACACTGAGCAAAACATCAAAATTAATCAGATATTTCAAGGGGCTTCCAGTGTAATCAGAAATGTCATGTCTGTTGGGCGCCTGGATGGCTCAGTCGTTAAGCATCTGCCTTCAGCTCAGGTCATGATCCCAGGGTCCTGGGATCGAGTCCCACATGGGGCTCCCTGCTCGGTGGGAAGCCTGCTTCTCCCTCTCCCACTCCCCCTGCTTGTGTTCCCTTTCTCGCTGTCTCTCTTTCTCTGTTGAGAAATAAATAAAATCTTAAAAAAAAAAAAAAAAAGAAATGTCATGTCCATCAATATGAATAGTATCAGACAGAAAAGGCTCTGCTGACTCAACTGGATGGTAATCCCAAGTGACAGCTGTTTTTAAGAGTAAATGAAATATGTTCTTACCCCTTCAGGGTGTCCGAGGAATCATAACATCCATCGTAATCAGAGTCAAACACAGGACCGCTGACAACATTGACGCCATTTCTTTCTTCTGCATACCTCTGCAGAAGGGTGCCGTGAAAGTAGCGCCATATAACTAAAACAAGAAGGACGTCAGTGTAGTTTCAAAACAAGGAGGTACCATGCTGTCATGTGAAATAACTCAACAACCTTATTCAAAATTAGCATTTGTAATAATTACAGACAAAGTCAAATTTGGCTTCAGTCTTAGTGTGAGGCCAAAAATCCATTGTTCAGCTTTGGCAGAAGAGACAAACATTGAATTCAACACTATTTGGGGCATCTCTGACCATGTGCATCAGCATGAATTTGGATAACAGATCATCATTAGGCATAAAAAACCATGAACATAAACAAACAAGGCAGGTTATTCAGATTTACTGTTAATATCTGAATATTCCCTGTGAAATATTCACAATGATTCTACACGTAAATTAGAGTAAAAATCTCCTAGTATACTCTATATTTTGAAATTCTGTATGTCACTCGAAGAATAATTTAAATTTATTTTTGTAAAAGTACCAAATACTGTGATAATTAATAAGGATATAAAAATCTATTCATTTCAAGATCAAAAACAATTATCAACAACTTCCAAAACTTAAATGGGAAACAAACTGAAAGTTAATGTGTTAGTAGACTATATTAGCCAGATAACTTAGGAAGAATATTACATACTTTTTCCATCAAAAAATGTTTATAAACATGTAAATACAAAGTAGAATAATAGGTATTGGAATATGTCATAATTCTAATAGTCGTAGAATTTTTATGTACTGGTATTGTCAAAGTTAAGAATGTATAAAAATGTATACCTCTGAGAACATACACCTATAAAAACATGTTTGATAGTCATTTAATTTAGAGGATCAGCCTTATTAATATAAATTATACCTATAATATACAGAAAATTCGTTGAAATTGTGAGATAAAGGGTTAAAATTTTTTACCTTGAAAACTCTGGTACATTGGCACTATATTAGTATTCAGCAATGCTTCAGAATATAGTTGATTTGAACCTTTATTTAGTTCTACAAAGAAAATAAAAAAAAGACAACTATCTCATTCTTCATGAATAACATTAGAAATTATACTTTCTCATGGGAGGGCATTTAAAAAAATTAGCTGAGTATCACCTTAAACCCATAAAACATTCCTAGGTATGAGGTCAAGGGAAAGTGCAATGTGTTTGGTCAAGTCCCTTAAAAAAAGCAAAATATTTAGATCTCTTCTTCTTCAAGATGAATTTATCAAAGAAACAAAAGCTTAATAACAGCCCCAAATTAAACATATTCAAATTTTACCTTATTTGCCTATTTCAACTAAAACTGTATCGTGTTGACAACCCTCTTTCCTTAAACTCTTCCACAGTGAGAAGAAAAAAGAACATCTGGCTTCAGAACACCTACTACCCAGAAAAAACATCGCAGGCTGTCTGCCTCGAAATGCTGTACAAGGCTCCTTTGCATGGATTTTCGGCTTGGGCCTGGTCTATTTTTATAAAGCAAAAGCCAAGCTCTGACTTCAGACACTTACTCCGGGGACTGGGCTGGATATTGAGAATATTTGAGCACCTGGAGCCTTCTGGTTTTTGCCTTCTAAGGCCAGCCTCAAAATGTCTTCTCATTAACACACACATTTGCCACATTAGAAATTGAACACTTAACCTCAAAAAGAAAAGAAAGCTATTCCCTAGCGGCTCCATTTCTGTGAAAGAGCAAGCACACTTAGGCTCTGCCTACCCCTAGTTCTTTGACAAATTACATCTTTCCTTTTTTAAAAATTTTTATTTACTTATTTGAGAGAGAGAGAGCATGAGTGACGAGCAGGGGTAGGTGGGTGGGAAGGGCAGAGGGAGAGGGAGAAGCAGGCTCCCTGGTCCCTGGGACCCTGGGATCATGACCTGAACCAAAGGCAGATGCTTAATGGCCTAAGCCACCCAGGTGCCCCTACATTTTTCCTTTTAATAAACAAAATATCTCCTTCTAAGAACCCTGATATATCCTTCTGACCCAAGCTTTCTCAAATTCTGTGTAAAAGAAATGTAGAAAAGTAAAGAATGTCCTATCTACAGCATCTGCACTAAAAAGACTACCCTCCAAACAAAAGCAAAAGTTTTCTAAAATTCAAACTTTAGACACTTTAAAAAGTTTCCCTAAGAGTTATACTTCCCATTCACCATTTTCACCAATTAAAAAACAAGATGATGTACCAGGCCTCATAAGGAAAAGAAAAGGAAGAGAGAAAGAGGCCAAGAGAAAGGGAAGGTCAGGGAGGTAGAAACTTACGTGGTGGGTAGAGGAACCCATAACTCAGCTCAGCGTTATTTTTATAAAATGAACACTTATGGACAGGACTGAGAGAAATTCGAAGATCCTGGTAAAGACAGTTGGAAATGTCTTCTGCAGAGAAACTGTCCTGGAAAACAAAATGAAAAGAGCCATCAGGTGTCAGGCATACAAAAGGAAAGAAGATTGCTTTATGAGTAGCTGAAGATGAATCACACCATACGATCATAGAGCTCGAGCTGTCCTTCACCATTTTCCCATTTTTCTAGCAGTATATTGATCTTTTTTCTAACTGAAATGCAAAAACTTTACGCTATTAAGGATACTAGTCATTTATCATATATGTGCAAATATTTTCCTATTATGCTGGGCTAATTCTGTGTATCATGTTTTTGTTTAGTCAACTGCAAACTTTTATGTAGCCAAATGCTGATCTGGGGAGACCCGAGTCTATCTTCCATACACAACTGCGCAGACTAAGGCTGAGAGTGGGGAGCCACTGAATAGCAGTGCAGCATGGAAACCTCAGGAGCACTGATGACTGAATTTATGCAGCACTGATTATAGAAGAAAACCGAACATTTGAACAGAATTAAAGAACACTGTAATTAAGGCATGAAACAACAGTAAATCTTATGGGGACCTACAAAACACTGTGCAGATTCCTATATATCACAAAGTCAAGTAAAAAATGTGTTTACACTGTTGAAAGATAGTCTTCAAAATTAGAACAATCAAATTTATGGTAGAAACTTTATGGAATTATGTGACTATGTGTGGGTACATAATATATATATTTGTAACAGAGAAATTACATATATACCCGCACATATCCCTATCTTCTTATTTCGCTTTCTCAGTGAGTATTAACAATAGTTTTATTTTTTAAATCCAGCTGCTACACTCAATTAAGCTCTCTCAAATCCCCTTTTCACCCCTTAAGGCCATCCTGTAGCTTGCCAGGCATTCAGTTCCTGAAAATCTGGTTGGTCTAGTTTAAAAACTTCAATTTGATTAAAATCTAAATCTCCTCCCCTTCCCCATTCTCTCTTTCAAGGCCTCACTTCTGTTACTCTTTCTACCAGGGCAGCCAGGGGCAGAGGTGAGGGGGAATGGTGGTCTTTTTCTGCCTGCTCCCCCCCCCCCCAACTCTTCTCAAGGCCTTCCTGTGTTTTGGGAGGTGGACAGATCCCCGGACTCTCTCTGGTCTGGTTTGGGGGTCTTCCTGTAAGTGGTACATGCAGGGAGGTTACTGAGCTTTCATGGCCTTCCCCATCAGTGAGGACCCCCTCAGGTGAACGCCGCCGAGGAAAATCCTTGTGCTCACACATCTATGTATTTAGAGAAGAGTCACTGCGCCTGACTGCAAAATTGATTCCATAAAATTATAAATCAGAATCTTAAAATATTAATACAAACAAAAAGCAAGGGAGAAACTTTGAGTGCCTGTACGTCCCTCATTTCACACAAGAAGAAATCCGCTCTGGGTCTCAAAGTCACGTGGCTAGTTCGTGGCAGAGCCAGAACCAGAACCTAATCTTCTGACTCAGAGTTCAGTGATCTTCTAATTCGGGAACTGATGCTAGAGCCAAGATTAATTGACCCAAACTAACTCTGCTTTCGATGTTTTGCTTAATGATAATTTGAAATAATTACACATAGCTAAAGAGGCAACCAATACTTGCATTTCTGTGGACGTTGTAAGAGGTCCAAAGGGGCATCAGGAAGTCATGGCTATAACCACTCACAAACTGGTGCTGGTAGAGAAGACAGACCGAAGTGTTCCTCTGGAGAACTCTGGGTCTTCCATAAGGTAAAGTGCTGCGCTTAATAACCTTCTCTTGGGTTGTAGGGGAAAAATGAAACCACCATTCAAACATACTTACTGTGAATTGTATGACAATATATAATGTTATATTCATCCAATTCTTTCCTCTACTTAACCCTATTGAAAAGTTATTTTTAACTGTAAAAAAAAAAAGCTAATTACAAAGAGCAGAACCATAAGCAATTAACAAAAGAGGTTCACTATAGTTTTTGCCTATGAAGATTCTGAAAGATCAATGTAATAGCAAGATATCACAAGAGGACACTATGCGAGATTGCTAGAAATTTCAGCATTAGGACTTAAAGAATATTGCTAAATTCTTTAAACATTATTTTAATGACTTATTCTTCAGGGAAAACTCCAGACAGAGAAGTTTCTGGATGATATGGATGCTTGGAAAGCAAAAATTCACAACTAAACTTATGAGACTGAGCTGAATGAAAGAGTAATAGTATAGACCATTAATTGTACTTCTTCCAAGTGTCAAGTGCTTTGTAGAGTCCTTTGTATACATCATCTAATTTAATTCTCACATAGCCCTATGAATTAAGGTCATACGCCCATTGTACAAAAGAGAAAACAGTAGTTTACAGAGAGTGAATACTTTTTCCATGCACATATAGTTCCTACGCTCATATTCAAACACAGATCAATTCCAGAAGTGTCATCCTTCACCACAACACTCTGTCATCACAGGGTCATCAAAGATTTCTCTAAACATTTACAGAGATTTTATTTTGATTTTATTTTATTTTTGAGAGAGAGGGAGAGAGTGAGAGTGCATGTGAACAGTGGGAGGAGCAGAGGGAGAAGGAGAGAGAGAATCCCAAGCAGATCCACACCCAGTGTGGAGCTCGATGTGGGGCTCAATCTCAGGACCCTGAGATCATGACCTGAGCTGAAATCAAAGAGTTGGATGCTTAACTGACTGAGCCACCCCAGGTGCCCCACATTTACAGAGATTTTATATAGACAAATTCAACTTGGGAATTATGCAGAATTCACCTTTTTATTCCAGAAGGAAAAAACTGAGCCAAGTAACTTAAGGATCAGAGACTATATCAAGTGTTTCAGAGAATATATCAAAGTGCATCAGAGACCGTATCAAAGGGATGCTGAACATCCCAGTCACAACTGACAAATGTTAGCAGTTGTCTGAATATTAAGCCTACTTAATCTTCACTCAAAAGTTACGAAGAAATAACTTTAGATAAATAAGCTAATCTATATTCTCTTATAATGAACTAAGAAGCAGGTGAGACAGAAATTTAACAGGTGTTTATAATGGACATCTGAAGATCTCTTATAAACCTTTAAAAATCTTCAAAATCTCAAACCACCTCCACTATGTTCATAAAAAGTAATTCAGCTTCCACTAAATATACAATGTGCTGTAAATATCCCTTCTTTCCTTATGTCGAATAGTCTAGACCGTCAAGCAAAGACATCTCCACGTTTCCTCAGGTGACGGTCCTCCACCACTACTTTTAGGTTATTGGTTGTTCTCAACTAATGCCCCAAACCAATGTTCTGTGGTTCACACAGTTGAGAAAAAGCCTGCTTCCACATTCCAAGCTCAAGGGTAAACATGCCTTACCTTCTGCCACAGTCAAATTCAACTGTATCTCAAAATCCACAACGGGCAAGACCTAAAAAGATAATAATACGATTTTAAGCAATGAGAGACATGAGGTTTGGTTTTGTTTTATTTTTGTCTTGAGACATGTTTTAATCTCGTAACAAACAACTTCTACAGCCTAATTATTCCATCATGGAACAAAGATAAAGCCATCTTGTACAAGTCAAACTTATTTTTTTGACAAAGAGGATAAAAGTTCGGATGACATCTGCAAAAAGACAAAACTATTACCCAAGCACAACACTATGAATGAAAAGAATCGCTGCATTATAATTTTTATCACTACTCTTACAGTCTTTCTATCAGCCTAAAACAAAATGGAAAGCATAAAATCAACTGCTCCCCAGATCTTTAAGGACACTATCAGTTTTGTTCACTTGTCACGTATTTTCATCTTCTTACAACTGTATGTTAAGATGGGAGTAAAAAAGAAACAGTGCCATATTCCATTTTATACCCCCCAAAAATGCGATTTTCCCTCTAAATTTAAAATTAATTGAGAGATATTTTAGAGAAAGAATACTGTGTTTGGTTGATAATCAAGACCTCACTGCTAGGATAACAGCACAGATTCCATGATTCAGGATCCTCCAGGACTCAGCTGGACTTCTCCCAACCTGCACCCAAGTCAAGTCACAGCACCAAGGGATAAAGACAGAGGTGAAAATGCAAAAACTAGGAAGAGGAAAAATAAATGATAAAAGGGTGGCATGTGTTCCACCAGAATTAAACATAAATAGATATTTATGCCCACTCACAGATTTTAATTTGATCATTAAGTGTTTCTATAGCATGAGCTATGCAGAGGGTGCTCTAAGATCCAACTGGGCTACACTTTGGTCAGTACTTACTGAGGGATGGCACGAGCAGTCAAGGTTACGTCTGGGGGTTCTTGTGAAGGGGCACTGTACCACGGGGTGGACTTCTTTGGGATTCTTTGGGGTGTAAATAGGATTCTTTAGGAGGTGGTTAAGACTTCCATGAGTTCCGTTATTAGGAGCAGGTGTCAAATTCAGTAAATCTGCATAATTCCGAGAATGGTAAATGGTTACTTAGAGGTTTCAAAAGCAGATAAACAGCAGACTTATCCTATGACTTTTATTTTTTTTAAACCTTATCTATATAAGAGTTCTTTACTCTCTACCTAAAGTGAAACTATGAAACGCTCTTGAATTTTAGAGCATTTATAACTATGATATCCTTAATGGAATTACTGATATGTATGCTATACTTCTCTATGGAAACTTCTGAATTTTAATGTGTATGACTATAGTAACCTCCACGGCATGCTCATTATATGCCAATCACTGTGCTAATGTATTTTTCTTACTTAATCCTTAAAACAATTTAATAAGTTATTGCCAATATTTGGTAGATGATTACTCATAGTGCTTTGCTCAAGGCCTCAAAGCTAGTAACGGAGTAAGACCTAGGATTCAAAACCAGCTTTGTCTGAGTCTGACTCATGCTCTTGGTAATAACAACAGCAAACGCTTCTATAGTAAAGCACTTAGGATATGCCAGGCACTGTTTTAAGTGCTTTAGGACATATGAATTCATTTAAGTATATAGGCTCCCACTAAAAGAATTACACTGAGGACATATTTAAGGCTTGCAAACACCCAGGATCATTGTCAGAAAAAGGAAGTAATATTTAAAACACAGTATCCAACCATAAAAGTACTAATTAAGACAGTACAGAGTAAACGAGGAATATATCTAATGGGTCCTCCTCAATTTCTACAACCTTGACATTGTCATCCATTCAACTCATCGCTACCAGAGGTTCCGCCTGTCTTGTGCACCCTTCACAGACTCCAAACTCTTTCTTAGGCTTCCACCCCAGACCTGTTTCAATTGACATATAATTAAGCCCAAGGCCTGGCAAACTGCTACACACTGGTGAAGTACAGATCTCCCTTGTCTGGGTGCTCCACTTTACCTGTGTGCAGCCGAGTGGAAGAAACTAAGTCATCAGATGGCACGATCCCCGTATTTTTTTCAGTGACTCTGGGTTAGGAAGAAGAAGGTCTGTCTCCCCTCACCATCATCTCTACAAAGGTGCCCACCATGTGACCTACTTTCGATAATCCCATTCCAGCTCTGTTTTCAGAAGAAATGAAAGAAGCCTGTTCCACTTACCACACATTAAATTATAGACTTCGATATTTTCAAAGGAGTCAACCTCAAGGCTGTGCTTGAATCCAGGTCCGTAGCCAATAAAGAGGGCCTAGATGGGCCAGAAAAGTAAGAGTGTGTCAATTCATTTCAGCTATGTACGTAGCTGGTGACAAAATTATTTTACATTATCCATGCTGTACATATATAAACTGGTTAAGATGATGGGAAAAATACTGTGTCCATGGACTTGGCGGGCTACTGTTTTAACCTGTGTTGCACATTTAATCTAAAGACATGTGGGATATTTCTCTCAGCTTTACTGCAATTCCTGACTTGACAGAACAGAATGGGTGATGAAATCATTGCTCATCTGTGAAATGGGATATAAATGTCACCCTGCCCACCTCACACAGTGCTGTAGGCATCAAATTAAATCACTGTTGTGAGTATATTCTGAAATTTTAAATTGCTAAGTGAATGTAAGGCATCATCTTCATTTAAAACAAAAGTATGATATTTTTTCCCCTATTAAATCACTAATTTTCACTTACCATGGGGCAATATTCTTAATGGAGCACAAATATATGCAAAGTAACTATTAGAAATTTAGTATGAGGTAAGTCACATGTTCATGAAACATGCATATACAATTTTAACAAAATTCTATTAATGTAATGCCCAAAGTAATACAGCTATACAAAATTATAAGCTTCATTAATTCTCATTCAAGACATACAGTCACCCTCCACGTTTCTAAGTCTATAACTTTATACAGTTTTCTTCAGATATAAACTATTTTTCTAAGTATAACAAGTTTACTTACTTGCATATTTGAAAACAAATTGTCAGAACCATGGAATCCACTTCCACAATGTTTCCTTTCTGAAGGATTCCTAATTTTGACATAATATGAATTAATGATGTAAAGTCTATTCATACTGCCAAATTTATAATTGTGACATTATTTCTGTCCATAAAGAATAAGTAACTATTTTGTTAAACAAACCAAAAAAAGGTAAACAAAACCACCAGGCTTGGAAAGCATTAAGGGCCACCTGTATCTTTTATTTTGTAGATAAATCAACTCTATAAGCAGTGTGGCTGGAGGGGAAAAGCCATATGTTATGACACATAACTAGTTTTGAACCCTGACTATGCTACTTACCAGCTGTGACTTTGGCAAGTTAGTTATCTTCTCCTGGTTTCAATTTCCTCATGTTGGGTTGTTTGTACAAATTAAATGGCTTAGTCTAAAGAAATCTTTGGAATACAGTAGATGTTCGTGAAATATTAGTATATTATTCATATGAGGGTAAGGACCATCCCTTCCTTCATGTTTTTCTTCCAAACACTAAAAGCACAGCTCTCTAGTGAAAGGAGAGACAGTGAAATGTTCACTCAATCCTTGTTCACTGCTTAGGTTTTGCTTTATCATCCTTGGCTTCCTGGCAACCATCAAAAGAGTTAATTATCATGTTTTGAGATATTAACAATATTAACCATCTGAATAATTTTCTAACACTCCAAAAAACTGAGGTGAAAAAAACTACTCTTTGAAGAAAGTAATTGCTTGTTATTATAAAGAGCTTTTACCAATTACTTGCTGGATTTAAAGGTATTATTAGTATAGCTGTAATGTGCAGAAGAGATACAATGGTTAAGTGATAAGACTAATGTAGAACATAAGAAATAATCAATATGGATGTGAGCAGAGCAGCGGTTCCTAGCTGGGGGTGGATGGTCCTCCCCAGGGAATTTCTGGCAAAATCTGGAGACATTTTTGGTTGGCACAACTGTGGAAAGTATACTTTTTCATCTAATGGGTAGAAGCCGGGGATGCTTTCAAACATCCTGCAATGCACAGGACAGCTCCCCACAACAAATTATCTGACCCAAAAGGTCAACAAGCCAAGGTTGAGAAACCCGGGATAGAGTGAAGAAAATCATATTTGTACAGTTTTCATATAACAACATTGTTGGAAAGGACCCAGTGGTTACCTTGAATCACTAACATATCAGGCTAAGTTTACCTGGAAACCATTAGAACTTACAATGCAAGTTGCCACTGAGGGTCCAAATAGAATGTCAAGGGCTCAATCCTGTCACTTTTGGCAAAGTGCAAACGCTTGGGTAAGAAATGTTTCAGGTAAGGTTTGAAGTGCTGGTTTGGTTCCCGGCACTGAAATTATAGAAGGTAAAGAAATACTCTTATTTCCATTATTTTCTTAGGTGTAAACTTCTCTTGAAATTGTTTAATTCTGTATGAATTTTTTCTGATAAAAAGTTTTACCAGCCTGCTCAATAAGTCACAGATGCAAAAATAACTAAGTTCTTACTACTTATATAATGTCCAGTTGACCATTTCCAACAATTCAATACTCATGTTTTTTACAGGAAATCAGAATTGCTGCATAAAAACCCCAAAATTCTTAGACCATGTAACTCGATTTTATGAGTTACTACTGATATTCTTTTCAAACACTTATAACTACAATATTAAGAATTTTCTTTAATACTTAAAACATATCAAGTAAAAAAATGTACTATAGATAACAACTCACCACCAAGACAAAAACTTATTTTTTAAATGGTTATAAAAAAGACTGGTAGGAAATATATAATAATGCTAACAGTACCTATGGTGATATAGCTATAAATTTTTTTCCTTCTGTTTTTTTCCAATTATTTCTTACTGTCATAAATATTAAACAATGACAATAAATGAATTCTTAAAAACTTTTTCTAAAAGATTATTTATTTATTTATTTATTTGAGAGAGAGTGATGAGTGGGGCAGGGGGAAAGGAAGGAGCAGACTCCCAGGTGAGCAGGGAGACTGACATAGGCTCAATCTCGGGACCCCAAGATCATGACCTGAGCTGAAGGCAGACGTTTAACCCACTGAACCATCCAGGTACCCCTTAAAAACTTTCAATGCTAGTTTACTGGGACATGTCCTTAAAGATCTTTAAAAACAATAGGGCATTTAAATGCTGGCCCACATACTCAAAAATTCTAATGCTAAAATCCCAAGAACAGATACTGAACCTCTTTTCTAAATATTTATTAAACAAAACTAACAATAACTAGATAATGAAAACATAAAGAGACTCACAGAAAGATTTCTGGCAAGGTCTTCATAATCAACTGAGGGGGGACAAAGATAAGAATTAATTGTTGATGGTATGCTACAATTAAAAATAAAACAAAAATGCTGAATGTCAGAATCAAACTCTATATTTAAATATCAAAAGAGGTTTCAAACAGCCTATTTAAATCATTATGTATTAGTCATTGGCAGGAATGAGAGAGATCGTTAGGAACCACCCCATGCCTGTGAAATTGTGTCATATTGTTAAATGAAAAGGCAAGTTACAGATTATCTATCCATCCATCTGTGCATCCATATGCGTCCATCCATCTGACCATCCTATCTGTCCATGCATCTAGATCTAGTACGATTTCATGGTATAAAATTAAAAAACAAACATGTCTTATATACGCATACCAGATATCTGGGAAGACATTGTCCAAGCCTAGTAATGCTTATCTCTAGAGAGAGGAAATGAGTTGTGAATTAGGGAGGTTTAGGGAAACTGTTACTTTTTACTTTACATATTTTGATATTTGATAATTCCAGAACTTCCAAATAAGAAGGACATGGGGCATCTTAGAAGAGAGTGCAAGTAGACTAGTTTTGAAACTGAATTTGTATAGCAAGACCACAGATGTAGTGTATTCTATGCTACAAATCAATAAATGTCTAGCTTTCCAAAGATTCTTCTAGCTATACTTTACATAAGTTTGAGGAAATTATTCAGATAAAAGAACATGTATTATATATATATATCTTATGTATGTATATTGATAAATTAATTTGGAAAACAGAGACCTAATGAGATAAGGATGTGGTCAAAGCTTAGCCATCCCATCCTAAACAGGGCACTGCCCCGACCTGTACAGTTTTTATAACAGGCTTTGTAACAATTGTATACTACTTTCATAAATTAAAAAAAAAAAATACTAATTAAAATTTGCCAAGCATATACAGAGTCTTTGCTGAGTGTCACTATGTTAACATACTGTTTAATATTTGCACAAACATTTTCCTGCAGTGAAATCTGTGTCTCCTCATGAATATTCAAAAGTATCTATGGAAATGTACAGCACAGCAGTGCCCAAACCTAACCAATTCCGATAAAAGTCGGACAAGCTTTTTTCTCTATTTCAAAGTTAACTATAACAAAAAGATAAACAAGACTCGCTGTAGGTATCTGACAGTTACCAAAGACGGCAATTAAAAAGGAGGCCATAACGGAGGTGCAAACAATTAGGAAATGGACTTCATTTGCAAAAGAATTAATATTTTATTTATTTTTTTTTTAAAGATTTTATGTATTTATTTGACAGAGAGAGAGAGTTAGCGAGAGCAGGAACACAAGCGGGGGAGTGGGAGAGGGAGAAGCAGGCTTCCCGCCGAGCAGGGAGCCTGATGCGGGGCTCGATTCCAGGACCCTGAGATCATGACTTGAGCCGAAGGCAGACGCTTAATGACTGAGCCACCCAGGTGCCCCAAAAGAATTAATATTTTAAAAAATTTCTTGGCAGTTGGGGTTCCACATGTAGTCAAGACAGATGTGAAATTTCTTCTTCTCTGTTTACAAAACACACTCTTACTGTGTTTTGGAATGGTCAAGGAAAGTCATTTCTGAGGACAGAAACCAGTTGTTTATAGAATTTTAAGAACTACAGAATTGCCAACATTCCTCCTCATAATAGAATATTATTCTATAACAGCTCTAAGCTATTTTAATGGAATGTCATTAATTAAACTTGAATACATATAGCTGAACTTTTCAGGTTTTTTTTTAGTACAAGTAATCTCGAATCTAACACAAGTAAAACACACACTACAACATAAAATTGTACTAAGCTCATCAAATAATATGCTTAGCAATCAATAACAGAGATAAGTGGTTAGACCTGTGTCCTCACACCCAGTGCCTTTATAAAATCCCTTTGGGTGCAGAAGATCTGCATTGGAAAATTAAGCATGAAAAGGAAATTAACTCTAATTGATGCACTTTAGTGTAGAGATAGAATAAGTTAGAGGAATGTATTCTGGATGTAATCATATTCAAAATTAGCATCATATATACTTACATGAAAAGTACTTATCTGGGACATCAGAGGGTCTCAATCGAGCTGCAGGCCCATATATAATTTTAACATCTTTAACATCTCCCAAATATTTATTCAGATATATATATTTCTTGCAACTGCCTTGTTCCATGCCTGGGAGAAAAAAATTCCCAAACATGTTGCAACTTTAATAAGGAATTTAACATATAGAAGAGAATTTCTTTCACCTCCAGAATTTAATTCAATAACTATGTGCTCAGTGTGCACGCTAGTTAAGCATCCAATAGGTAAGACACAAAATTTCAACTATTTATACCCCTTCACTTCCAAAGAAAACCAACTTTTTCCCTTCCTTCATCCACAATTAGTTTAATATTTCTTCTTATATATGTATTACAGTATCTTTATGTGAGGAGGAATATCACAGTTTCAGACTGAATATAAAAGCCTACTCATTTCCCCCAGATCACCTAGAATACGAATGGTAGCATAAAATTCTCAGTCTCATTCCAGAACTGTAGCTTCTTTGGAACAGAACTTCTTACAACCGTTTCTAGAAATAGCTTTTAGTAATTATTTCTGAAGCAAACAATAACAACAAGAAAAACAAACAAAAAGAACTTGTTTTCTATTTTCTTATGCACTCATTGCTCCTGTACTCCCAAGGCTGTTACACAAACATGTTCTAAAGGT
This sequence comes from Phoca vitulina, assembly GCF_004348235.1. NCBI lineage: Eukaryota > Metazoa > Chordata > Mammalia > Carnivora > Phocidae > Phoca > Phoca vitulina. The sequence goes on from NW_022589712.1 coordinate 31,905,805, forward strand.
CAAAGTAAGTAACAATTTAAAATTCCTGGTATAAACCTTCCCCAAATCAGGAGATGGGTACATTGTCACTGATAGGCTCTTAGGTTTCTGTGAATTTTGTATTTTATTTGTACTTTATGTTTAATATAATTTTTTCCTAAAAACTTTCCATAAGCAACTACATTAAAAAAATTAACTATAACAATCAGAAGAAATAATGAAACAATAACCAAGCAAGGAAACTTTTTTGGGAGCACCATTTAACCTGAAGGGTAAATGATGCAAAGTCAGATTACCATGATCTGAAATAAGGATAAGATTCAGGCATCGATGCAAGTTCAGCTCCTTTAGACCATCCATCAGCATGCCAACCATGTTGTCAACCCTCTGCAATGCTCTGATGACCTATGAAAGGGAAGCGATTTCATGTGATGGATTCCATACTAATGGCTATTTCTATACAAAGCTATCTCTGTGAATACAAGGAAAGTTCAGTGGATGCAACTACTATGATGAACTGATTGACATTAGGCTAAGACAGGGCAGGTAAAACAATGCCCATTAATAAAAGAAGGGTCCAAATCCCATACATATGTGCTCAATTATAAGTACTGGGAATGACACCAGCTGATCTGATTGTCTAAACTGTAAAAAATGTTAAAATTATTCACGAAATGCTTTTTAGAGTTCTTGTATTTGATTTTTAAGATTAGAACTAGGAATACAACCCATTATTTCCTTACAAACTGCATGTATTTCCTTACAAACTGCATGTGATATGATATAAGGACACAAAAGAGCAAATGGTTTTAGCAACTTGCTTTTGACATTTCTCTTTTCAGCTCTCCTTGCAAAACCACCTGAGGAGAATTATTTGCAATTCTACATGTGCTTTCTGTTATGTATCAAATCAGTCTTATCTCTATGGTCAATGAATTTCACTGTAATATGAAACAAACTCCCTCAATATGGTCTTTCATTCACTCAAAGCTACCCAAGTAATTCGAATTGGAATTTTTAAGTATTAAAGTGGGTTTCGATGTGGCAGTAATATTAGAATTTAACAGAGGTTACAAGTTGGTGAATATGATATGAAAAGCAATGGGCTCAATCTTGAATGCAGATGAATCAGCAAAGTAGTACTTTGGCAAATCTTCAGTGAAATTAGAAAAGCACTGACTTTACAATTCATATGATCTGATAATCTAATAATTACCAAATGAGCCTTAGACTTCCTTGTAGCCAAACTGACCTGGACAGGAGTCTTAAGTGTCGGGGAATGTAGTGAACGAATAAAAATTACCCTAGCATCTGGCCAACTGTCAAACCAACACAACACTGACAAGAAGCTTTTCCCTTTCACCAATGATGGCATGGTTGCGTTGTCCACCATGTGTCCTCCTTACTGCCCCTCTAAGGAGCACTTGTGCTTAGTTGAAGGACAGAAGCCAAGCAAGGGCACATGGAATCACTAACTACATTAGACCTGCTGCAGATGGATTTTGATTGAAAAAATCTAGAGAGTAAATACAGACCTAGACTGAGGGTTAACTTCCCTCTCTCTCTGCTCGCTTTTAGCTGACAAGATGGCGCCTAAGAGGAACCTATGCTCTAAGAGGGGCAAATCTGGAGTAAACCCAGGGTAAGGGAAACCAGGAGAAGATGGTTTAGGCAGGTGTTTTAAGTTCAAGTGAGAAAAATGAGCCTATGTTCTCCCCTCGTTCTGCTGTTGCTGAAGCAAGCATTTAGAGCAAGAAGCACTCTCAAACTGGAGCTCACAACAGACACCTTAGGATAGGCTCTGGTCTAGACTCTGCGCTAAAGAGTCTTTGAGGCTCACAAACTATCCAGCTTGGAGGTGAAATTCTAGCTATTCCTAGTCTTTTATCTCTTGGAGTCACATGGGGAAAAAGACAACAAAGATTCTGAGATTAGGGACGCTGGCCATACTGATTCTCCTTTCGTCATGACCAACAATATTCACAGATCCTTACTTCTTGTTTCTTTTCAGATCTAGGGTCACAGATTAAACAGACATCATAAGGGAAGTCAGCTTAGAGGTACAAAGAAAGAAGCTCAAATTGTTTTCTGTTCTAATGCTTCCTCTGCTCCAAGATACAAAAATTATATGGCCACACAAAAACTGAAAGCAGTATTTGATCTTTTAAAGCACTATACCGATTACAAACATAGCCAGGAGTGAGCTAAGTTCCTGAAAGAGTGTCAGGTCAAGTAAGACCTTACATTGACAGCCTTAGTCCGTGAGCTGTTTCCCCATCTCTAGCTTACTAGTAACCGCCCAATAAAACCAGAGTTATTTCAAATTCTCTACAATTCTGACAAAATTTCCTATTTTTTGATGCCCGAGCTCTGTTGTGAGCCTGAGCTCAGAGATCAGAGATATATCTCCTAGGGTGGAAAGGTCATGGGAGGCTTCTTGTGCTAATTCTCCTATATTTACATAGAAAACTGGAGTCTTACCCATTTACAACATTTCCAAAGAGCCCTTAGTTTTTAGGTCAATGTAGGGAGAAATGGAGTAGATAAAGGCTTTGGAATTGAGAATATAGAATTTACCATCAGTTCGATTTAGCACTGTGGAAAGTACAGACAAGACAAATTCTCCCTACTGTTATTTTTACAAAAGCGCATCCTTTGGTTTAGTAAAACTGTGCTTACTACTCATTCCAAATCCTGGAATCTTAGAGAATGGTCTAGAAACCTGCTTTTTGCAAAGCAAGGTTTAGTTAGAAGTAATCACTGATAAAAAGGTACTTACTTCACTGCTGACTGGTCCATACAAATGACCTGAAGAATCTGGTTCTTCTAAATACAGAGTGTAAAAGTGTGGTCTAAATCAAACAGCATCAAAATGTAATATTTTATAAACACATTGTAAAACAGAATGGAAAGAATAATTTAACAATCGATAGTGATTAAAAAGTCTACAACACTGGGGTAACATTTCTAAACTTGCTGAGAAATAATTTACAGGTTTGGAATTCTTCAAAATGCTCCATAAAAAGAGTTCATTTGGATATAAAAGGCCAGAGCCAATTGCCAAGTTTCTTGCAGCTCATTTTAAAATATTGTGTAATTTCTATAAAACGAAGGAGTATTTACCATAGAAATTAGGCCTTTACATACCTTTCATCTTTAGGAAGCTGCAACCACTTAAGAACAGCTAAAATCCTTTCTTCAAATGGTATTGAACTAAAATTAAGAATAAGCAAAATGAAACAATTTGTGACAATTATCCGAGTTTAAAATATCAGGGTTTTTCTTACCCAAAATAGCACTGAAAGACTAAAACAATCCCATGCATTAATTGTGTTTAAAACAATGCAAAAGTTTAATTTGAAAACTCAAATTTGTTTCCCCAATAAAGGAACAAAGGTTAAGCTTTACACATATGAAACCTGTAACTGGGTTTAAAAATTTGCTTCTTGGGGCGCCTAGGTGGGGCAGCCTGTTAATCATATGACTCTTGATTTTGGCTCAGGTTGTGATCTCAGGGTCATGAGATCAAGCCCTGTGTTGGGCTCCCCACTCGGTGAGGGGTCTGCTTGAGATTCTCTCTCTCCCTCTCCCTTTGCACCTCGCCCCACTCACACATTCTCTCTCAAATAAATAAATAAAAATAAAAATTTGCTTCTTATATCTACTTGAGGATATTATTCCTGTATCTGAGAATAGTGATTGTTACCAGGTGAATAACCCATGTGTCAATACATTCTACAAAGGGTACCTCATGGACAGCTCACTCACTCGTGACTCTTAAATAAAAGTTGGAGTCAGTCCCCACAACTTCATTTTTTATTCCTGCCCAAAGATCTGAATGCAAACTCCAACATGTTACCAGCGCTTTCTACAAAACTTCGAGAAAAAAACTTTGTCTACTTTTACTGTCCATCCAACTACCCAAAACTTATTTACCCTCCATCTAAAAGGTGGAGTTCTTTTTCTGACTGTTCTCATTTTTCAGCCAACACATCACAGAAATGCTGGAACTTGGGACTTGATAAAAAGGATAAGCTGAGCTTTAAAACAGATTAGCTGTTCTGAAAAAAGTGTACCTATACATACCTATTATACATTTTATAGATGTCTGGGAGAATTCCATTAATTTCCACATCTGATCCTGGCCAAAAAAATGTACCACTTTTCAGGCCTTGATGTTTAGCAGTGAGCCAAATCTGGGGAAGAGAATGAAGGCAAGTCAGAAATGTACAATCGTGCATGTTAGGAAAGTACATGTTCATGCGACATCAATGCACTCCTCTCCAGTGTTACAGTGTTTTTGAGGTTAAGGAGCTTCAGCAGTGAGACTATAAAATAATCACTTAGTAGGACTCAGCAGCAAAATGAAATGAAATCATCAGAGATTAAAGTAACCTAAAAAATATAGACACCATCAGTTGGCAACCTCTGCAACTTTCAGAGCCCTAGCCTTACTTAATGGGCTCCCCTCGAAAGAAGAAAATATTCCCAAGCATACATGTATGTAATTTGTTGACATTTTTGTTATGTAACCAACATTTACAAGTACTTACTGCCAATTACAATTCTAAATAGTATCTCCATAAGCATCCCAATTATTAATTTGGCTAATCCTCAGAATCACACCCCGAGGTAGTTAATGATATCATCTACAGTATAAATCTGAGAAAACTGAGCCACAGAAAGAATAATTTGCCCAAAGTCACATCATTTTAAATATCAGCAAGAAATTTGAATTTATACCCTGCAAATTAAACATCATGCTCTTTTTCCTTCTTAGAGGAATATCGAGACTATCCAAAATGACCCCACAGAATTTTTGTGGCAATTTTTTAAAAAATACAAAGAACACACCTAAATGATGGCCAGAAAGAACCTTCTAAGTTAGCATATACAAATGAAGTCAAAGTTGACCTCCTTTAGATACAGTTAGTTTTGTGTGGATCAAAATATGGCCCCCAGACCACTGCTATAAACTACTAGTACAAGAAGGTAGAATCAAGCAGAAAAGAAAAATGATTCAGAATTTCCCCAACGCAGCTATGAAATAAAACTACTCCCATTACACAATGATACAAGCTGTATTTAGGATTATCAGCATTCATCTCCATCTACAAAAGGATGGCCACAGACAAGATCAATGACGTAGGTTATTAAAAGCTCCAGGGAATCTGTTATTTTACTCTAATTGAAATAGATGAGAATTAAAAAAAAAAACTATTTTAGTAGCTAAAACAAACAAACAAACAAACAAACAAACAACTCACTGGTTCTCCTCTGTACCACTCAGGATTAAATTTCTCCTTACTTTTAAGTGCAAAGAAAGCGTTCATTTTGGGATCATACATTTTATTGTCAATTATGCCATGGGATTCTGGATAAAGTCCCTAAAAAAGACAAAAACAGGTTTTATGCAAGTTGTGAGTTTTTCAATGTTAAATAAAGTCAAAGAACAAAATCATCGAAGAGAAACAGGTAACTGAAGCTACAAGAAACTTAACACAGTTTAAGGAGAGAAGAACAAAACAATGGGATTGTCAAAACACAACCAACCACTCAAGATCTTATATAGTATTTGTGTTTTAAATTATGTAACAGGAGAAAATAAGTGAGGAATCGTATGGATGAGGGTCTATATAAATGACAGCCCCTCCAATTTTTTTAAAGATTTTATTTTTATGTACTTATTTATTTGAGAGAGACAGAGTGCAAGCGGGGCTAAGAGCAGAGGGAGAGGGACAGGCAGACTCCACGCTGAGCAGAGTCTGACAAGGGCCGGATCTCACAACCCTGAGATCATGACCTGGGCCGAAATCAAGAGTCGAATGCTTAACCAACTGAGCCACCCTGGCACCCCTCCAGCCTCCCCAATTTTTAAAAAAGTGTTGAATTTTCCTTTTGCATTGCTGAGTAAAGCATTTCTGTAGAACAAACTTTGTTTTAGTTGAGTCTGAGAACAGCTCGTATTACTACAAGCTAAAGAATTAATTTTCTGGCTTCAACCCTAATGAATTTGACTTTTTTTCTGGACTCCAATTAAACTGGGAAACTTTGAAACAAAAACAGGCCTGTAATCCTCTCTAGAGTCAGGCAAAACGGATTGCTTAAGCTCATACATCAAGATGATTGGAAAGACAAGTTGAGAACCCATGAGTGTAGGACAAATTTTACAAATACAGCAAGCTACAAAACTGTAAGAAGAAACAAGACACAAAAATTGGAGAAATCTTAAAACTGAAAGGAAACCAAGAAACCATTTGTTGGAGTCTTTATAGTCTCTTTTCAAGATGGAAAAATCGAGACCAGAAGGTAAAGTGACCTTCCCCAAAGTGCAGATTTGGCTAGGTTTCCTTGCTTAATTATATACTGGAAAAGAAGTTATTCTTTTCTGATCTGATGTCTAATTATTCCCTCAAAAAATGTAACATTTACATCTCACTTCTGTGAACAACATATAAAAGTTGAAACTTGGAGCTTACAGTGACAATACTGTAGTGATTGGGAAAAGTTTTTGTTGGATACACTGGTCTCATGTTTTTGGTGTGCGTTCCACAGTTTTCTACAAGGGAAAAAAAATTAAAGATTGCTATTAAATGCAATTGACAATCTGTTTACTTCATCTAGCTTTGCTAGTAAATAAGTCTAAATAGTATTAAAACCATATAAAACTTTAGGGTTAATTATAAAGCAACACTATAGATTCAATTCAATGTTAAGATAAGTTAATTTTTCTCAGAAAAATATTAAACAAGATAATTAAGCCAATGAAAGAATTATCCCATGCTTATCAATAACATGAAGTTCCAGATGGACCATGTGTAATAATGATGCCTACTAGATCTTTGTCTGATATCACTTAGTGGTCATATACAAGTTTTAAGAGGTTGTTAAAAAACAAACAAAAACAAACTGCATTGGTAGCAAAATCTGCAAAATTAAAACAAGGGTGAAGCAGTAGCTGGGGTGGGGGACAGTGTCCCAGTGTGAAAATCCAGAACCAGCTAACTCTGGACAAACTCAACACGTCTCTAAAGATAAAAGGCATCGTCTGGCTTCATGCCAGAGAAAGCACAGAAGTCAGACTGCTCTGGATTTAGCCTTGATATCATGCTCCTTTTCTCCTGTCTCTACTATTGAGGAAAAAACTACATAAACTAATGAATCAAGCATTCCAGTACATCACTGCTGAAAACGTTCCTCCAACTGGCAAGCATCTATCTATCTCAATGCCTTCCAAACAGTGCAGAGCTACAAAGTATGTCCCCCAATTATCCACAGCTGGGGCTTAGGCTAATTGTGTGCTGATTTCTTTTAAACTTCACATATAGTATCCACAACTCCTTAATTCTGAACTCAGGATGCATGTTTGGTGCTATGGAAACAAACTTTCCTCCTAATGGTCACAAAGGACCAGATTCAAGCTCCAAAGCCCATGGGCCGAACTGGTAAGAACAGAGCCTTCCTTGATGATGCCTGCTTTTTGCTGAAGACTTTTTTTCCATGTCAATGATTATGTATAAAAATTATTTTCTTCTAGGTAGAAATTAAACACAGAAATTTTAAAACGTTTTCCCAAAATACTTTAGGTTTCTCATAAAAGAAGTAAAATAAATGCACACATGTATTTACTGAGAATGATTTTAATGTTTAATCTCATATACTCAAGTCTAGTAAATAATATTTTAGAATTCCAGAACACTAAAATCATTGTATTTACTTCTATTTCAGCCTTGTATTACACTGTAACTACTTAACTATTGATCACTGATAATGTGCAAAGTTCTACAATTTTTACACCCATATACAATTTTTTTCCTTTCTCAATAAAAATGATGATACAAGTGATACCCATAACTGGGGGTTAATGTGATTTAAAACCTCAGCATTAATATTAAGACCATTCTACTATTGCATCAATAACTTATAGAATAATCATTCCATTAAGGCCTTTGTATGAGGCAAAGAAATTGGAAGGATGCTACACGATACTATAGGATAACTGGAAATATTCAATGTCCACACTACTAGAATCATATCAGAAATACTTTCATTTTGAAAATTCTATCTTAAGATGTGATAAATATTAAATAAATGGTTTTTCCACAAAAGGAATCCAAAATTCTAAGAAAAAAAATATATAAACTGTATTATCTTAGAAGTATTTAAAAGGCAGCTTCAAAGTAATTATAATATTGGAGACTAATTCTTTATCATCAGGTTCAACTATTTCACAGTAGTGATGTTTGGTAAAACACATTCTGCCGGCATTTTTCCAAAAAAAGCCAGCATCCCTAGTCTATCTCATCAAAATGGTGACACTCCCAACAGAGAACTCTGAAGTTACTCACTTAGTTTGCTAATAACAGGAAGAAGGCCACTCCAGGTGTGTAAATATTCTGCCCTGAAGCCATCCAAGGAAAATAAGAGGGTAGGAGGCGTTTCAAACCTGGATAATGAAAAAGAAAAAACAATGTTTAAAGAAGGAGAAGGAAGACAAACATCCATGAAGGTTCTTCTCCTTCCTTGGCATAGGTCCAGTGAAGATTTCTCACTGAGGTTGGTTATGTAATCTAAAGTAAACTAACAAGCTCAGCAAGCATCCTTATAAAGGAGATTTTACATTGACATTTATATACATGCTTTTACATTTCATTAAATATATATGATATATACATATATCAACAAAGAGTATTTCTTAAGCACTCATACCATTTTGAGCCACTATATGGAGAATATTCATAGTCCCCGCTATTCCAAAAGCTGAACCAAATGCTACTAAAATGTAGTAATATTTTCCCAATTTGCAGGAGAATAAATGTTAATAAACAGCATTTTCTAAATATGTTTTTGTTTCCATTAAGTTTTTTCCTGAACAACTATCTTCTGATATTGTCTCTACGTGAATCTACTAGATGGTACCTCATATCACATAAATTATATATAAAATTTAGTTTTTAAATTTACTATATTTGAAAGATATTACTATTTAGTAGAGAAGTTTGAGATGTATTCACTACTTTTAAATAAACAAAGAAATGATCCAAAGCTAGGAATGAACAATGAGGGTGCACGTGTACGTACACGCAGACACACACACACACACACACACACACACATATACACACACACACAATGTATGTGGTGTGGAAATCCAAAGAAGGAGGCAAAAAACACAATGATGTGTGCAAAGAGAATAACTTATGGGCAACTGTTACATGGCCAAACCAGAGCAGGCATGGTTCAGAAATTTTGAACTTTTAATGATATCTGGGGGATGACAGGAGATCTGTACATAACAGGATAACTGTAAAAAGCAGTTTACTCAGTAATTTAAAATTTGAGAGTAAATGCTTAATTTTGCCTTGCCTTTTTCCAATTCTACCTCCTCCTCAGCTTACTCTCACACACAAACACAAAAGAAAAAAAAAATTGGTATGTAACTTCCACTAACTAGTGTTTGTACCATAGCTCAGTTAGAAGATTCTAGAATCAGCTGCACAGGGTCTCAATGGTCCATAACTGTATGAAATTATTTGTATTCACTCAACATAAAACATAAACAGTTTATTGTGCCACCAGGTAAATATACTAGCATGACTTGCAGTATAATAACACATGTTCCTAATTATGATCTCATTGTAAAGAAAGGAATAGTTACATTTCCACTCAAAGGATCAATATTACCACTGAAAAATAATGACCAATGTGTAGAAGGAAAAGAAAGATTTAAAATTCACTAAATCTAAATTTTCCAATATACCTTGGAATTAAAGGACAGCTCAAGGTAAAGGAGAGGTCCCTTTGAAAAAAGTCTCTTCTATTGTAATTTTTTGGTTTGGGTTTAGTTTTTGTTGCTACTACTGTTGTTTTAAACAAAAAAGTGCTCTCTCATCCAAAGGAAAAAAAATACACATCCTATAAGGCAAAAATAAATTATATACACAAACAAAATAAGCTAAAGTACAGCTTTAAAATTTTTAATAGTTTGGAAAAAGATCATGACTTTAAAAAGGTAAAAATGTATCTCTGAAGATGAATAATTCAAATTATACAAGGCAGTAGATCTCAAGTGGAGCAAAGATAAATATATCTAACATCTTCATAAAATTTCCCCTCTTTGAATTGCACACAAATTTTTTTGATGGCCTAGTATACATAAGGTACCGTGCAAAATACTTTATGGACAAAAAGAACCAATATGAATAATAAAAATTATGCAACATTCTCTCACAGATACATTGCTTATCCCCCAAAATTTGTAAGTGAACCAAAATACAAAAAATAAAAAGAAAGCTATAAAGTAATTTGCTACAGGTTTAACTCTCAAAGCCACAAATGAAAAAAAAAAAAAAAAGAAGATAGTAGGAAGGGGGGGAATTGGACTGGGAGATGAACCATGAGAGACTATGGACTCTGAGAAACAAACTGAGGGTTCTAGAGGGGAGGGGGGTGGGGGATGGGTTAGCCTGGTGGTGGGTATTAAAGAAGGCACATATGGAGCCTGGGTGTTCTACGCAAACAATGAATCATGGAACACAACATCAAAAACTAATGATGTAATGTGTGGTGATTAACATAACATAATAAAATAAAATTAAAAAAAAAAAAAAGAAAGAAAGTAAAAGGCCTTCCGTCCTAATGAGAAAGACAAAAGATTTCCACCCATTGCTCATGGACAGTAAAGACTAAATAGTCATGACCTTCCTTTTTTTCTGTTAGCTTCCAGAGTGAAGGGTCATCCCATAGTTAACTCTACACCACCCGTGCCCAACACAAGGCCTGACTAAAAACAATATTTAATGAACCAATGATTGATTATTATTTTTATTCTGTGGAAAGAGAAAAAAAATAGTACTCTAAAAAGTAGTATTTCAGAATATCATCTTACCCTGCTGGACACTGTGGCTCATTAATGCTCTCACAAGTTTCTTCTACCCAACTTTTCTCTCCTAAAATATTTTCAAGAAATAAAACAAGTTGAACACACTGAACAGTAACAGTAACTGTGATGCTGTGAGACATATTATGACAGATTCCAAAAACAAAATGTTAACAGATATGTAGATAATATGGGGCATAATTCTAGGGAAATACAACAAATACAGAAAGTTACTATGTCTCATAGTAAGAGTTAGTTGATATCAGGAAGAAAAAAAATGTATAATTGCAAGACTAAAACATATTACTGTATTTGTGGGAACTTAAAGGCACCTTTTTCATTCTTGAGTGGTTGATATTTTCAGCCAAAATTTACAAGCCTCCTTTTATCCACCCAACAACATCTTCTAGTACTAAATCCTGGATATCTTAGTTCCCCTCATATCAATTTCAAAGAACCCTTGGACAAGACATCACAATAGCATCAGCTCACATAATACCCTATAACCCTGGGCAGTAATTTCACATCTCTTCTTTCAACATGTGGCAGACACTGTCCTCATTCACAACGAGGGCACTTGGGACATAGAAGTCAGCCAGGACTGCAAAAGCCATCTTTCCACAAGGCAGCATTAAATGTGTAGCTAATGTCAAAATAACATGAAGGGGTGTAGCGGGAGAAGGAGTAACTATACACAGAACAAGATTTGCTGTGTGTAGGTCGTAGGAATTCCTCAACTGATGGATGGGTACAAGATTCACTGCGTACTTTCCTGACTCGCATGTTTGAATTTTTCTTTAATAAAATGCTTTTTAAATATCTTTTCGGCCAACATAGTTGGTCAATAAACAGGATCCCTAATGTAAAAAATGACAGCTCTGCAAAACCCCGCCGCCACCAAGGAGGATGGCAGGCTGCTGTGGAACCAGACGGGCGTGTGGAGAGCTGACCTTGGCACACGGCGCTGAAGTTGACACAACAGTCGCCCTTGTCCCTGCAGTCATCTGAACAGGAGCACAAGCTTCTGGACAACCTTTTCTCCCCACACCTGAATTTGCTGCAAGTCCATATACGTTCTAGAAACAAACAACAAAATACATGTTACGGTCCAAATTCAACACATTGGAAGTGGACGCAGACTTGCTCTCCTCTGGGGCAGGATCCACGAGACACAAGGAACTCTTTCATTCCTCAGAGTTCCTCGCAGGGTCGGCCACCACAGTGGTTGATGTGAACTAACAGAAAACATGCATGCAGTAAGTGTTGTTATGTTGCTAAAAAGAACAGAATTTCGTCATTTTAAAACACAGACAAACATTATTATCGTACAATTCTTATATAGATCTTTCTTGGCTTTTTCCCACCAGCCGTTTTCAGGGTTCTCAAAATTTCACCTGAATCTGGTTCATTCTCATTTAAATATTAAATATCCATGACCTACGTAGAGAAATCCAAATCAAACTGAGAAAACATACATATTCTGATGGTTTTATTTTGAAGTGTAAGTAGACATGTAAGTACATGTGAAACTAATGTAACATTCTGTGTCAACTCTATACTTCAATAAAAAGAAGTGGATGTCTAAGAACTCTTGTTTTAATGAGCCCACACTGAAAATATTCATATATTTCAAGCAGCCTTTTTGAAGTTAAAGTGCAAATTAGATTATATTGGCTTTCTGCATACATTAAAAACAGGCATGGTTTGGCTCTCCATAAAGTGTTGAACAAAGGCAAAACTCATGACATTTTTTTCTCTAAGGAAATACAAAGGCCAAATTTTTAAAAATCTCAAATGAGTTAGATAAGTCACATACCTAAAAGATGCAGAACTTGTCCCTGATCCCCATCTTTTTCCCTGCATATTTTTCTTAAGATTTTATTTATTTATTTGAGAGAGAGAGAGAGCATGAGAGGGGGGAGGGTCAGAGGGAGAAGCAGGCTCCCCTCTGAGCAGGAGCCTGACTCGGAACTTGATCCCGGGACTCCAGGATCATGACCTGAGCTGAAGGCAGTTGCTTAACCAACTGGGCCACCCAGGTGCCCTCCCTGCATAGTTTTATTTACCCGGTTCTATACATGTCTCCTGGTAATCCAGACAGCAGTTTCCAAGGTCAACACAAGCAACATCACAGCGGCAGTTGCCAAATGTTCTCTCAAAACAGCGACCTTTGCAACTTTTCACTGAAAATATAGAATAATGAGTTAGAGCTTTCAGATCATACAAGCACAAAGCAAACATCAACTAATATACCTAAGATAGATTCAAATCCTACCTTAGAAAACACAGATGGCGTAATAAAGGTACCCAAGAATCTTTTCACAAATACACGTAGAAAGTGGCACAAAGAGAAGGCACAGAGTTTTGATTTTATCTCTTGCCATAGAAAAAAAGAACTTTTAAAATTTATGACAAACCCAACTGGGGCTGCTAAGACTTAAATCCTTATGGCATGGTAAAGAAAGTCAGAAGAAGGACTTGTGCTGAATGTTTTATGCTCAGAAAAGGTTGGCTTACACAGCCATAAAGTTCTCTAAAATTTCGAAATGTGAGATAAGGTTTTAAAATTAATTATCTGAATATTTCAGAGAAAGAGAAAGAATGCCTGACTTACCTCACCCCCAGGCTTGGTGTATAAAAGAAGTGATGTCCGTGTATGAACATTCTGCAGGAGCACCCCTCCCCCCATCACCTAAAATACAGATTTGGCCTTCAGATCCAGCTGGTGCCCAAATTTCCCAGTCAAGGTCTGATTTACTTTTTTTAAGCTTTTATAAAACCTTGTCCTTCCCCTCCGTCACTTATTTCCATCCGAACTAGAGTATTTGGTTACTATCCCAGTCTCACACTAGACTACCAGCTTAAGGACAAAGACCACACGTGGATTTTGCCCAGCATACTGCATCCTGGCACCCCACAAGATGCTGGTTGGTACTAGCAAGTTTTTGTTAAATGGATACATGGTGAATATGGAAGGAAGACTTCTTATCAAAAACAATAATTTTATGTTGTAACTGTTTACTAGATACCTGGAAAAAGCTAGGTTTTCATTAGATTACTAAAATCCACTTGTAAAATAATGCAAATCCAACAGAAAAAAAGGAATAATCCTAGTAGCTCCTGACCACCAAGGCCCGCAATTTTAAAAGCCAAGGGCATGTAACAATCAGTTTCTGATTGCCCAGAGATGCTACCTGGTTACCTAGTAACCCATCCAGGGCTGCTTCAGCAACTAACTCCCTGGGGAAAAAGAGTGTCTTAGGAGTCCCTGGAGAAAGTCAGGGAGAGGGTTCCAGGGGCCCAGCACCAGAATCTTTAGGCCATATTTGCTTGTTTCACTGTTCTTAATTTATTTTTTGTTGCTTTGGGGGTTTTCTCTTTATCTGGTTGATTTTTTGGTCCTAGCCCCTCTTTGTTGTTTTAGGATGAAGTTTTGCAAATAGAGTATTATATGGCTGATTCAATAAAAGAGCTTCAAGGAGGCTCAAACCAGCATCAAATCTGCAGTAACTACTGAGGACCCACAGATTAGGACCTAACACTTTCTCAATCATATTCTGAAGAAGTCTAAATAGCAACACGCACACACACACACACACACACGTGTGCACACGAATTACTGTAGTAATTACCTTCTTTGGCACAGCTGGGTTTCAACCCAAATATACAACCAAGGATTGTTGTTAACACACAGACTGACAATACCTGTGGGGAGAAAGAAGAAAGTTATATAGCTTTACACCCTTTTATTGCGTCAAATGTTTCTAAAGTTGCTGGTGCTGCTTTCTTTCCTGATGTGGGTGCAGGTCACATGGATGTGCGTGCTTTGTGAAAATTCAAACTGCATACCTATGCTTTGTGCATTTTTCTGTATGTATGTTTTATTTCAAGAAAAAGTTTACTTAAGTGTTAGCAAATGAATCTATGCCATCGAAGATTAATGCTTCCAGAAATTTCCCAGTTAATGCAAATAAATCCAGTCAGAGAATTTGGAAATAATTAAGGGAAGGAGAGAAGGGAAAAAAAAAATCTATTTAGAGATTCAATTTCTTATTTGTTAATCCATAAAAGGTAATATGAGATTATTAGATGCCTCTTTTCCATAGTTTAACTACATAAACCCTAAACAATATCCTCACATGCCCCATGCCCCACGGCAGTTTGTGGGGACAGGCACTAGACAGGGCTGGGAACTGCGCTGTGGGCCCAAATGTTACCACAAACCGGTTGTGTGACTTGGGGAAGATCACTTACATGCTCTGGACATCAGATTACTCACCTATACAATTAAAGGGCTGGACTTCATGGATCGCTAAAATTCTTTCCAGCTCTAACATTTTGCCACTTTCTCAGTCTCCACTCTTGTGGCCTTTGACATTTTAAGATAAGTAGACACACCACACAGAATTTTTATTTGAGAATTAGAAAAAAAAATCCAGAGAACCCGCAATATTTTTAGTGGCATGGAGTTTCCCTGAGAGCTCTCTGGAATCTCACTTTGCAGGAAAATCCAACAAACCATGCATTCAGTACCAACTATGTGTAAAGTCTGTGTTATACACAGGAAAGAGTAACAGATGCCTCAGGGAGCTTCTATTTGTGTGGGAAAAGGTAAATATAACAGCATAAATGGCTCATATTTGGCAAGTCCTAGGAGGCAGCTCCAGTCCCATAGTTGTTTAAAGAAGGAGAAAGGTTGCAGTGGTTGAAGAGAAGGAAATCAGAGAAGGCTTCATGGAGAAAGACTTTGGGCAGGGCTCTGAAAGGGGGAGATGATGATATGATATGATCAATGATATAATAGAGCACACTTCTAGAAGGAAGGCCAGCGTAAGGACAGGTCTGAAGGAAGAAATGGAAGGCAGCAAATAAACAACGAGCAGCTTACTTTGGCTAGAACAAAGAATATGCAAAGGGGAATGGATGTAGTGGGGACAGGTGGAGTGGTGTTTCCCAAAAGCCAAGCTAAAGAGATAATAGAGATGAGGAATGGGTGAATGGGACAGGGTGGATGGTGGGTGCAGGCTTTTATGAACTCACTCCTCAAATGAGACATATCAAGTCTTGACCATATATGCCAGTCGCCAGGTTAGGTACTGGATACTCAGTAATAAAACAGACATGACCTTTGCCCTCGAGGTGCCTAATATCAAGTGACTACAAGAACTAAAGAGAAAGAAAATGGTTAAGTAAACTGAATCAGCAGGTCTAACTTATTTCAGAAAAAAATGAGGGTAAAGGAAGGGAGAGCAAGAGTATAGTGGGTCTCAAACACAACAGGGTCGAGGTGAAGCCTTTTTCTTAGGAAATCAAAAACCTAAGTATATGTATGTCCATTGAAGTAGGGAGCCACCAGAGGAAGAGCTTGAACAAACAAGTAAACAATGGCAAACAGAACAAGGTACCAGCAGAGAGCACTAACAGATTCCCCTAAACCTTTGATGGTGGTATAAGTGGACACAAACATATGAAAGGTAATTTTTAAGTCTCTATCAAAAACACTAAAAACTCTTACTGTTGAACATAAACATATAGGGAAATGAAAAAATTGTAAAGCTAATCTGTATTTAGTTTACTGTCATTGAAAACATGGAGAATTAAAGTTTTCATTGTAATAAACTTAGCAAGAACAATTTGAACAGTGCTTTATCTTCTTCTCCTTCTCATCATAGAGCTTACAATACAGAATGAGTATATTTTCCATGCCTTGCCAACTGGCCACATTCCTTTCCAAGCTTAGATCAGTTTTCCATGTTTTAACCTTCGCACTTTTAATAATGTGAAGTATCTCCACAAGTTCCTTTAATATGAATTCTTGTGCCGGGGTCCCTTCCTCTGGGACATCCTCATCCTTTCCATCATAACCATGCTCCTCACTATGTCCATAAACTCACCATCACTCAGTTCTTCTGGCTGCATAGCTAGAGGCTGCTGAACAGAGGCAGTGTTAACATTCCCACGGTTGCCTTTTTCTTCCAGAACCCCATTTACATGTGAACTGAATCTCACTTCTGGCATTATCACTTTTCTTTCCTTTACTGAATTGTCATCTTTATCAGCCAATTCTCTCTTTCGATCATCCATCTGTATGGATGCCATGTACATTTACCACCAGCCATGTACATTTGCCATGTACATTTACCACCAGCAGACAAAGAAGCAACGCAACCACTTTCTTTGCTGTCTGTGAACGACCAAATAGATGCATCGTAACCAATCACTGACAGACGTGAAAAGAAACCATGTTGGTCACTGGCCACCATATGCATCTGTTATTTACACAGTGATTTGTGGACAGAAAACGCTAGCAGCAAAGACTGTATTCTATGCAACTCCTCATAGTTAATAAATTTTGGTAACTGAAACTTAAACCATGTTGTTGGGAGCCTGGTGTTATTTAATTAAACTGTGGTAACTGAAATTGAGCATGCCACAGAGTCATGCAAAACCAGGGCCGTCCATACTCTCACAAGTGGGCAATAGAGTTGTCCAAGACTGCTTATTTCAAAACTGTTTGTCTTCACAACAAACACACACATACACACACACAAAAACCAAGAAATAAGTTCACTTTAAGAAACTGGCTTAAAAAGTCAGTTTAATCTATACAATCTCAGGAGGTTAGTCTCAAAGATAGACACGTCAGAAGAAGGCTGAGAGGAAGATACAAAACTGAGATACAGCCAGAGGAAGTTGGAAGCAGCTGATGGTGGATGCCCTCAATCTTCTTGGGCAAGTAAGAATATCTCCTGGGAGTGAAGAAGTCTAGCCGGGGCTCTGTAATGAGGGGGCGTAGGACATCCCAAATGAAGAATGGTTGCAAATCCGTGGAGACAAAGGAGACTGAGTCAACAAGAGAAGAGTGAAAAGACCTTCAAGCTTTGGGAGCCCGGCTAAACTTGAAATTATGGACTGTAATGGACACAAAGTGGCCTGGAATCCCAAAGCTGGGAGTGGAGGTTTGGGACAAAAAGATAACATGGCGTGGGGAGATGGGAGGGCAGGGGAAACTGAGCAGAAAAGCTGATAAGAGTCAAAGTGTGGCTGTAGTGGCTGAACAGGGTTGGGACCATGTGGATACAAATGTTTGAGAACTGGGAGAAGACTGGGGATCAGGCAACTGTGGGAGTGGGAATAAAGGAGGGAGCAAGGAAGGAGGAAGAATGGAGGTTATGATTGAGTTCTCAGAAGTGGGACAGTTTGGAATGGAGATGAAACTAAAAGGAGAAACCTGAAATTGGCATAAAATACTTGTTGGAAGTAAGAAGACCCAAAAGTTCTACTACCTATACTAATAATCAGAGTTAAGTTTATACCAACAAATAAAAAATCACAGTAGGAGAACTTTATTTATATTCTGAAATGTACTGGCTTAAAATACACATTCCCTCACTGCTGTAAGAAATTTAGTCATGGAGATGTATTACCAACAACTGTAGTGTTCTTACTAAACATAAAACAGAACTTGCGAATGGTTCTGTTACAATTAAGTCTCATCTTGAGAAAAACTATGGGAGGATTTGGTGGTAGGCAAGCATTTAAATCACAAGCATTAGGGGTGCCTAGCTGGCTCAGTCCATAGAGTGTGCACCTCCTGATCTTGGGGCAGTGAGTTCAAGCCCCGTGGTGGGTAAGGAGCCCACTTAAAAAAAAAAGAAAGAAAGAAAAAGAAGAAGTAGGTGGGTGATCTAGTCCAATTGTGAGCTAGTCTGTGAGGGAAAAATCAATGTTCAACAGTCACTACCTGTCCTGCACACAGTTAACAACCAATGGAAATACCTTGTGAAAAATACTGCTCCTAGCAGCCAAAAATGTCTAAAAATAAATCCAATAATTTAAAAATCCTAGATAATGAAAACTACAAAACTTTACTGAAAAGCAATAAAAAGTTAATAAAAAGAGAAATTTGAAATACACAGTATTCTTGATTGGGGTGCCTGGGTGGCTCAGTCAGTTAAGTATCTGACTCTTGATCTCAGGGTCGGGAGTTCAAGCCCTGCATTTGGCTCCATGCTGGGCATGGAGCCTACTTTAAAAACATAAGTAAAACTAAGTAAGTAAATTGTAAGCATGAGTTTAAAACACACATGATATATGCAGTCTCCACCCTCTTATGAAGCTGCAGAAGGGACATGATTTTTTTTTCATTACCTCTCCACTGCTAAAAGATACTGCTTAGATTTATTTTTTTTTAAGATTGTATTTATTTATTTGAGAGACAGAAATAGCGACAGAGATAGTGAGAGAGAGCACAAGCGGGGAGGAGAGGGAGAAGCAGGCTCCCCACTGAGCAGGGAGCCCAACTTGGGGCTTGATCCCAGGACCCTGGGATCATGACCTGAGCCAAAGGCAGATGCTTAACTGACTGAGCCACCCAGGCGCCCCTAGATTTATCTTTTATAAGATAATGCAAAGCATGGAAATGAAACAAAAATATGATAATAGGAACAATCAATTCTCATCTATAATCACATCCATAAAAGATGAAACTTATATCATCTACTACTGTGTTATACAATACCTAATCAGAATAATTTTTAGTAGAAAATTTCAGAACTGTGAAATCTAATTCAAGTTTAATTTCTTCTCAAAGTAGTTTAAAAAAGCAATGTCAGGGGCACCTGGGTGGCTCAGCTGGACAAATAATTGTTGCGCTGAAAATCACCCAACTGCGACTTCAGTCGTTTAAGCATCTGCCTTCAGCTCAGGTCATGATCTCAGGGTCCTGGGATGGAGCCCCAGGGTGGGAATCCCTGCTCAGCGGGGAGTCTTCTTCTCCCTCTGCACCTCCCCGACCCCTTGCTTGCATGTGTGTGCTCTCTCTCTCTAATAAATTAAAAAAAAAAAAGCCATGTCAAAATTCACTATTCATTTTTACCTCTCTAACAATTCAGGTAGTTTTCATATTTTGATATTCTCTTAGAAACTAGAGACAAAACATTTTATCTTAGAACACATGGATCTACCAGACATACAAGTAAATTGTTGGAATGTTTTGCCTCTACATTAGAAGAATATTTGAGAGTTTTCTGCTTGTTTAGTTGGAGTACTTAAATCATTAGGTCTTTCTTGGACATTTAGTGAACCAAAAGAAATAGATACAAAGAAAGCACTCAATTTTTTTTCTCACAGATTCCCTCAAATACAGTGGCATTAATATAACATGTATTATTCTTTATTGAGCATTGACTCATATATGAGTGTCTATTTGTACGCAGTGCCTTTGCTAAAGGCCAGAGAGACAAATGAAAGCAACAGAAATGAAGCTGGGGCGGGGGGGGGGGGGGGGGGGGGGGGGGGGGGGGGGCATGGAAATGAATGATTACAATGGAATGGGAGGAGAGCTACAGCAGAAATATGTAAAAAACATTAACATGCTAATAGCACAGTGGAGAGAAGAAAAGGAGAGAATGGTGATAAAAAAAAAAAATTCACAAAGAGAGACTTGGAGAAAAAGGGATTTCCCCCTCCATCAATAAACAGATGTTTGAGTGTCTGCAATAAGCCCTGTGTTTAGGTTATGTGGGGAAGTACAAAAATAAAACAAAAAAACATCTGTGGTGAAATGCCGAATCTTCAGAGTTTACCATCTAATCAGGCTGACAACTCCAGAATTTGTCGATGATAAAGACAGGAAATG
>NW_022589712.1:31926312-31952715 GCF_004348235.1 Phoca vitulina
TGACATTAACCCAGTTTAAGGAAACTGAGCTCAGAGAGCTGACAAACTGCGGGGGCAAGATCTGAACTTGTATAAAAAAATTTATTTATTTGAGAGAGAGAGAGAGAGAAAGAGAATGCATGTGCATGAGCAGGGGAAGGGTCAAAGGGAAAGAATCTCAAGCAGACTCCATTGTGAGCTGACGATGTGAGCTGAAATCAAGTTGGACGCTTAACCAACTGAACCACCCAAGCCCCCCCCCAGTCCCTCATTCTTAAATATCAGCGAACAGTCATGGTTCACCACTCATTTGAAGTCAGCCTATAATACGAGATAAACAAAAAGTGTAAGATGAACACGAAGGAAAAAAAGGGAAAGGAAGAGAAAAATATATTAAAAACAAACACCTGGGGCGCCTGGGTGGCTCAGTCGTTAAGCGTCTGCCTTCAGCTCAGGTCATGATCCCAGGGTCCTGGGATAGAGCCCCACATCGGGCTCCCTGCTCAGGGGGGAGTCTGCTTCTCCCTCTCGCACTCCCCCTGCTTGTGTTCCCTCTCTGTCTCTCTCTCTCTCTGTCAAATAAATAAATAAAATCTTTAAAAATAAATAAATAAATAAATAAATAAAACACCTAATTAGTATTCTCAGTGGGATTCAAGAAGACATATGCAAATCTTCAAATCAGAGGTCCTAATATCAAGTATCCAGAATAATAAATCAAAGAAGGCTCATACTTATTCACATCATTATAAAATTCCAGAACACGACTGACAAAAAGATCTTTAAGCCATGCCAACTTCATAAAAATAAAATTTAAAAAGAGCAGTAAAGATGTATAAGATCAGAGTTAGTTTTTTCCTTGGAGGTTTAGTAGAACTCACTGGTGAAGCTCTCTGGGCCTAGAAAGATCTGTATAAGTTTATTAATTCTCGTTCAATCTCTTCATGGGTTATAGAATTATTTACATTTTCTAATTTTTCTTGAGTCAGTTTTGATAAGTTGTTTTTCTTCTTGGACTTTTTCACTTCATCTACATTTTCAAATATATTGGTAGAAAGCGATAGCCCTTTGTTATTTCTTCAGTGTCTGTAGATCTGTGTTTGTGGTCCTTCTTTCATTCCCTCTTTCCTTTTTGTCTTAATTAGGCTCACCAGAAGTAATACTCCTTTTTAAAGAATCACTTTTTCGGGCACCTGGGTGGCTCAGTCGTTAAGCGTCTGCCTTCGGCTCAGGTCATGATCCCAGGGTCCTGGGATCGAGCCCCACATCGGGCTCCCTGCTCCGCAGGAAGCCTGCTTCTCCCTCTCCCATTCCCCCTGCTTGTGTTCCCTCTCTCGCTGTGTCTCTCTCTGTCAAATAAATAAATAAAATCTTTAAAAAAAAAAAAAATCACTTTTTCTTTGCCAGTCTTCTCTTTTACATGTTTATTTTTTATTTTACCGATTTCTGGTCTTATCTTTATTTTTTCTTTCCTTCAGTAGCCTATGTTTAATTTTCCATTTTGTTTTTGGGTTTTTTCCCAAGTTACTGATATGGCTACTTAGGTTATAGCTTTATAGACTTTCTTCTCCTTTAATATTACTTTTATTCTAATTTTTAAACTCCTTAAGTCATTGTTGTTTTATAAGTTCATTTAGATTTACCCAAATATTTATGACTTTATGCATTTTAACACATTTTCTTTTGCACCTTTTATCTGGAATCATCTGGAATGTATTTCCTTCTGCCTAAAGTATTTCTTTTAGAGTTTTCCTGATGGCAGATTCTCTCAGTATTTGTTAGTTTATACATGTGTTTATTTTGTTCTCATTCTTGAAAGAGATTTCTTCTGGTACATAATGACAGTTTGGCAATGATCTTCTTTCAGCACAGTGAAGGTATCGTTACACTAGGTTATGCTTTTAATCATTACTATTGAGAATTCAGCTGTCTGTTGCACTTTTGAAGGAAATATGTCTTTTTCAATACCTTTAAAATCTTTTTTTTTTAAGATTTTATTTATTTATTTGACAGACAGAGACACAGCGAGAGAGGGAACACAAGCAGGGGGAGTGGGAGAGGGAGCAGCAGGTCTCCCGCCGGGAGCCCAACGCGGGGCTCGATCCCAGGACCCTGGGATCATGACCTGAGCCGAAGGCAGACACTTAATGACTTTTTATTTTTACTTTTGTATTCTGCAATGTTATTCTGTCATTTGTTGATATATATTTCTTTTATTTATTCTGCTTAAGATTCAATGAGCTACTTAAATCTGAGGGTTGGTAGCTTTCATCAGTTCTAGAAAATTGTCATCTCTTCAGATAGTATCCAAAATAAAAGTAGAAATGGATTTTAACAGGAAAACATTAAACTACAAAAAGTGACCTAGAAAGTCTTTAAAGAACCAAATAAAATTTCTAGGAATAAAAAATGAACAAAATTCAATGACAAGGCTTCACATCAGAAGAGACACAGTGAAAAACAGAATTAGTAAGGTGAAAGTTCAGAAAACATCATCTATCATGTACCACAAAAAGAAAGATCATAAGAAATTACCCTTCTTCCAATTCACTATTATTTCTTCTATATTTTCTTTTTTCTTTTTTTTAAATAAGTGAATTTTTATTTTTTTTAATTTAAATTCAATTAATTAACATATAATGCATTATTTGTTTCAGGAGTACAGGTCTGTGATTCATCAGTCTTACATAATACCCAGTGCTCATTACAACACATACCCTCCCCAACTACTAAGATTTTTTATTTTTTTATTTTTTAAATTTCTTTTTTTGTGGGGGGGGAGGCAGATGGAGAGAGAAAATCTTAAGCAGGCTCCGTACCCAGCACAGAGCCTGCCACAGGGCTGCATCTCACGGCCCTGAGATCATAACCTGAGCCGAAATCAAGAGTTGAACGCTTAACCGACTGAGCCACCCAGGCGCTATTTCTTCTATATTTTCTTCAAAAATAGTCAAGAGTTTTATAATCTGTGTCTGATAACAATACCGTCTGATGTCATTACTTGTCTGCTTCTGCTGTGTGATATTTCTGCTGGTTTTTGCTCATGGTGCCATTTTCCTCTGTGTGCCAGGTTGTTTTTTAACTGTGTTCTGTTCATTGATGTTAAAAATTTTCAGGATTCTTTAGAAGCCTGGGATGAAAATGTTTTCATCCAAAATGGATTTATATTTGCTTCTGCCAAAAACATTAGACAGAGAAACTTCAAGTTTGAGACCACCTTTATAACTTACAGTAGATAAAGTGTGATCAACTTGCATATATCTTTATTTATGGGACATACACCATAAATTACACAACAGCTAGATCCTTCACAGGCTGTTCTAACTTCATACAACATAATACATATATAATACATTTATAACATTTCATAGCATATAAGATATATAAGCATGCACAATTTCTTTACAGGATGAAATTATGACTTCAAAACTTTATTTCTGAATTATGATAGCTTCCAGAAATGTACGTTTTATATTTCTGTCTCTCTTATCTATGGTCAAGCTCATCAAATTCAGTTTAAGAAATATTAATGCCTGCCTGTACCATATCCAGTATGATAACTGTCTTAAGTATAATGCCCTTTATCCTCACAATTATGTTAGTTTTGGCAATTATGGAAATAGTGATATTTTTTATTATCTCATTAACAGGTCCCAATTAAGAATCACAGAAAGGTCATTTTAGTACTATTTATCATCTTATGACTAGTATAGGTTAAAGACAAGAATTTGTAGACAGAAGGAGGAACAGATGCTAAAACAAAAGAGAAATAGAACAGTCATTTTGTGATGTTTTAAGCAATAACTAGCAATTTATTAAAGCACACACACACAATGACAACAAAACCCCCAAAATACGAGGGGTCACTGTGGACAAGGCCATCTGTTACCATCTGTTACCAAACCACTGCTTCTAAGAGCAACTAGAAGGACCAATCAGAAGACTAAGGACAACATAACAGAGCGGAAATACTATGGCAGTTCCTTTGGATCTGCAAAGATCCATGCATATGAGGTGCAACTTGTTACTACCTGCTCAAACCCAGCTGCTAAAGTACTTCTAGGACCTCTCGATTATAAGTAAGCTCACATCACAACCTATAGCACTGTCCCTCAGAGAGATTCCTAGTACTGCAGATAAAAAAATCTCCACTCCATAGACACTAGTATAGCACTTTCCAAAACATAAAAGGGAAAATACTGGCTTTAAAATGAGAGCTATTAAGATAGGAGTCCACAAAAACAATCTCCAAAGACATCACAGAAATTTTGGACCTTCAAAAACTCCATTATCAACACATTTTTTAAGAACACCAGTTAACAGAATTGCTGAATGTATGCCATCATTTCAAATAGTACTTGCTTCTAATTTGTCAGAAATAGTGCTAAATCTGTTGCATTTTTTTTTAATGGCAAATACTTCTCATATTTAGTAAAGGGGGAAATCTGCAGCAGGCTTAGTTTAACAGACTTTATAAACCTAGATTCTAGTTGTGAGTTAGGAGAACTATGTCCCCAATGAAAACCAATACACTCTTCTTTGGAATATTTATGTTCTTTTTTTCATATCTTTAAAAAAATAACAAAGAGAAGAGAAATAAAGTCAAGAGGTACAGCAGTTTAGTAAGACACAAAATAGAAACCTTTAATTATTATTATTTTAAATACTGGCTCTCTTAAATGCTACCATGTGTCACTGTGGAGGTCTAGGCATTTAACCCTTTCCTAAGTGAGAAAGAAAGAAAACAGCAAATAGATATTTTGTAACTTTCAGGTATGATACTATGTTCATGAAAGACAGAGAAGACAATGCCCCCAGTATAACATAAATCTGTTAGGAGATGCTGATAAAAGAACACGCAGTTTAAAACCATTATTTTGAATGAACACATTTCATATTTGGTTGAACTAGTCTCTTGGGCTGATAAAACTAGGAGATTCTTCCCTAAACTAGAATTAATGGTCCAGAAAAGGTTTTTTTTTTTTTTTTGGCACCTTTGATATTTAAGCAAATAGTCATTTCATCAATGCCCTGATTTTCAAAGACTTATTCTAGCTAAGCAAACATCTGAAGAAAAGTATCAAAGAAAGCTCATATCAACAGCCAATAGGGGCTGGTAATGATAATTAAAAAATAATCTTTTTAGGACAGGTTAAAATAAAATATCAGATTAAAAGGCTGGCTTAAGAAAACAGAAACAATGTTACTACTTTACCATAAGCTGCAAGGAAATTATTAAAATCCTAACCATTTTCAAATAAAAATATAAGTATGGCAAAACTGTGGCCCTAATCACAAAAAGACCAGTAAGTCTCATGCCTTTATATTACAAATAAGGATATGTATTACATTTGGAGCGTTGTAATACCAAGGAAGCCACATCATCTATAGTCCCCACATTGGGCTGGACTGAATATTTTCTATGGTCCCTGATAAATCTAAAATATCTATGAATCTACCTCTCTCTGACAATTGATCCTACCTTTATTTGGATCACTCCCGACCCCATCTCCTATACTCTCCTCTTCTTAAGGAATTTTACCCCAAATATGTATATGTATTAAGATTCTTGGCTGACTCTGGAAAACAGTATGGCGGTTCCTCAAAAAGTTAAAAATAGAACTACCCTAAGATCCAGCAATTGCACTACTAGGTATTTACCCAAAGGATACAAAAATAGTGATTTGAAGGGATACATGCACCCCGATGTTTATAGCAGCATTATAAACAATAGCCAAATTATGGAAAGAGTCCAAATGTCCATCGACTAATGAATGGACAAAGAAGTTGTGGTATACACACACACACTCACACACACTCACACACACTACTGGACTATTACTCAGCCATAAAAAAGAATGAAATCTTGCCATTTGCTACGAAGTGGATGGAGTTAGAGTATTATGTTAAGTGAAATAAGTCAGCGAAAGACAAACACCATATGATTTCACTCATGTGTGGAATTTAAGAAACAAAATAGATGAAGATGGGGGAAAAAAGAGAGGCAAACCAAGAAAGACTCTTAACTACAGAGAACAAACTAAGGATTGCTGGAGGGGAGGTGGGAGGGAAGTGTGGGCTAAATGGGTGATGGGTATTAAGAAGGGCACTTGGGATGAGCACTAGATGTCATAAGTGATAAATCACTAAATTCTACTCCTGAAACTAATATTATACACTGTAGGTCAACTAACTGGAACTTAAATAAAAACCCAAAAAAGAAAAAAAAAAAAGATTCTTGACTGAACACAGGCCAGTGGAATAACTATTAGGTCTGTCACGAAAAGAACTGGAAACACCAGCCCCGGAGACGTACTTCCTCAGGCGAATCAGAAGTGGGAGTCAGGAACTCACTTGAGCCATATCCTTCATTGTCAAAATTTTTCCTGGAATGCTGCAGAGCCTCCAGAGAACTGAGTTATCCAGGGCAGCAACTCTTTTTCCTATTACGTTCATTTAATTTCTTTCCGGTTTTAACGAGAAATAATTGACATACATCACCATAAGTTTAAGGCATAGAACACGATGGTCTGATTGATGTATACTGTGAAATGATTACCACAGTAGGTTCGGCTAACATCTATCATCTCATATAGATATAATAAAAAGAAAAATTTGTTCATTTATTTTTGTTTCAAAAAGTACCAAGCCCTTCAAAGAGAAGAATATCCAGTACTTGTAACTTCTGGCTGAGTGAGCAAATCACTTCTCTCAGATCTCACCAATTGCTTTCACAGACCATTTCTCTCTGAAGTTAAAGGTCAAAGGGTAAAGAAACAGCCATTTGGTGGTATAAAGTTACGGTTTCAGTAAAGGGATTTAGCTGTGATGGCAACTTCACTCCATGACCTGTACACCCTCGCTGAATCTTGGCACGTAAGCACCTCATCAACAAGATCAGTAACAGAAAATACCTCAACACAAAGCAGGATCATTCTTAAAAAGGCTAGAGGGTAAGTCCTCAGATACAGCCTCCTACCACTAAAGCTTCCATTTATATCCACAAATGGAAAGTGCCCCCGAGGGATCACAGAATTATTAAATATCAATATTTTGTTCTTGGTTTGATGGTTAATTTAACCGTCGTTTGTTTTCAGTTCACCAAAGACATTTTTGTGACTTCTATGTATCTTCTCACTTACTTCAGTTTCTTAAGAAATGGAGTCTATTGAGATAAGATCTTGAGGAAAGTGTTTAGTAAACTGGATTTCTATCTCTTGACTTATAACAAAATAAAATGGTGGCTCAGTTGGTTAAGCGTCCTCAAACTCTTGATTTCGGCTCAGGTCATGATCTCGGGGTCATGAGGTCAGCTCCGCACTGGGCGTAGAGCCTGCTTAAAATTCCCTCTCTCCCTCTGTTCCTCCCCCACCCCCGCTCTTGCTCTCTCTCTAAAAAAGAAATAAAAATAAAGTTTCAAAATAAATGATAGATGGAGTAAATATTTAAAGATTTAACATGATATCACTAGAAAAATATGAGCAAATATTTTTATAATTTTAGGGTGGTGAACATTATTTTAAGGATGGTACAAAATTCAGAAATTAGAAAGGAGAAGTTAATATATTTAATCCATAAAAATAAGGAATGTCTATAATGCCAAAGAAAAAGAACATCAGACATAAGAGAAGTGGGGTGGGGGAAACTAGGATAAAACATTTTCAACAGGGTGCCTGGGTGGCTCAGGCAGTTAAGTGTCTGACTCTTGGTTTCAGCTCAGGTCATAATTTCAGGGTTGTGGGATCAAGCCCCATGTCAGGCTTTATGCTCAGCATGGAGTCTGCTGAAGATTCTCTCCCTCTCCTTCTCCCTCTGCCCCTTCCTTGCCCCCTCTCAAATAAATAAATAAAATTTAAAAAAAAAATGTTTTTTCAACATATGACAGAAGGTTAACATCCATGATAGATAATGAGCACATAAACAAGTAGAGAAAGATAATCTGCAGTTTTAAAATACCAAAAGTAATAAACTAGTCTATGCAAAGTAAAATGGCTAATAAAAACATGATATTCACCTTCATTACAAATCAAATAACTATAAATCAGAGTCCTTTTTTAGCCAATGAAATGAACAATTATTAAAGAGATTAATAATTACAAGTGTTGGCAAGGATGTAAGGAGAAACATGCACTTTCGCACTGCCTTCATAGAAGTATATGCTCCTTTCTAAAAGGCCATTTAGATTAATCTACCTAAAATCAAAATGTGCATAATCTCCACTCCTGCAATTCGAAATGTAATCATTTATCTGATAGAAATTTTCACATAAGTGCATAAGGCTATGCATACAGATATATTTATTTATTATAGCATTATTTGTAGTAGCAAAAATGTGCAAAGAACCTAAATTTCTGATAATAAACAATTGACTAAATGTAACGCATTATGGTAAACCCAAATGATATAAAATACTGATCAATTCTTTTGAAATTATGTAAATCCATCACTGAAATGCTTACTCTTAAAGCCTTCAGCCCCCATGTAAGCAGTCTGTTCTGAGGCTATCATGCTGTAAGCCCAAATTATCCTATACATAGATCTAGATCACATGGGAAGGTCCTGAAACTACATGAAGTGGGAGCGAGATGCCCAGCCAGCCTCTAGATGCTCTAGATGCTCCATCCCCCGCTGCTGCAACTCTCCATCTGACTACAACCCCATGACAGACCCTGAGCCACATCTGCCCTGCCAAGCTTTCCCCAAATTCCTGACCCATCAAAGACCATGAGAGGGTTTTGAATCTATAAAACTGACGACCAGATACGGAGCAGGGAGGAATTTATTGAGCTGGTAGGACCAACTAGTATGACTCCCTGAACACGGGAGAGAATATGCTTAGTTTTCTTTCTCCCAAGATTTTATGCCTACATCATTCCCAAGGTCAAATGATCAATGGAGGAATGTAAGAGTTGACTCTGCTTACAGCACACAAATGGCCAGCTTCATTCAGAGGTAATGAGCTGGTTCTTCATCACTTCACTGAAGGAAGGGAAATGCCTGAAATACACTCCACATAGCGACTTGGGGATGTGAGTGATGGGATGTGTACTTTGCTTCCTTTGGTACAGGCACAGAGAATTTAGGCACAAACATTTCTGTTAGTTCACTCCCAATTTTCAAGTGGAAAGTAGACTTTTGGTTATGAGTATCAAGAATATTAGTAAACATTTAGAGAAAAAATATAACAAGATAAGGCCGAAAGTCTGAAACATCTTGTAGTACCAGAAAGTAAATGAAGTGCTAAACACACACATACACCCACACACACACACACACACACACACACACACACACACAATGATGAGAGGGATGTCAAAAGGTAGAAACTTTCAGTTATAAAATAAATAAGTCCTGGAAATGTCATTAATGTACAGCATGGTAACTATAATTAAAAATACTCTGTTATATGTTTGAAAGTTGTTAAGAGTACATCTTAAAAGTTCTCACCACAAGACAAAAAAATTTGTAACTATGTGTGATGATGGATTTTAACTGTGGTAATCACTCTGCAATATACACATATATTGAACCATTATGTTATACAACCGAAACTAATATAAAGTTATATGCCAATTATAACTCAATAAAAAAATTACAATCCAATTATCCAGTGTATGAACATCTCCATCTCATGACATTGTAACTCTCAATATTTTGAAATTAAAGCAACTTTTGTTGTCAACTATACTTCAATTTTTAAAAAAGCCAGCTATAATTTTAAAAACCTGTTAATCTATAAAGAAAACAATATTAGTAAACATTTAAGAGAAAAAAATAGGACAAGATGAGCCTGAAAGTCTGAAACATTTTGTAGGACCAGAAAGTAAGAAAGTGTTACACACACACACACACACACACAAAGTGATGGGGTAGGTCAAAGGGACACAGGGGCCAACTCCCAATGGCCAAAGCCAGAACAATTTGAGCAAAAATACAAATAACATATTTTTGGATTATAGCCCAAAGTATAAAATAAATATCGGTAAGTACAAACTAAAATAAATAAATGACTGAATAAATAAGTAATAAGTGGGGAAGAACAGACAAATCTCCCATACAGAAGAATTCCAAATAATTTATGTAGATACTCCACCCTCAAGGTAGAACATACTCTACTCTAATAAAAGTGTTGGCTGGGATTCCAGAGTACAGGATGGAAAAGTACAAAAAAGAGTATCTCTAGCAGTGAAGAACATTGAAAAACACTACCTCAGTGGTCTGCCTCGCAAAAGTGAACATTCCCACTATAATCATGAGAAAAATGTCAGACAAATCCCAATTGCAGGACATTCCCCAAAATACATGGCTAGTATTCCTCAAAATTGTCAAGATCATCAAAACAAGAAAAGTCTGAAAAACACAGCCAAGAGGAACCTACAGAGATGTAACAACCAAACATAATGTGGTATTCCTGGATGGGATATGGGAACACCAAACAGAAAAGGTCATCAGGGGAAAACTAAGGAAATATGAATAGAGCATGGACTTTAGTTAATGAGGCTGTATCAATATTGTTTCATTGGTTGTGACAAATGCACCACAGTAATGTGAGATGTTAATCATCCCAGCTCTGGTTTCACCAAACTTTTCCCTTTGCCCCTCCTGCTCTCAAGGTGGTAGCAGGTTCTTTCTGTTACCCTTTATGGGGCTGCCTCATTGCCACACCATCCCATTTGGCTTTCAGTCTTTCCAACAGCTTTGCAACCTGTTTCTTATATTAAATTCTCTTGATGAAATTACCAAGTATGGCCTTTGTTTTTCTGATTGGACGCTGGCCCATACAGGAAGGGATCTCCCCCGCTCTCTCTCTCTCTCTCTCACACACACACACATCCCAAGGCATAATCTAAAGGCATAATCTAAACTAAAGTGAATATAAGGAAAGAACTTTCCATTTTGAGGATTCATTTGTTTTTAATTCTCTATCTACTAGATACAAAAAAAAAATACATATTTTAATTAAGTCTTGCTTCAGTTGGATTTCAAGAAGAAAAAAAATATCATTGCCAAAATAATCCTGAAAAAGGTTTATTTCTTTTGAAGTTACGACCAAGAAAGATATGAGTCATTAAATTAAAAGTACTATGAAACGATTTTAGAAAACAAAATGTTTTAAGTTAAGCTCATGAGACAGAAAAGAGGAAAAGTGGTTCATTTATGGGACAGGACAGCCCTTTCTACCCTCAGGCCGAGGACAAAACAGATGGGCTAAAAGGTAAGGAGCCATGGATTTTATCCAAAAGACAGTTTTTCTTGCCTAGGCAGGTATCTTGCCTTCACAGATGGTGGGTCAGAGATAAAATACAAAAAGTGGAGAAAGGACATTGTGCTCAGGTAAGTTTATGTGATTTGTTTCTGTTTCCCCTCCCACCCCAAATAATTTTTGCACCATAATGACCACAGCAACTTGTATTTATTCTTGAAAGATGGGCGGCGGGGGGTAATAGACAACAAAAAAAGACAACTATCCAGAGGATTCCTGGCAATTCTTCCCAAGGACAGGAAATGGGAAAAACAAGGAGATAACACCGTGGTTACTCAATCACAATTACAGTGGAACTTAAAAACTGGTAAGGGATACACGGGTTTATAATTTAGGACGGAACATAATTTAATGTGTCACCTTTTAATGCGTATATTTAGGCTTAGTCAACTTAATGACACTCAATTATTTGGATAAAAAAAAAATCCTGAAATTACATTTGTAAGAACATTCACAAAGGAAACTTTTTGAGCAATTTCTTTTGTTCCAACAAATGTTTCTTTAACAGAGAACATTTGTTCTATGTAAATGTTCATTATCACTTGCTGGAAGAACTATAAAAGTAAAAAAAAAAAAAAAAAACCCTATGTATCACAACCTTCTAGCAACAGAAGTTTGTAAGATGCTAATGTTCTCTTTGCCTCTATTGCCCAGTCTACTCATGACTAACTCTTCGCTGTGGAAAACTGGAAAAGTGGCTGGTGTGACTGAGGAACTGAATTCCTTTTTATTTAAACTTAATGTAAATTTTAATTTAAATAGATACTTGTGGAATTTACAACCTAGCAGAAAAGAGGAAGTAGTTATGAAACAGCCAAGTGAAAGTAAAAGCGTGTTCTTTCTTCATCCACCATGCTCTTTAATTTGTTCCTACTGATGTAGTTTTGGAATGTAGGTGAGTTGGTGTTGGTGGAGTGAGGTCCAGAGCCCATGACTGAATTCTTGAGATGTCTTTGGTGCAATGTGGTAGCTTTATTAAATCACAGGCCCCGTGGGCAGAAAGAGCTCCTGGGTTATGAGGGGTGACGGATTATATACTTGGGAGTTAGGAGAGGTAAAGAAAAGGGAGATTTTCTTTTGTATGCTGAAGAGGACCTACAAGATACTGGAGGCCTTGCCATCATCATGTTCAGGTTGCTTTTCCCTCTAGTAAAGCATTAACATGAAGATAGTTGGGAGTTTCCTTCTGGAAGTTAGGTTATATATAAGATTGCATTTTTCTTGTAAATCACTAAGACATTTTGTAAACTGACAGAGGCTCCTGTATTTTTGGACTGTGATCTCTATTAGTTAACCATTTGTTTTTTTCCTTTGCTTAGTCTTAGGGCAGCCAGGACTGTCTAAGGAATGTCACACAGATCCCACCTTGGGCGGGGGAGGGGGTCAGCTTGTGCTTTGTCCTCAGCTGGCCTTCTGCTTCCTCATCACTACCACTAAAGCTAAAATGATCTTTACAAACTGTAAATCAGATTTTGTCACTAAGAATGAAAATAGAAATAAAAACAAACAGAAAAATATTTCACTGATTTCCAATTGCTCTTGCAACAAAAAGCAAAATCCATATGGCAATCTGCAAGGCCCTGCCTGGACCTGGCCCCAGACGCCCTTTCCAGCCTCGTCACCCATCACACACCTCTGCTTACCAGCTGCCCTAGTCTCCTCCCAATTCTGGAATGGACCATGCTCCCTGCTAGCCCAGGGCCTTCATACTTGGAGCCGCCCCCCTTCAGAAGCCTCTCCTGCTCACCAGTCACTTCCCCCAGGACACCTTCAACCTCTATAACTAAGCCACCCCCCTCCCTCCCCCCTGCCCCCCTGCCCCAGGACTCTCCCTCATGGCCCTGGGTAAGGCTTTGGAGGCAGCTCTTATCACTGCTGCAACCTGAGACAATCTTATAGGTTCTTTGATAACTGTCTGGTCCTGTGGGGATGGATAACTAGAGCAAGGAGGAAGTCTTTCCCTTGCCCTAGCCGCTATTTAGCCCCCAGCTTCTTGCAGGAGACTGCTCAAACAGTAGGAACCCAAAATAGCTGTTAAATAAGTTACCCACCCTAACAATAACAATCAACCCTAATCTAGCATCTATACTCTCTCAGGCACTTTTCTAATTAGTTTACATATATTAATTCACTTAATCCTTAAACCAATGAGGTAGCTAGCTACTGTTTTTATCCCCATTTTACAGGTGAGGAAACCAAGGCACAGAGAAGCTAAGGGACTTGTCCAACGGCACACAGCAGTTACTGACAAAGGTGAGTTTCAACTCCAGCAGTCTGGCCCTTAACCGCTAAACTCTATGGCTTCTACATGATTAGGTAGGAACTGAGCACGTCACGGACAGGGGAGATGGAGCCAAAGAGCAGCTAAGGAATGTTTCCCTGTGAGAGGAGAAACGGAGTCGGATCCCAGGGAGTGCCTGGTGTCAGGTAAGAAAAAGGGAGGTTAAAAAAAAAAAATTCACTCTTGGGGTAGAAAACAGAAATAATCAATACAAAGTGTATCTGGAAAACAGAACAAGTCTGAGCTGACCATAATGGGAGGTACGTTTCAGCAGAGCCGGGACATTGTGGAACAGGCACCTTGAGATCTTGGCTGACTCTCAATTGGCACAGTACCGTAAGAGCCGAAGGTGAAAATTATCTGAGTCCTTCGAATATCTAAGTCCAAGTTAGGCACACAACATATGCATGTCCCATATACTACAGAGGGACACAGAGTCCTACTGATGTGTGGGTCCCAGCCCGGACTTACCAGCCATCACCTGTGCTCCCTCTTACATCACACAGTTGTGCCAATCCAAGGAGGAAAAGTGCTCCACATCGAGTCTGACAAAGAGTCAACTCCATAAAGGCATGTATAAAATCACCAAATACTTCCAAAGCTCTTACCATGTACAAGGGTCTACTCCAAGTGCTTGACAAATACTGACTGATCCGTGCCCACACATATATGTCACAGACCTCCAGGACTGCTGGGAATGGATGAGGCTGTTCATGCCCAGCTCCCATCTGGTAACACTGTTACTGAAGCAATGAGAAAGAGGCAGAAAGAAGACTGAGCTTAGGGGTGTGCATCTCCCCTTGTACGTTATGTTTAGGAAAACTACTCATTCAACCATAAGAAAGAGACCTGAGCAGTGGAGGGGAGGCTGAGGAATGAATAAAACAAACAAACAAAAACAAAAAAAAAGTGTTCTAAACATTTTTTTAATTCTTGGGGACAAAGTAAGTCTGAGGTATGAGCAGAGATGCTTTCAAAGATTGCCCCATGAACTCATAAAATAAAAGTCTCAAAATCCTATTCCTGAAAGGTTAAAAAGCTGTCTAGCAATAATAAAATCTAAAAATGGAATATAAATGAAAAAAAGGAAACGGAGCAGCATCTGTAGCATAATCCCATTTTTGTTAAAACGTGATACACGCACAGAAAAGTCCTGAGGTAGAAAACAAACACAATCAAAAAAACTATTAATAGCAGATAAGAAGAAGAATGCAATCTTTATTTTCTTCCTTATACTTTCCCACATTTTCTGAACTTTCTGTAATATGTAGTATTTTTATAACAAGGGGGAAATACTATAAGCTCTCAATACTATACAAAGATTTTAGACCTAGAAGAAAGCCACCTAGTCCAAAACCCTTGTATTGTGGTTAAAGAAACTGAAAAGTCAGAGAAGCAAAGCAAATGTTCAAAAGTCACACAGCAACTAATTCTTGTAAGTCCAAGTTTCAGACTCTTTAAGTGCCCCTGTCTCCTAAGACTTGCTTGAATCATCCCAGGAAAATCAATGTTCTCTTTTCCTTTCAAAGTTTCCAAGAGATGACAAATGTGTAAATACTTTTATATATCAACATTCCTCACGTTTACTTCTTTCGAACTGATCGGGAAGGCATTTTAGTGTACAAGTAGAATTGTTCTGTAGTTCCCTTATTAATTCAAAGAGACAAGACCTGCATAGTATTCATAATGTTAACCACACCCTTCCCACCTGAATACACTTCATTCACCTGTTTCCTAGTCTCCAGAAGATTCTAATCTCAGTGATGCAGGGTGGCCCTCTATAGGAAACCAATGTGTTTGGACAATGAAGTATTATGGAATAAACTCTGTGCCAAGGACATTTAATGTGATTCAATGCCACCTGAAAAAGCCCTGGCCCAAGATTTCTTTTGTTTTGGTTTTGTGTCAGGTGTACTGTTGATTGTTGAGAAGGTACTGGCCGTGGAAACTCTGACTTGAAGAATTCTATTTGATGGTGCAATGTTGGAGTGCAATCTGCTTGATACTCTGATAGATGGATGCTTGAATTGGAAGGAACATCCCCATGTTATCAGATCACAGCAAAGCCGGAAGATTGGCACCGCTGAGAGCAATAAAGGGCAATTAAAGGACAAGCCAGGGCAGAGTACGGAAGAGGGATTAAAAGTGCAAGAAACAAAGGAGAGCACAAGTCAGCTCCTGAGACACGGAAACTGTACGCGTGAAAGGGGGTGAGAGACCGTGTACGTCATGTCCTGTACGCACAACAAGGGCTATGGGCTACTTTAATCAAGGCACCCTGAGGTCCAAGGAAAGAAAGGGGCCAAAGGCAACCCAGCAGTAGCACCATTTCAACCCGAAGTCAACACAGTTGAACAGTTAAGGAACATTTAGTAATTTTTTCTCAAGCATAGCGTCATGTATGAAGTCTGTGGAAGCACAAAGGTGAATGAGCACCCCCAGCTAGAGAAATTCGGGTTGGTGTGCCTTCTGTACCACTTTGTCATCCTTAGGAGCGCTGCTCCTCAAACTTTAATGTGTTGACAAATCCCTGGGGATCTGCACAAATGCGGATTCTGGTGTGGTAGGTCTGGAGAGGGACCCAAGATTCCGCACTTCGTACAAGTGCCAAGGAGGTGACGCTGACATTCCAGTCTGAGGACTATACTTTGGGTAGCCAGGATGTGCATGCCGTCTGAGTAAGAAAAATAAAAAATTCAGTCACACCGAAGCTTATCAGTAATCACAAGAAAAACAACCACTTAGGGCACATTTTGTGTCCCACTTTGTATATGTTGTTTAATTTAATTCTCCTTACAACATCCAGTAAGATTTGATCGTCTCTATTTTATTGTTGTAGAAGCTGATATTCAGGAAACTTAAGTTATCTGCCTACATTCAAACAGCTAATAACAGTTCCAGGATTTAAACCCAAATCTGTCTGACTTCAAAACTATCAATAAGCTACAGGGATAAGATTAAGAGAATTATTAGAAATTCTTAGAAAGTCCCCCAAGTTTCTCTGAGCCATGATTTTTCATCTCTAACATGGAGATAATGGCAGAGCTGTGGTTTAGACCCAAAAGAGGTAGTAGATGTGTAAGTATTTTGAAATGTAGAAAGGACCTTATATAAAGATACAGTAAGTCGTAACTAGCTGATTCTTTTTATATGCCTAAATCTCATTTCTTTTTTTTAAGATTTTATTTATTTATTTGACAGAGAGCACAAGCAGGGGGAGTGGCAGGCAGAGGGAGAAGCAAACTCCCCCCGGAGCAGGGAGCCTGATGCAGGGCTCAATCCCAGACCCCCGGGATCATGACCTGAGCTAAAGGCAAATGCTTAACTGACTGAGCCACCCAGGCGCCCCTCATTTCTTAAAATAGCATTGAATGTAAACCTTTCCTTAAAGTCGATATTCTTAAAACTTTTGGTCTCAGAATTCCTTTATACTCTTACACAGGACCCTAAGAAGCCTTTTCAGACAATCATGGACATTCTTTAAAACCACACCAAAATTCTACAAGTGGTAATTTTGTAAAGGCAAAATGCAACATGAAACTTGAGACAATATTAATACATTTTTCATACTGTTACATTAAAATCTCTTAGTCTATCTTGCACTTTGAATGAAACTTACACCCATTCATAGTTTTGTAAATCCTCCATTGGTCTCTTGGAAAACATGAGTTTACTGAGTTATGTAGTTCTTCCAAATGTTGACACAATGTCTTATACCTTATGGGGAAAAAAACCACATTCCTTACTATTTCCATCAATTTCTTCAGAAAGCCTTTTTTTAAAGATTGTATTTATTTATTCAAGAGAGAGAGTGAGAGAGCACAAGCAGGGGGAGCAGCAGAGGGAGAGGGAGAAGCAGACTCCCTGCTAAGCAAAGAGTCTGATGCGGGACTCGATCCCAGGACTCCGGGATCATGACCTGAGCTGAAGGCAGACGCTTAACTGACTGAGCCTCCCAGGTGCCCCTCTTCAGAAGTCTTTAAAAATTGGGAAGCTATCGATCATACAATAGCAGATACAAGATTCTCCAAAATTCTAATTTTTGCTGAAAAGATTGGATTTTATCAGGGGCAACAGGTACCTTAATTTGTTTTGCTTGAAGTGACAAGCTAACATTATGCATTTTGAGAAAATGTGTGCCAAATACGAAAGTCTGAATAACAGTGTGTCAGTTGTTCTTTCAAATAAAAATGGTGGCCTGTGGTGGGGGCGGGGGGGAGCAGCTAGTTCAGCTCACAACTCAATCAGAGTTTCCCTCCAGAAAACAACAGCTCTGCAGTGTGCGGCAGACGTGTGGATGTGTACTTCCCATTTCACACACTACAGAGATAGGTCATTCAGGGTTGAGATTTAAGAAAATCTGCCTCATCCAGGAGACATTTTTACTGCTTTATCTAGCACACTTTTTTTTTATTATGTTATGTTAATCACCGTACATTACATCATTAGTTTTTGATGTAATATTCCATGATTCATTGTTTGCGTAAAACACCCAGTGCTCCATGCAGAACGTGCCCTCCTTAATACCCATCACCAGGCTAACCCATCCCCCCACCCCCCTCCCCTCTAGAACCCTCAGTTTGTTTCTCAGAGTCCATCATCTCTCATGGTTCATCTCCCCCTCCGATTTCCCCCCCTTCATTTCTCCCTTCCTATTATCTTCTTTTTTTTAACATATAATGTATTATTTGTTTCAGAGGTACAGGTCTGTGATTCATCAGTCTTACACAATTCACAGCGCTCACCATAGCACATACCCTCCCCAATGTCTGTCACCCAGCCACCCCATCCCTCCCACCCCACCCCCCCACTCCAGCAACCCTCAGATTGTTTCCTGAGATTAAGAATCCTCCTATCAGTGAGGTCATATGATACATGTCTTTCTCTGACTGACTTATTTCGCTCAGCATAACACCCTCCAGTTCCAACCACGTCATTGCAAATGGCAAGATTTCATTCCTTTCAATGGCTGCATAATATTTTATTGTATATATACACCACATCTGCTTTATCCATTCATCTGTCGATGAACATCTTGGCTCTACACTCTTTTAAGTGAAACTGATTTCTTTTTGGCGTAATCGCAAGTGCGTGACCACGCGTGTAAGGGGGGCCGCCCATCGCCTGGACGCCTGCTAAGGTGACAGCAGTGGCCCCTGCCCTTGCTTTAATACCATCAGTATAAATGTCAGCACCGTGAAAAGAGCAAACGACATCATGCTGTTGTTGTTAAAATCGTTTGGAATTCATGGTCCCCCTGAAAGACAACTTCGGGACACCCCAGGGACCCACCCACCACACTTTGAGAGTGCTGCCTGAGCTATTTTGGCTTTTGCAACTTTGTTCTACCTGTGCTGTCTTTTGCTTATAAACATATGTATTCAAAATAAAGGTAATCTGGAGCAATAGGAGACTCTATGTGGAAAAATGTCATAATGACAGTCGTATTTCTTTTGCTGCACAACAGCACCATAAAAACTACCTGAGTTCCTTGCCACGTCTCTCTCTCCATGACAGACCGTAGGCCCCAGATGCTTGCTAATGCCACAGAGCTTCTCAAGGGAGAGAAATGAGCTTTAGGAACAAGCTACTGTCTCTGAAATATTTCCTGAAAACCATGCTCTTGAAGGATCTCAAACCACACCTGTGATAGAATGTTTGCCACCTAAATCTATGTAAAATCCTAAGATACATAAGATACCATCCTAAGATGATCCATCCACAAATGAGATATGCTTCTGAAAATTCACTCCCTCCAAAATGACTTTCTATCAGGCCTCTCTATTTTCCTAGTCTACATTTA
This sequence comes from Phoca vitulina, assembly GCF_004348235.1. NCBI lineage: Eukaryota > Metazoa > Chordata > Mammalia > Carnivora > Phocidae > Phoca > Phoca vitulina. The sequence continues at coordinate 31,945,639 of NW_022589712.1, forward strand.
AAAATGTATTAAGAAGGAAACTCAAATCAAGAAGATGAAAACCACTTTCCCCCAAATTTGTATACATTGGGAGCTCAGAGTAACATGTGATTATTGACATCACACTGATTAAAAGGCAAACGAATGGGATGCCATTAGCCATTAATCCAGAATAAAAATCTGTAGTTAAAAGCCCTTTTGGTTATCAAAGTTTTCTACTTCCAAATTTCACCTGTAAATTTAACCCACTGTTTCTAGAAGTAGAGTAAATGAACCAACTACATCTGAATAACCTGAGGTACTTAATATATTCTGCAGATTCTTTGGGTCCATTCCTATCTTAGTCTGCTCAAACTGCTGTGGCAAAATGTCACAGACTGGGTGGCTTAAACCACAGAAATTCTCACTTCCTAGAGGCTGCATCCTGGTGAAGACTCTTCTTCTGTCTTTCAGGATGTCTCCACAGGACCCTTTCTTAGAGTGTGTTGGAAAGGGGCATGAGGGAAGGGAGGGAGACAGCTCACATCTCCTCTCCTCCCCTTTCTTCTAAGGCTACTAAGCCCACTAAGCCCTTCATGACAGCCCTCCCTCATGACCTCAGCTAAGTCTAATTACCTCCCATAGGCCCTGGGTCCAAATATCATCACATTGGGGGAATTATGACTTCACCATATGAATTTGAGAAGGACACAAACATTTAGTCCATAACAATTTCAAGCCTTCCACACCACAACCTCTGGGAATGGAGCCCAGCAATCTGTTGTCCGTAACAGTTTCCGGCTGTTTTCCTAAGCACACTGCAGTTTGAGAAACCTGACTGCAGCCCTGTGAGCCTGTCTCCTAATCTGTAAACTAGGGCTGATGATCACTATACCTTCCTGTTTCAGAGTTGCTGATGTGTTGAGGATCAATTAAGAATATATGGGAAAATGCTTTCTAAAATTGCAAAGTGCTTTGTGAATAATCATCATCTAAACTGTTACCACCTACATTTCCACCAAATCTTTTTTTAAAAACTGAAAGTAGGAGCGCCTGGGTGGTTCAGTCAGTTAAATGTCCCACTCTTGATTTCGGCTCAGGTCATGATCTCAGGGTTGTGAGATCGGGCCCCGTGTTGGGCTCCACACTGAGTGTGGAGCCTGCTTAAGATTCTCTCCCTCCCTCCCTCTCTCTCCAAAAAAAAAGAATAAAAGTTTTAAAAACTAAAAACTAAAAGTGAGGGACACCTAGGTGGCTCTGTCAGTTAAGCATCCAACTCTTGGTTTCGGCTCAGGTCATGATCTCAGGGTCCTGAGATCAAGCCCTGTGTCAGGCTCCCCACTCAGTGGGGAGTCTGCTTGAGATTCTCTCCCTCTCCCTCTGCCCCTACCCTCCCTCTAAAATAAATAAATAATCTTAAGAAAAACTAAAAATTAAGGAGGATAAAATAAAGATTATTATAGATGTTATCTTAATTCTTGTAATTAATCCTCAAATAACTAAAATTCTCAGGAAACAGAGTGTTCTAGTTAATATGTAGCTGAACATTCTGGTCACTCTCTTGAAAAGCCCTTTTAAATATGTTATTATACTTTATTTCCATAGTAAATACGTAACTTAGATTTTATTTGATGCCAAAGGGCTTTCATTTGAGTCAGCTTTCTGAATATCAGTTCTTGCTGCATAGGACTCAAGCTTAAAAGAGTGATCTATGTTCTGCCTTGAACTCATTTGCTAAAAGGTTTCTTGTTTACTTTCTGTTGTTTGGGGATACTTCATAGTTGATATAGGCATGTTTACTTTAACCAAAGGTAGATCTCTAATTACAAGTTGTATTCCAAAAGCTTATATGTCCCTAAATCATTTGAAATATGAAATGCCTCTTCTACCAAAAAAAAAAAATTATAGATCACAATTAAGTTCTCTAACTTGTCCAAAACGCCCATAATACAGATGAAATACATTTGCCAAATGAGTTTGAAGTTACAAGGATATTTTGCAGTGAAATTTATCAAACTCAATCTGAATATAAAACGGTTTTCATTTACCTTTAATGCTGATATCTGAGAAAAAAGTAAGCTGGGGGACGATGAGAAGGTGAAAGATAAAAATTTCTGTAACTATTCTAAATGGGTCAGTGGTCCTCAGTTCTGTATTATACAGAATGCATAAGGTCTCTCAACAAGGCCATTAGGGATTCTCTTCAGAGTGATGAATAAAGGAGGCAGGGGACAGCAAAACCGAGTGTCCAGAGTGAACTGAACAAGCGGAATGCAAGGGAATAAAGAAAACATTGAAAGGATGGCTGTGTATCCACGGAGCAGAAACCCGCTGAGGTATCAATGGTGAGAGAGAGAGACCAGAATGGGACTCAGAGCAGAAACGAAGTAATTGAAAGCAATGCTGAAGAAAACAGTACCCCGCAAAAGACACGAAGACTGAATGTGGGGTATGACAGCAAAGTCACCAACACAGAAGAGGCCACAATGCACGTGAAGCCGACTCCCATCTGTCCCTGCAGGATGACCTACCCTGTGCATGCCTGACGGCCACAGCTGGCTCGTTTGTACCTAAGAGGATGGCAGGCGGTTAGATCCTACTTCCGAATCCAAGTGACCACAGAGGCCTTGCTTGGCCTGTCCTAAAGCATGCTGGCCTTGGCTGGAAACTTTGGTTTATAGCTCCTTCACAGCCTCTTCCATCTCCCAAGGCCCTAATGAAATGATATCCCAGTTTTGATCTTATCCCTGAATTTCTACCCAAGCGTCGTATCTATTAGCGCATCTATATTTAGATTCCTGACTTTCAACTGGTCATATGGGTCTGTGGTCAGATAGTTTTCCCATCTTGCTCTTTTCCAAGGCAAAGTGTCGCTTGGTCTAAGTGAAAATGCAGTGCATTCATTCATTCAACCAAAAGCCGACATTGAGCGTCAGGCACTGTCTGAGGCCCCGTGGTAAACACAACCATCTTGCTTGCCTCCTAGAAATGCTTGATTCATTTTATCACAACATGTGAGACAAATACCAAAAGGGGCAAACAGGAAACTTCTCTGGCCTCTAAGATGCTCTGGTCATTCTGAAAGATGCTAAACTATGGCTGGAGGATATTAAATTTTATGAGCCAAAGAGAAATGTCGATTCCAAGTCTGATTAAGAGCAGAGAATTAGGGGCACCTAGTGGCTGTCAGTTAAGCATTCAGCTCGATTTCAGTTCAGGTCCTGATCTCAGAGTTGTTAGATGGAGCCCCACATCGGACTCTGTGCTCAGCATGGAGTCTGCTTGAGATTCTTTCTCTCCCTCTCTCTCTGCCCCTCCCCCCGCTCAGGCTCTCTAAATAAATAAATAAATAAATAAATAAATAAATAAATAAATTTCTAAAAAAAAGAGTAGAGAATTATCTTGAATGTTCTCCAAACTGTATTTTAGAGATAAGACAATGTGTTGTAAAAAGGGGAGAAGAGCTTACCGAATCAGTAACTTTCATACCCAAACTTCCGATAAACAAGGGCAACCTCTGCCACTTACAAAGAACTCTTTCACTGAAAGGTGAAAGTAGTCTTTAACCACCACCACCCACACATAAAGCCCTTTTCACATACACAGGTATACGTATTCATAAGCACTGCAGAAGGTCACAAACAAAATAACGCTGTAGAAGGACTCACTGGTCAATGGAAAAATGTACTGCACTGTGGTTGAAAATTCTCTGCCCTTTAAAATGATACCAGGGAATAAGAAGGATTATTTCAAATAAATCTTCAAGTCTAACCTCAGTGAAAGTCAAAATTTCAGTTCAAAATTTAATTCGGAACTAAGGAAAGGCATCCAGTATTTAACACATCTACTGGAGCATATACAGAGAAGTCCTTCTACTTGCCTTCTGAGCTTTCTGCAGTCTGGCTTAGTGCCTGGGCATGAGCATTTCCAGGGCCCAGGGCCAAAAGCCACCAGAGCCTGCAATTCTTTCCCTGGACTCAACAGCTCTTCCCTTCTTCATCCACTCTCTCATTACTACATCATTTAAGCTTATCTGAAATAGCTTCAGAAAAATGCAAGAGTTGCCACTGATTATCTCTCTGGAAGGCAAGTCTTATAATAATTATCCTGCTAGATAAAAACTGTGTGGCTGAGAACCAGATCAGTAGTTGGCCTCTAGTAATCACAACCCTGGATTCAGTCAGTCAACTCATTTCTTCAGCTTTATGAAAAGTGTGTTGATGTTTAACCTGAAAAAAGGAATCCCATAATTGCAGCTCCTTTCTAGAAGATTTGTCCCAGAACTCTTTGATGTCAATTGTCAAATTCCTTCTGGAGACTTTTCCCTTTAGAAGTGCATCATTTGGTGGGGAGGGGGGAAGTAGGGTATTGACGTAGGGAAGAAAAAGAAGAATGGGTAAAAGCTTTCACATTCACTTGCGTTACTAATTAAGATTACTAATTAAAACATAGCAATGAGTTTAGGTGTATATTCAATGTCCCACAGTATTTCATCGAAGACAGGAGGTAAGAATTCTTTGCTGATTCATGTTACAGCAAAAGACCCCACCTAATAGAATAAGAAATATTCATGATTATACTACTTGTGAAAGGAAGACCTAAGACACTTCCATGTCCAGTACCCAGAGTTACACCATCAGAACACAATGGAATGCTGTTTGACCAGCTGATTGCACGTGTCAAAGACTGAAATGCATGTTTCAAAGGTAGACCTTTGCTGATACCTATTGCAGATCTATAAGTAAATGAATAGGAAAGATTTAAAAACTAAATATAGCAATTGGCAATTTAGCAACCCTCCAAGGCTATAGGCATTTAGAAATGATTTCACATTAGAGTTGCACACAGATTCAATGTACAATTATTGAATACCTGGTAGTGTGCTAAACACCTGAAAATATGGATACTAAATAATTTTAGTGATGTTATAGAAGCAAAAGTCTCCCATTAACAAGAACAAAAAAAGGTGACTCAAAAGTCCAAAAGTAAGTTCTCATCCTGATGCAAAAATATATATTGAGATATAAACATTATGTGGTTTGTGACTCTTGGAACGTTAGGCTTAAGTTTTAATTACTAAGCATATGACATCATCTCTTTAGTCTAGGAATGTTGGTTCCTCAAAGTATTGTAACATCACCATGATACCTAAAATATAGTGAAAATGGAAATGCTTATGAAAGTAGGTTTCAAATATCAGAAAAGATATTCTCTACACAGCATTGTTCAATCATAGTAAGTGATGTTACTTCTATATAATGCATAAAAATGATTATGTCTACTTGTAATTTTCAATTTACTTCCCCACATTGTTCCCATGGGATCCTCATAATAATCCTATGCAATGGGCAATGGAGGTGATGTCCTCATTTTTTTTTTAAATTTTATTATGTTATGTCAGTCACCATACAATACATCATTAGTTTTTGACCTCATTTTAACAAATTAAGAAATTGAGGTTTGGGAGACTTATACAAGGCCTCAGCAATTACTAACTAAACCAAGAACCCAGGCTCTGACTCTCAGCCCAGCACTTCCTACCATAGGAATGAAAACCCCCACATTTCATCAAATTGACTGTGGATCTTGCAACTGTCAAAATAGCAGAGGAATAATGGCTACTTTTGTCAGCAACAAAAACCATGTAACCTACGGTTAAAAGAGTGGACAAATAATCGTCAACGTTTCTTCACATTCGCATAACATGAATATTGATGGAATTTCTGTAACAGCTGCAAGGAAATTCCTAAGCAGAGCCAAAAGAAAAGGCATTTCCTAAAGTTCCTGATAAAACTTAAAGAACTCTGTTCAATCTTTTCAAGTGAAATCAGTTAATGCAAAGAAAGTCATCAATACTACCCCCAGAGTCACCCAAAAAAGATTAAAAAGGAAAAAAAAAAAGAAAAGTTGGCCTTTTCTAAGACCAACAACTTTCGGGCGGGTCATTTTTCCCTTCTAAAATCTTCGTACTCTGCTGGGGACGAGTGGTATTTCTAAAAGGTGGCAATTTTAACAGCCTGGTTTCCTAAACGCGGCCCTTAGAAGCATCCGTGGCACAGGGGAGCGCGAACTACTCCCCCGGGGTAAAGAGCAGGAACAGAGCGCGGAGCAGGTCTGCGCGCCCGCAGGCGAGCGCGTGCAGGCGAAGAGAAGCGGCCGCAACGCAGCCTCTCTCCGGGCCCCCGGTGCTGACCGCGCTCGGCGCGCAGGAGCCGGGCGCCACCCTCCCCGCCCTCCCGGGCACCGGGCCGGGCCGCGGACCTACCAGCGAGAGCACCTTATAGGTGTTGGGGTCTTTGGCCGTGCGGGCGCGCGCCGCCTTCTCCAGCGGCTCCTCCCCCACCTCCATGGGGGCCAGCAAGGACTCAGCCGCCTGCCCGTCCCCGGGCGCCGCGGCGGCGCGACCGACGCTCGGGTCGCCGTTCCCCGCCGGGCCCTCCCGGGGAACGCGGCCGCCCTCGCCGCCGCTGCTCCCACCCCCTGCGCAGCCGTCGCGCTCCATCGTGGCCCCCGGCGCTCCGGCCCCGCCGCCCTGCCGCGCCTTTAATAGGCTCCGCGCCCGCCCCGCCCCGCCCCGCCCCGCCCCGCCCGCCGCCGCGCCCGCCCCTCCCCGCCAGACCCTTGGCTCCGCGCCCGCCGCCCAGCGCTAGAAGTGAGGGGAAAGCAACTCAACGCCCCGGATTATTTGGCTTCCTGTCTGATTTCGGGCACTCTGCGTGTCGGTTATTTTGGGTCCTGTACGTGGGCGCGTCTTCAACTTCCCCCAAAGCCTTCCCCTCCCCGCGCCCCGGGCACCTTCCGAACACTTGCAGGAATCGCCCTGCGTGGCCTCGCGGCGCGGGCTGGACTGGAATTGCAGAGTGCGGTCTGCAGAGGGCATGAGATCATGGGGCCCCAAAATAGAGCGGGAGGAGGAGGAGAAGGATGCAGCCGAGGCCGGTGCAGCTTCTCCACAGCGGGAGAGTGGAGTCGGGCCTACCTGTGTTTCTTTTTTTTTTTTTTTTTAATTTTTTTATTGTTATGTTAATCCCCATACATTACATCATTAGTTTTAGATGTAGTGTTCCATGATTCATTGTTTGTGCATAACACCCAGTGCTCCATGCAGAACGTGCCCTC
>NW_022589712.1:31952725-32004247 GCF_004348235.1 Phoca vitulina
ATATTGCATTATTTGTTTCAGAGGTACAGATCTGAGATTCAACAGTCCTGCACAATTCACAGCGCTTACCAGAACACATACCCTCCCCAGTGTCCATCACCCAGTCACCCCATCCCTCCCACCCCACCCCCCACTCCAGCAACCCTCAGTTTGTTTCCTGAGATTAAGAATTCCTCATATCAGTGAGGTCATATGATACATGTCTTTCTCTGTTTGACTTATTTCGCTCAGCATAATACCCTCCAGTTCCATCCACATCGTTGCAAATGGCAAGATCTTATTCCTTTTGATGGCTGCATAATATTCCATTGTATATATATACCACATCTTCTTTATCCATTCATCTGTTGATGGACATCTTGGCTCTTTCCACAGTTTGGCTATTGGAGATTATCACACTTCTTTACAAAGAAAAATGAAGACCTTAAACTTGCAAATTTTATTAAAGCATGCAAATTAGAGTGAAGAAAATTGAACTTTCAGAAAAAAAATGTATGAATAATTAATTCTGTTTACACCCAGCCATATATTTCTTGATCATAGAAATCCTCATAGGACTAATAAAACTTGTACTAAAAACTTAACTGTTTTAGTAAAATTAAATAAAATCAAGGTGAATATACATTTTAATACACATAACTATTAAATAGAAAAAATATTTTACATATTTTCACATCTAAAAATTCACTGATTTATTCTTTATTATGCATTCACACGTACACGTACACATATGTATATCTTTTTATGTCTATACATCCATCCATTGCACAATTATAGCAAACAATTCAAAGGTAGGAAACAACATACTTGAAGGCGCACATAACTTTCAGTTTCTGAAGCCATAATCAGGTCTTTGATGAACTGAAATACTCAGCAAATTTATTTGATCTGTCATGGAGACTAAAAATAATAATATTAACTTATTTTATTGATTGTCACCATGTACTGGTCATGGTTCTGGAGACTGAAGTCATTCACGCATTTTTTTCACCCATTTTTTATTCATTTATTTATTCATTTATTCCTTCGCTCATTTATTCCTTTATTCACTTAATATTTATTGAATTCTTACCATGAAGCAAGTGTTATTATAGGCTCGGGCTACAGAGTAAAAGAACACCAATCTTCTCAAGGAGTTTAAGAGTCTAGGGAAGGGAGATAGATATTAATCAAATAAGTGCTGAGAATTATATTTAAAAGTTGTAACAAACACTATGATGAAAAAACACAAGAGGCTAGAATGTAGATAGTAGAGTATCTGAACCAATCTCTGGTAGTGGTAAGATGTGGTCAGAGGATTCCCTGAGGAAGTGATGCTTGGACCAAAATTTGAAAGATAAGTAGGGCTTAACTAGAGGAAGTGAAAATGAGACCACAGACCCAGATGATTTTGAAAAATGCTTACACTAGCTGTGTAGCATCTGTATAGAGGAAGAAATGAGATATCAGCTCTTTATCTGCCAATTTTATGGGCTCCCTTTTATACATGAGAACAATTCAAGATTTCAAGATCCTCCCAACATTGTCAGAAATAGTTTTGGGATTCAGATTGGGGGAGGGCACTTCAATTTACAAGTGAAAAAAAAGACTTCAAAGGGATGATAACAATAATACACATTTGAAATGTGATTCGGGTATATGTATTTTGAAAATAGGAAGAGAAATAGTAAATTAGATGAAATATGCATTTGGAAAATAGATTCAAATATATATTTTGAAACTAAGGGAGTCACATAAGTGAGAAAAGTTGTACATCCAAAAGGAGATTCAAAAAGAAAGCAAGTCCCAGAATGATGTAGAGAAAGGAAATCTGTAAAGATATTTTTTGTTTTGATTTACCTTGAGTTGTGAAGAACTACAAATAACAAGGGACCTATAGGAGGTTGCAACAGGAAATTCTATGTCTTGTGCTTTTCTTGCCTCAATCATATAAAGTTAAACTTTCAGAGCTATTTCATAGGAATGAATGCTTGGCAAACTGAAAAAAAAAAAAAAAAGATTTAGTTTGGCTTTTTTTACACTTTGTTCAGAATAGAGATATTTGAACTTTGGAAGCCACAAATTGTAAAATGTATCAAAATTTTATTTTAGTAAATGATTATGTATCTTTCAAAATAGGAGGATGCGACTCTGTGGGTCACAATGTTAGGCCTTTGTGCATAAAGAAGCAACTGGCTTCCCAGCTCAGAGAGGAGGCTGCCGCGGGAGCAGGATGGGCAGACCCTCCTCTCTAGCAGTTGCTATATTGTAAACACAAGTGAAGTAATCCCAAGGGGAGGCAGAAAGGACTTTAAGGATTCACTCAGGCATGCTCTTCTGCTCCCTGGAAGTAAGCCATGATTGAGATTGGCTGGAAAACAGCTGTTGGTGACAGACCCATCTGGCAAGCAGCTGAGACATGAAGTTGCTTTTTCTGAGCAAAGGCTAAAAGCCAGTGATCTCTCTCACGGGCACTGATACAAACAACCAGGGGCGCCTTTTAGAGCCTTGTTGCTATGTGACTCTATTACAGGGAGAAAATAAATGATGATAAATAATAAAACAACACTAGTTACCACTTGTGGGGCTGATGGGGTTTGGGGCAGGCTGCCCCAGAATATGCTATTTGGGCATATAATTTTGAATTAAAGTTACTTGAGAAACAGCCAGTACAAGAAGAACGCTCTGACTCTGTTTTCTGTCTCTCTGAAAGCAGGAAATAAATCTCTCAGGTGAAAGACACCCTCCCCGCACCAGGTGTAGAGACATCCTTATTGCTAGAGATCGGGAATTCAAAGGCAAGTAGGCTTTTTGTAAACAAACTCCGCTTAGTTTCCTCACTAATTAGTACTCAAATCTAAGTTTCCTTGTCTTGTCAGTTCTTCACAAATGTATTGTTTCTTTGTCTAGAAGGTATAAAAGCTGCCTTTGTTGGTCACATCTTTGGGTCTTATATTTTTATGGGGCTCAGTATATACAAAATTCAATGTGTTTTTTGCCCATTAATCTGTGCCATGTTAATTTAAGTATTAGACCAGCCAAAAGAACAAAGAGGGATTGGGGGACACTGTCCCCTCCCCAACAGTTCTGGCGCAGTGGGCAGGATACTTCACTGGCTGGACATGGCGTGCTCCAGGGCCACCCCTGAAAGATTCTAGGGCCTCTGACTAGCATCAGCAGAAAGTAAGAATTCTTAGCACACCCGCCTCCCAAGTCTCTGTCTGCAGGGTTCAATGGAAGCAAAAGTGGTGAAAACCCTTTTGTCCTTTTTCTAAATTTAGATTATCAGGAGAAAATACTTGTGGAACTAGTTCCTTGGTTATAATGACTCTGGTAAAGATTTTGTATGAGTGCTGTCAGTTTGTATTGATCCTTTTCCTCCCAGAGATGGCTATGATTTCTCTTCGTTCTTGTCTATTATATCACTCATCATAAGGAGGAAAAATCAAAGGGCAAAACACGGGCATAGACCCTATATGCCTTCTGTTTGAGCTGGCCTCACAGACTGATGAGTTCACAGTTCTCACCAGACCGATGTCTATTTATGACAAACTTTGCTGTGGGTCCCCTGCGTAAAAACTGGAGGAGACTTTTCCTTTTGTCTTGTTTTATGTCTTGAGAGTGTGCCTTTATGACCAATGAGAATATTCTATCTGGTCTCCAGCATCCGGAAGATGCACTTAGTAGGGTACACTTTGGTGGTCAGTTGAATGGACTGGGATTCCAAGACACAAAGTTACAAGCAGCATCCCCTTTGTCTAGCCATGCCAGCTTTCAGGGGAATTGTTAAAACAGGTCCCAGTCCATAAGGAGCCTTTGTCATCTCAACCTTTGTTGTCTGCTAAAATGCTAAAAAGTCTCATTCCTATAGCACCTGCCCAATGTCACAGATTAGCGGGTCTGTGATTGGAGAGGCATCCCATGTTCCAACAAGAGACCAGAAACAACATCTTCACTGCACCATCTTTACTTCCTATGCAATGAAGCCTTTTGCTTTCTTAGGCTGTCTGCGCCTGTGAGGACTGCATCTCTTGTACTCTCTTATAGGATGCCTCTTGCATCTTTGGTGAAGCCATTAAAAAAGCTTATTGGTTTGAGTCACTATTTGGATTAGTATAAGATTCTATTCATCAATGATCAAACAGTGGATCCTTTGAATTGGAAAACCTATATTTTAGAGAGTTTAAACAATTGTCTTATTGGTACCTATGGAAAGACCAAATTAAAAAGTGGATACAAAAAATATGACGGCTAACCTTAGGGACTCCATTAACAAGGTAAAAGAACAGAAATTAAACTTAAAATTAACATCCACATCCAACATAAATTCCCCTTTTTAAAATCTGGCCCCATCTCCTCAAATTCTCTTAACTCCTCAAACTCCTCCACCTTCCCAAGAAAATCCCTTAAACACTCAGCTGCTTGTTTTAACTTCCCTTTCCATAAAAGATTTTTAGAGAGTACTCCAGCCTAATCTCTAGGCCCAAGGTCTACAAGTTATTCATGTAAATGCTAAAAGCCAGGAAATAAATTCAGAAATACCCAGGATGAGCAATAAAGTTCATTTTGCTGGGTTTTATAATCAGACTCTGCCAGCTTCAGGTCTTCCTATGCAATGTCTTTTGTGGATATATCCAAAATACCCTCCCAAAGAATTCACATTCCCTGGACAACAGAACATAGAAATCTTTTGATTTCCATCTTAGTTAGAAATTTTCCAATTGATTGAAAAAGGCAAATTCAAAATAAAGTGGTAGAGTGTGTAAATCAACTTCTAAACACTACAATGGCAAAGCCTACCCAATTCTTTGAAGATAGTTTATGGAAATACAGATTTTTTAAAAAGTTAAAATCAATGATTCTTAATTTATAAATGGACTCTTCAGAAGAACAAAAGCATGACTCTGTAAGCAACTCAAAATCCACTCAGACTCTTTCCTATTTGCCTTCAGACATTTGCAGATATTATAAAGAAACAAAGATATTGAAAACAAAACTGTTCTGTACTTAAGAAAAAGAAGGAAAATTTAAATAGCAATTACTTCAGGTTTCTGGTAATAGACAAATATATCCCAAAACTCAAGGAAAAAACTTACATTGTTTCTCTGTTCCTCGAAGTTATAAATCTCATCATGCTTTAACAGGAAACAAACTGAGGGTTGCTGGAGTGGTGGGGGGGGGATGGGAGGGATGGGGTAGTTGGGTGATGGACACTGGTGAGGGTATGTGCTATGGTGAGTGCTGTGAATTGTGTAAGACTGATGAATCACAGACCTGTACCTCTGAAATAAATAATACATTATACGTTAAAAAAAAGAAGAAGAAGAAGAAGATAGTAGGAAGGGAAAAATGAAGAGGGGGAAATTGGAGGGGGAGATGAACCATGAGAGACTATGGACTCTGAGAAACAAACTGAGGGTTCTAGAGGGGAGGGGGGTGGGGGATGGGTTAGCCTGGTGATGGGTATTAAAGAGGGCACGTACTGCATGGAGCACTGGGTGTTATGCACAAACAATGAATCATGGATTACTACATCAAAAACTAATGATGTAATGTATGGTGATTAACATAACATAATAAAATAACATTTAAAAAAAACATGTAAATACAGCCCACTAACACCTGAGACTAAGGGGGAGGGGAGCTGGGGGGAGTGGGTAGAGGGGGTTTGTGGGGGAGAGAAAGAGGACTTTTAAAAAATACAAATGCTAAAAAGGCTCCCTTGCCCAAACTCTAGACCACAGCTTCCTTAAGATTGCTTCCAGTGACAATCTTTAAGTCTTCTCCACAATTAGTAAAAAGCTTTAGCTGTCTGAATGGATACACTTATTCCAACTGTTATTGATAAACTAGTGAGTTTATATTGTTATACCTGATTCATTACTAAAATTTTAAAATTGAAGCTATAGGATCTCTATTTATGTTTGTCTATAATACGCACATTACAAATATGGTATTTTTCTACGTCTGGATGGTATCGCCAAAGTTAACTCATAAAAGAGCTCTGTTTAATTGGCTTAAAATTAAGTGCTTATAAATTAAGTATTTCTAATTCTCAAAAAGAAAAAAAAAAAGAAACTAACCCTATTGCTTTTCAAAATCACATGCCCTGGGAAAATATTTGATATTAAAGCAAGCTTAAGTTTGTTGGTTTAATTATTACAGACATGTCTTTAGAGTTCTCATCATTCAACATAATGCTTTTATTATACCTAGGTTTACTAAAAGTCAAATAAGCTCATGTTATCTCTGTTACAAGATTTGTCAGCAAGAAAAAAAGCAAATTTCAGATATTGGCTAACTGCTTTAATGTCTCAAGAAATTCTCATGAGTAATCTAAGTATGATTGTTAAGAACACATGAGTTAAATAAATGCAAGTGAAAGAAGAGTTTTAAAAAGTGAATTTTTTAACAATGATTGCATTATTATATGTCTACTCAAATAGTGTTCTTAATCTACTTGGTAACTTCCAGAACTTCCACCCTTAGGATTTTGCTAAATTAAATTAAATTATGGGAACTTATTGAGTGTCTAGATCATTTCCAAGTAAGATAAATACTGAAATATTAATTGCTAAGCAAGTCTAAGTTTACCTACTTTTGACCTCTTTTTACAAAGGAACTAAAGAGATTTAGGTGTATTAGTGAATATGTCTTGTGCTATGTTAAATAAATTGTGCTATAAGGAAATGAATGCTTCTAGAAATTATGAAATGTATTTATAATTTTGACAATCTAAGAATATTGATGTAATAGACAGCTCATTATCGTTTACTTTTTAATTTTCACTAGAAATTAAGGTTTCCAAGGCTTAAGAATTCTAATTAATATATTTAATATATTAGCTACTAGAAATAAGGGAAATGACTCTGTATGCAAGAAAAGTAGGATATATGTTTTTAGAAAGAAAATGTATGAGGAATAAAGATGCATTTTTGTTGAGGGAAAAAAAAGTAATTTTGTCCTCAAGTAAAGCTGATTATTTCTGAACAGGGAAGATAACAAGGGACAAATTAAAATAAACAAAGAAAGTTGTACAAGGTTTATGAAAAAGGAATCTTGGGGAAAGAATTTTATATGTGATCAAGTTGAATGAGATTGAATTAATTTGTTATAAGAGTTAAAAAAAATCTTAAATATCAATAGTGTGCTCAGGTCAAACCGGAACTTAATTTTCTTTCATCTGCTAAACATACAAATAAGTCTGCTTGGACTATCGGTCTGCTCCTCATAAAAGTTTATGCTCCTCATAAGAGATAATAAAATGTTTTTCTTTACCTTTTAAAGTAATCTGCTTAGAAAACAAGTGTTCTATGTTTTTCCAAAACAATTTCCTGTGTTTATCAGGTCTTTGATTATTAAAGTAAACCTAGTCCTCTTGATATTAAAAGAGCTAAGTTTTGCTTAGAACTATATAACCTTTTTTTTTTTTAAGATTTTATTTATTTATTCGAGGGGGGTGGAGAGAGAGAGAGAGAGAACATGAGCAAGGGGAGGGAGAAGGAGACTCTGCTGAACAGAGAGCCCGAAATGGAGCTCAATCCCAGGACCCCAGGACGCCCAACTGACTGAGCCACCCAGGCACCCCAAGAACTGTGTACCCTTCTATATTTGCCTATGAGGTCTGTAATTGTCACTTTGGTTAAATTGATAACTAAGTATTGTTTCACGGTGACCTATGATTCTCTTTTACCAAGTGTTTTAAAACCTTTTTGATATTTTTGACAAACTTCCCCAAAATCAAATTCTAAATAATCTTTTTGACCTCAAACTTTGAGAATTTTAAAAGGATCCCTGGGGCGTCTCAAAAGATTTATTCTCTCCTCTTATAAAAGAGAAATGTGGGGTGCCTGGGTGGCTCAGTTGGTTAAGCCTCTGCTTTGGGTTCAGGTCATGATCCCAGGGTCCTGGGATCGAGCCCTGCATTGGGCTCTCTGCTCACTGGGAAGCCTGCTTCTCCCTCTCCCTCTATCTACTGCTCTGCCTACTTGTGCTCTCAATGTCAAATAAATAAATAAAACTCTTTTAAAAAAAGAGAGAGAAATGTTACACAAGTTAGGCTTATTTAGTATATTAAATTACATGGGAAGCATTGTCAAATAAGCGATGATTACCCTTCTTAGGTTATATGGTATAAGTGAATGTTAATATGAGTGCTCTAAAAATTATATAAAATTCCTAGAATTCTGATATGTCCTGGTATAATGTTATCAATCATAATTCCAATTATTATTATCTTAAAATGTTGTGTGTCACAGAAATAAATTATCTTGTCGAATTTTCTCATCAATTGCATTATAATGAACTTTCATCAGATATTTAATTATGGCTATTTTTAAGTCTTTTTTTTATTTACAGATTGTTATTGTTTTATTCAGATGCTTTTACAAAAGCTTCCTGCAAATTTGTTTCATCTTCAGAGAAATTCACGGAAAGGAATCTGACAAATACTCTAGAATACAGTCTTCTGATAACTTTCAGATCCTATCACTGAACTAAGTAAGAATTTATAGAAGCCTCACTGGGGAAACTGCTGGCTTCCTAAAACTTCTGACAAAAGACAGATCAACAAGAATTCATTACATGGGACTGAATGAACTGAGTAAGATGATTATAATTTTTATGACTTTTTATTTGAAACATTGCTAATTTTTTAATGTTTTGTTTTCCAGATTTAAAGAAACCTTTTTCTCTTTTTCTTAAGCTTCCTATGACTTAGAGCAAAGATAAAACATCTCTTTTCCTCCCTGCCTGATCCCTCCAAATTTGGCAACTCTCAGTGAATATTTTTTATATGTCTATGGCAATATAGTTATTTGCATAAATTCAATAAAAATCCATATTTCACATACTTTGTCATTGTCTTCATTGCATCATTTATGTGATGTGCTAAAGACATCCTAAGTACTTATGTGTTCATCTGTTTTGTGGAATCCCAGAGTAGTCACAAGATCTATTAAAAAATACTTCTTTCTCAGACTCCAAGATGTTTGGTAAATCTGTCTCCTAAATATATTTACTCACACAACTTCCTCCATTGGTTGCAGATATTATTAGGGGATTCTTTTTTGAAGAGTCAAGATTCTCTTTGGCTGAAGAGAAGGGAGAGGGGAGCAGGAAAGAAGGGAAGTACATGACCCACTTGTGCCTGATACCCATGGATCCCCACTGGACTGCACCCAAATATATCATGTTGAAGGGTCTGCTGTTGTTTGTAAAGGTAGTTAAAGAATTATCATTGTGCAGTGAGAAAAGGCTTTGGAATCAGAATACCTTTGTGAAAGTCCTTGTTTCTCTATTTAATGGTTGGAGGACCTAGCCAAGTTACCTAACTTCTTTCTGCTTTGGTTTCCACATTTGAAAAATGAGGACAATAGTACCATCTGTTCTGCCCATCTCAGAAAGGCTGTTTGAAATATAATGAAGATTCTGGACATGGAAGCCCTTTGTAAGTTTTAAGGGGCCATTAGAGTTGGTGATGATGTTCCTGTTATCATTACTGTGGAGTAGTTGCAAATTGAAGCCAAACCATTTATTCTTAAAGGGTGAATTAGCCACCTTGGGGTGGTGGTTTGTTTACTCTAAAATTCCTAAGATTTTATTTTTTAGTTTCAAACTAAGTATTGGCAAACCTTACTTGTAAACGGTATGTATTTAAAATTAATGCTCATTTTTAATTTCATGCCATCACTACTGAAAAAAGATTCATACCCAGAAGAAAACTTTACAGGTTATAACCACAGAGAAGGCAAACTGGTTTTTCTTAATTGCTCCAAAGGACATTCTATCCTGAGGTGATAATTGTGTAAATTTGTAGACCTGTCTGAGGATCCAAAGTAAATGTCTAAATATACAGAACTCTATGCAAGAAAATAACGTTTTATTTCAAAGTAAAATTTGAGTTTAAAAATAAAAGCCAGTGTGCTTTTTTAGAAGATCTGTGATAAGATAAACAGACTTGCCCTCCCTTTCCCCAACCCCGACTATAATGACCTTCATTCCTAAAGAAATCACATAAGACTTCTTTGCTGCTTAATATCACTTCTTTTTGACCCCATCCTGGCCTATTTTCACTCCCTTTACACCTCTTATTCCAAGGTGATATCAGCTTTCAGATAAAAAGCAATATTTAAATATCTTTTTATATGGAAGATTCTGGATGTTCCTTGATCCTGTTGCCCTACCCTCAATATCCCCTGGGTTTTTCTTTCCAAGGATATATTATTATTGTATGCTATACGTAAGATAGTTTGTATATCATACAATAATTTTGCTGATTTTAAATTACTCTTTGGCAAATAGTAGAAATTCGTATTTGAAAGATATCATACTATTTTAAAAAACAGCACTTTTCTTTTTTATTGATGTATAATTGACATACAATATTATATTAGTTTTAGGTGTTCAGTGTAGTGATTCAACATTTGTATACACTACAAAAATGATCACCATAATAAGTCTAGTTACCATCTGTCACTGTACAGAGTTAATACAATATTATTGTCCATATTCCCTATGCCGGACATTACATTCCCATGATTTTATTTTATAACTGAAAACTTGTACCTCTTGATCCCCTTTACCCATCTTGCCCACCCCCCAACCTCTTCTCCTCTGGCAATCATCAGTCTGTTCTCTGTATCTGTGAGGCTGGTTTTGTTTTATTTTGTTTGTTCATTTCTTTTATTTATAGATTCCACATGTAAGTGAAACCATATGGTATTTGTCTTCCTCTATCTGACTTATTTCACTTAGCATAATATCCTCTAGGTCTGTCCATGGTGTCAATAATGGTAAAATTTCATTCTTTTTCTTTTCTTTTTTCTTAGAGAGAGTGTGTGTACATGTATGCACATGCATGTCCCATGAGAGGGGGGGTGGAGGGGCAGAGGAAGAGGGAGAGAGAGATTTTTTTTTTTAAGATTATTTATTTATTGGGACGCCTGGGTGGCTCAGTCGTTAAGTGTCTGCCTTCGGCTCAGGTCATGATCCCAGGGTCCTGGGATCAAGCCCCACATCGGGCTCCTTGTTCATTGAGGAGCCTGCTTCTCCCTCTCCCTCTGCTGCTCCCCCTGCTTGTACTCTCTCTCTCTGTCTCTGACAAATAAATAAATAAAAATCTTTAAAGAAAAAAAAGATTATTTATTTATATATTTGACAGAGAGGACACAGCGAGAACAGGAACACAAGCAGAGGCAGTGGGAGAGGGAGAAGCAGGCTTCCTGCTGAGCAGGGAGCCCGATGGGGGGCTTGATCCCAGGACCCTGGGATCATGACCTGAGCAGAAGGCAGACGCTTAACGACTGAGCCACCCAGGTGCCCCAAGGGAGAGAGAGAGATTCTTAAGCAGGCTTCACGCTGAGTGCAAACCTGATGCAAGGCTCCACGCGGCGCTCCACGCAGGGCTCAATCTCATGACCCTGAGATCATGACCTGAGCTGAAATCAAAGTCAGACGCTTAACTGACTGAGCCACCCGGGTGCCCCAAGATCTTCTGCCCCTTTTTAAATCAGATTTGTTGTTTTTCTTTCTATTGAATTGTATGAGTTCTTTATATTTTTTGGATATTAGCCCCTTATCAGATATATTATTTGCAAATATTTTCTCCCATTCAGTAGGTTGCCTTTTCATTTTGTTGATAGTTTCCTTTGCTATGTAAAGCTTTTTAGTTTGATGTAGTCCCATTTGTTTAGTTTCACTTTTGTTGCCCTTGCCTATGGAGTCAGGTCCAAAAAAATATCACTAACATCAATGTCAAGAAGCTTAGAGCCTATATTTTCTTCTAGGAGTTTTGTGTTTTTAGGTCTCACATTCAAGTATTGAATCCATTTTGAGCTAATTTTTGTGTATGGTGTAAGAATATGATCCAGTTTCATTCTTTTGCATGTAGCGGTTTAGTTTTCCCAACACCAGTTATTGAAGAGACTTTTTCCTATCGTGTATTCTTGCTTGCTTTGTAATAGATTAATTGATCATATATGTGTTGGTTTATTTCTGAGCTTTCAGTTCTGAAAAACAGCCCTTTGAAATGATTCTCGTGCAAACAGAACAATTTTACGGTGGGAAATAATTAAGCTCATAAAAAATAATCACTTGGCTTGCATAGCATCCTAGTTTCTAAATTTTCCACCAATATTAGAACCAGTCTGTGCACAAGTTTTAAATTTGGGCATCATATTTTAAAAATTGGGGAACCATGACTTTATTCCATAAACAGCAGGCAAAATAGAAAGGAAGAAAGAAAACATGCTTATCAAATTGAATTATTCTAGTTGGCTGTTTTTTAAATCAAATCACCAGAATGACTGCCAAATCTATTCCTTGGGGGGCATGTCACAGACTCCTAATAGAACCAAAATATCAGGAGTGTTTATAAAGGTGAACCCCCTACAGGGAAGGGAACTAAGAAATTCCAGTGGTTCTTTACCCCCCATCCTCACCCCCCAGCCCCAGGGTGACCAGGACCCCTGGTGAAATCACCCATATTTGAGACTAAAGATCTTATGTGGGGTATATTAGACTTTCAGTGAATCATGTGAGTTTGGGGGGGGGAATCAATATTATGATACAATTTTATATTTAAAAAAGCCAAATAAAAATCTTTATTCTGGGGGCACCTGGTGGCTCAGTCAATTAAGCATCTGACTCTTGATTTCGGCTCAGGTCATGATCTCAAGGTGGTGAAATCGAGCCCCACCTCTGCTCTGTGCTGGGCATAGGGCCTGGTTAAGATCCTCTCTCTCCCTCTCCCTCTTCTCTCCCCACCTCCCTCCACTCACACACACATGCACACACATACTCTCTCAAAAAAAAAAATTATTCTGAAATTTCAAATCATTTATTATTAATTTGGTTTTCCAAGAAGGCGTGGATTTTGAAATGTTGAATTCTGTCTAGACTTTTTCCTCCTTTCTGCTTCCTGTAGGAATTTGCCTGATTTTTCATGCCAGAACCAAGATCTGTACTGAGAGTGGGTGTCAATGAGACCACCTTTTTCCCAGGGTGCAAGAGAGAGAAATCCAACCTCCATGAGCTCCCTGGCCCAGGGCACAGATGTTCTACATTTGCCCCCACTCTTCTCCTTCTCAGTAAACCTTCCTGTAGAAACTGTAAACACAATGCCCAAGGGTCCTACATGGAGCTTGAGTTACATGCCTGGAGAGTGAGCTGATGGAGCTCTGGATGAGAATTTGGCTACAAGGAGGGTCACCATTTCTGACATAGCAGTTTTCTTCCACACCAATCCCCTGGGAGAGAAGTAGGATGGAAGGGAGGGAGGGGAAACCTGGCCCACATTTATCAGTATGAGCTTACTTAAGCCTTTTGCTAAGTAACCATAGAAAAATACATTGAAACAACCAGATTTCATTACTACAACCAGAAAGTATTTTTCATGATTAATTTCTTCTTAGTTTCCAATTCCGGGAATACAGCTCTGCTAATAAGAATGTGCTAATAGTTCTCAAAAAAACCCAAAAAACAAAAGACCATAAACAATGTTAAAATTCATACGCTGTAATTATCAGGAAATACTAACACATATATGTTGTGTATTGATTATTTCTTATGCAGAAATAAAGATGGAAGTCGGTTTACCACACAGAGTAACCAATGAGAATTAACAAGAAGGTTGATGAATTGGCTAGCCTTCTTGATCAATGGTGATTCCAGAGGAGTGAAGTCTAAAGATTTTGTGGTCTCCATAATCTGTAATGAAAAGTGGAGCACCTATTGTACATAGATCTGTCTTTCGAGGGCCCCAAGGATCCACAGCCTTAGGAAGCACCAATCTGAAGGCGGTGGGCATGGCTGTCTGTAGCTCATTCATGCGCTCAGTACATAGACTCTGATTTCAGAAACCAAAACCTCCAGGTTCCAAGATCTCACTTTTAACCAGCAGATGCTGAAATTACCCAATCACTACATTAGGAATGCTTTCATCGGCTTAATATTTTATCTACCTATATCAACACTTTTAAAAAAAAAGATTTTATTTATTTATTTGAGAGAGAGAGCTCGAGAGTGAGAGACAGAGAGCACAAGCAGGTGGGGAGAGGGGCAGAGGAGAGGGAGAAGCAGACTTCCCCCCAAGCAGGGAGCCTGACGCGGGGCTCAAGGCTAGGACAGATCATGACCTGAGCTGAAGGCAGATGCTTAACCGACTGAGCCACCCAGGCAGCCCCTATATTAACATTTTATTTACCAAAATGCAAATATTCTTGAGAGGAATAACAGAATATGTTTTATCTAGCATTTATATCTCAATGGAGAGAAGTTTATGACAGCCCGGGAGCTGGTTCGGATAGGGAAGCAAGAGAGAGAGGATGGGGGCACAGAGCATGTGAAATGACTGTGATAATAAGAGTACACGCAAAGGGCACCTTGGGCTCTGAAATCAGCTCATTCATTTTCTAGCCTTGTTTTATTGAACCTTACCTCGAGAGCATGCCCCTTCAGGATAGCATAGGTTATCTGGATAAAAGAAAGAAGCAGAAACTAGTGAACAAGATAGACCAGGATTTCATATCTAATGAGGCAAGTGGAATAAAATGAAACATCTCTTCATTAGGAGGGGATTAAAAAATCCACAATAAGTGGGTAGGCACATCTGGAGAAGGGTGTTCCAGAAAACAGGTGTGGAAAAGCTTTAAGAACACACACAACCTTGGTATGAACTGATGTTCTACATTCGCAGAGTATTCTGGTTGCCTTGGTTTCTGCTGCATCCCAGTGTCCTTTCTGCTCCCCTACCCACCTAAGGCTGTCACATCCACTCTCTAACAGCCTGTGATGTCCTCCATCCCAGTAATCCTTGGGTTCCTAGATTGTTCTCCTCAGAGTTCTGTTTTCAGAAAACTGTGCTCTTAATCAATATCAGTGACATGGTTGCCCAGATGTCCTCAGCAGTGGTTTAATCTACTTCCAATGTAGAGCCAGCAGGTCAGAAATAGGTTTCAGCTTACCAGGCCCATGAAGTCCTCTCAGACCCTCAAACTGCCTACCTCGCTACCTCGTGAACTATTTTAATCTCCACTACCACCACTGCCTCCACCATCAAGGCTCTTGCACCCAGTTTTTATAGACATCTATCTCTTTGTGAGACAGATATTGGGAGCTCACTACATGGCTGGCACTGGGAATATCACAATGGCGGGAAGAGACACAAATCGCTGCCTTTCTGGCACTTCTAGGTTGCTGGGGTGGGGGGGGATGCAGACAACAGGGATAATAAATAAATAAAGCATACAGTGTCAGCGAGTGCTAAGTTCTATGAAGAAGAATAAGTGGTGGAGGGGAGAGGAGTGTTAGGGAGAGGTGGCTACAATTTCAATCATGGTGGCCAGGGAAGGCCTTACTGAGAAGGTGACATCTAAGTAAGGCAGGAAGGAGGTGAGGAAGGGCATCTGGGGAAAGAGTGTTGCAGGAAAAGGGAGCTGGCGAGTACACAACTCTGAGACCAGAGCCTGCCTGGCCCTTCTGAGGAACGCCCAGGAGGCCAGTGTGGGCTAGAGCAGAGCTGGGGAGGGAAGATGAGAGCAGATGAAATGTAAGAAGTCAGGAGGCTGGGCCCTGGAGGTGAGAAACAAGCCTTCTCTCCAAATCCCACAAACACTGATTACCATTGTGAGACGCTCCCCTAGAGAGCTTCTTCTGGGATATCATATCTTTTATATCCAAGTGCAGCCAGATTTACTGTCCATATGCAGATGCTCTGCCCTCTGTTCGGAGCCTCTGCCAATTTCAGGCAAGATCCTCACGTTTTTCTTGGTTCCTTCAATGGCAGTTACGTTGATAGGTTTTTATCTGGACTTGTGTTTGCGCTTAGTTGCTACAGAGATATAAATCTGCAGAGCTTTGTATACAGGAGGATTCACGATCGGGGATACGGGCATTTCTGAGAATATGGAGATAAGATAATGACCCGCAGAAGGTGGGAGAGGGGATTATGAATTCTGAAAGGGACACACCGGCCTGCACCTTTTGCAAGGGGTCCCCACTGCCGAGATCAACTCATTATTCTCTCCTCTTGCTGAATGAATACCTGCTTTCCAACGAACCAGTAAGATTTTAATAGTTAAGACTTGCTATCTTTTGAACTATTTTAAACGATTTTGTGTATTTCATAGTACCCTGATGTCACTGTAATTTTTTTTTAATGAGAAGAAGTCTTTTTTAAAAAAGCCCAAAATTGAATCCAAGGAAGTATTCAGCAGCGAGTAAAGATGAATTGACTCTGGATTCTAACCCCACCCTACTTTTTTTTTTAATAACCACAATGATGTTTCACACAAATTTTCTATATAAAAAGCAATTATTTAGAACTTATTCTGTACCAGATGCTATCTTAAGCACATGTTAACTCTTTACATGTATTAACCCGAAGAAAATGTTCTGATGTATCCTATTGTTATACTATTTTATAGATTTAAAAAGTTGATGCTTAAAGAGTTAAAGAAATCTGCATAGGGTTGCTATGTGTAGCTGCCAAAGGCACATATTTTCATTTACTCTGCAAAGGGAGGTAGGAAGAACTGGTAAAATATATTCAAGCCTTAGGAAGCAATAAGCAGATTGATATCATTAGATCTGCCTGTGATAGTTAATCCAGTGTATTCCTTGATGGATTTGTCTGATGGATGAGGGATACACTCCTTTTAGGATCTAGTAGAGATCAGGAACGCCATAGGAAATCTTAGCTTATTCAGATCTTACAGGCTCACCAACTGGCCTGAAAACATTGTAAAAATAGATATAGACATATTATCTCACTTTTTCCATATCTGAGTCCAGTTTCACCGGAGGAAGTCAGAACTATGTGTTTAGGGAAAAAATCATGGAAATAAACTAACTTAACACCGTCAGTCCTGCTGGAGCTCATGGACCACTGTTCCTCTGTGAGTTAGTTGTCCTTCCTTATCTCAGGGTTAAGAAATCCAGAAATAGGGCGCCTGGGTGGCTCAGCCGTTAAGTGTCTGCCTTCGGCTCAGGTCACGATCCCAGGGTCCTGGGATCGAGCCCCGCATCGGGCTCCCTGCTCAGCGGGAAGCCTGCTTCTCCCTCTCCCACTCCCCCTGCTTGTGTTCCCTCTCTAGCTGTCCCTCTCTGTCAAATAAATAAATAAAATCTTAAAAAAAAAAAAAGAAATCCATAAATATCTCCAAGAAATGAATTAAGTAGGATGTACATGCAGAGTCTTGGCCATTTCTTTTTTTAACCATATCAGGCAGGGAGTAGTGACTCGAAGACTCAAGAAGAGCTTCCCACTGGGGACACTGATGAATCCAAGGTCACATGGTTTGCTGCCCTTGAGGTCAGGTGACTCAGGAGCACACAGAGTGCCGAGTGTCTCAAAATCCAAAGTCCCCATAGTTTTTGCATCAAGATCTTCCACCCACTGTCCCCCCACCATTTCCTTGTTCTTGTTTCATTGCCATCAACTTAAATCCGTAACATTTACATAAAGTGAGTCTCTCTTTACAAGTTTGTACCATTCTAGAAAAGTCCTGATTTACTTTTTTGTGCAATTTTTATAAATCTCATTAATGCTCTTTCTTGGAGCACATCGTCATTTCAGACATGCCATCTCACTTGAAGAGCACAATTCATACATATAAATATGCATTTTAAATTTACATACTTCTATATATTTAATATACATATATTATTTTACAAGCTACATTAATAGTCACCTGTTATGATGCCTCAAACTTTTTGATATGTCATATTTAAGAAGAATATAATTTCTGATTAAACCATTTTTTAATGCTGAATTAAAGTTGGTGGATACTTTGTGGTAAAACAGCATGGTAATAACATTTGAAAAATTCCAAAAAAATTTTTTCTTATCTCTCAATATTTTCAAATCAACATCCCTCTTCTAAACTTAAAAAAAAATCCATTCTTTTAACAAGTATCAATTTATTTAATAAGTATGTATTGAGTAGCTGACATGTGCCTTGAGCACCTACCACCTCACTGAAACATTTGCTGGGCGATGGAAACACAATGAAGAAATGAGCACCAACAAAGGTGATCCTTGCCCTCGCGGAGTTTAGTGCCTAATGGAGGTGTTAATCACACCAAGAATCTGACTATAAGCAAATAAAGATGAAGGCAAGATATTTAGGACTTACCAATAATTCAAACCATTTATATGATAAATCATTTTATCAATAAATGACATGAGGATGCATAGCAATTGTTTGGGAAGTACCCAACTGGTACTTAGAGATCTAGTCAGCATATAAACCTCAATATGGCAAAACTAAGCCCCGTATCTTGTCCCCAGACTTTCTGTTTGAGTTGATATCCTCTTTATCCTTTCAGTTGCTTAGGACAAAACCTTGGTGTCATCTTGACTTTTCCTTCTCCTTCAATTCTTTTATCCAATCTTCAGCAAATCCATGGCTCTATCTTCAAAATCCATGTGGAATCTGACCACTTCTTACTCCCACCACTGACCCCACTGAGTCTGGATTAGCAGAATAGAAGTGATATCAAATCTTGCCTGGATTTTTACAAATACCCCCAAATGGCCTGTCTTCTACATTGTCCCTGTAGACAGTCAGTTTTCAAGGTGGGTGATGTAGCATCCGTGCTAAAGGCTAAGTCACTCCTCTGCTCAAAATGTTCCAGTCCACTCTACCCACCCATTAAATTCACAGCCCTACAGGGGTCATTTTCACTCTGACCTCTCCTCCTGCTCCTTAGCTCCTCACTCCCTTTACTCTACCATCCTGGCCTCTTGCTGGTTCCTGGACTGACCGGGAACATTCCCTTTCTAGAGCCTTTGCTCTCCCTGTTTCTCCTGCCTAGAATGCCTCTCCTCGTAGATCTGCTTGGCTCACTCGCTCCCTCACCTCCTTCAAGCCTTTGTTCAAATGACATCTTTCTAATGAAGCTTATCTTCTATTTAACAGGGCAACCTATCCTGGCCCCCACTGCCCAGCATTCCTGACTCCTCTGATTCTGCTCTCCTTTTCTTTTCCCCCAGTACTCAGAACCTGCTAATAGGTACATAATTTTATATAAAATTATGCTGTTTCTTTGTCTTTTCCACTAGAATCTAAAATTCATAAGGGCAGGAAGCTTTGTCTTTTTTCATTCATGTATCCTAACCATTTAGACACAGTGATGGTATCATAGGATCCTCTAACCATGCTCACTGTACACACATTATCTTGTTTGATCTTCATGACAACTCTGCAAGATACTGTTAATGCACCCACTTCACAGATGAGAAAACAGGCTGTAGAGAGAGGTGGTTATTTACTTCCTAAGGTCATATGGCTAATAAATGGAAGAAGTAGAATTCAAACTAGGGTCTACTGAACTTCAAAGCTAGAGCTCTTCTATAATCCCAGGATGTAGAACAGAAGTTATCACTATCCTCACCAAAAGAAAGGAAGAAAGGAAAGGAAGAAAGAAAGGAAGAAAGGAAGGAAAGAAGGAAGGAAGGAAGGAAGGAAGATCACTGTGAGAATTACACACGTACACCCAGTGTGACAGGTTTTATAGGTGTAGTTATCACTGATATCATCACAATATTTTTATATGAAATAGTTAACAAAACACATAATGCTATATTTTTTCAAACAATGGTCTATAAGTCATAAATATGGCTTGAGTGCTCAAAAATATTTGCTCTCTTTGGCCCCCTAGCCACTACTCAGAATGTTAAAGCTCATCAACCGCACGAGTTCTGGGTTTCTCCGTGAGAACTTCAGCAGGTCATTTAGTTGCTGGAAGGTTTTTTTTTTTTTTTTAAGATTTTTATTTATTTATTTGAGAGAGAGACAGAGCTAGCAAGAGCGAGCGGGAGCGGGGAGGGGCAGAGGGAGAAGCAGGCTTCCCGCTGAGCAGGGAGCCCGATATGGGGCTTGATCCCAGGACCGTGAGATCATGACCTGAGCCGAAGGCGGACACTTAATGACTGAGCCACCCAGGATCCTCCAGTTACTGGAAGGTATTGTTATGAGGATTTTTGTCCCCTTAGTGCCCGTGGTTCTTGGTCATGTTGCCAGGGGGCCAGGGTCCCCAACAAGGAAATACGGAGTCAGGACAGCTAAAATAAAACAGCACTGGTGTCCTGTTTTGCAGCTTAGACAGGACCACACTAACATTCTGCTTTGCAGCTCTTGCAGAAATGACTTCTGCAAAACGTCCTAAAATAAGACAATTAACCACAAAGCATTTGTCACTATCACAGGCAACGGGCAGTTAGGACATAAGCCCCCAGATGTCAGCAAAAAAAGACCATCAGCACAGAGACATTAACCTAATAGGTAGACAGATATGTGACCAAAGCCCTGATTGGCATGATTCAGCACACCCTGACCGCTAAAGATAGTTTCGCAAAAGAGCTCATAAAAACCCCTAAACTGAGAAACTCTAAGGGCAACCCTCTTGGGCCCCTCTCCCTCTCCGGGAGCTTTATACTATGGCTCAATACACTTTGCTTTGCTGCCCACCACTCTTTGTGTGGTCTACCTCTTTATTCTTCAAAGCAGTGTGACCAAGAACCGCGGGCACTGAGCGGATAGAAATCCCGTAACAATTTAACCCTCACCTTTAGCTTTAAAGTGCCTGATCCCTGATGGACACAAGCACCTAACATCTCTCCCCAAGTGCAGGGAGAACACTGTAAGGCATCCCTTCCAGGTGGCCAGTCCCATCCTCCCAGGCTCTGAATGACCGGCTTTTGTATGAGCTGATTCTCATTGTTTGTAGAAGTTCCAAGCAGTTAACCTCAGGGACGATTCAGAAGAGAAAAAAAAAAAAAGTATTTGACCTGAGGGGCAAATGTTTAAGAGATAGAGGTGGAGAAACCACTGCAGGGATCCTAAGGGACTTTGCAATCTCAAAGGACACGAGGAGTGCAGCCTGAAAGGCCGGAGCAGCCCAATCCCATAGCAGAGTGTGCCGACAGGGGGCGCGACTGGGCCTGCGCAGATCCACCGGAGCCCCCAATCCCATAGCAGAGTGTGCCGACAGGGGGCGCGACTGGGCCCGCGCAGACACAGCTGTTGGCTGACTTCCTAAACCGGCCATTGCGCCGTTAGCACGTGGTGTCCACTTCGAAAATGAGAGAAACCGGTACGCCTGCGTGGGAGAGTCCGTTGGACTTCTCCACTTCAACAAACGTTTCTGAATCAGGCTTCTACTCCTTCAAGAACCGGGCTTACCTTCAAATTCATTTTGGCTTATGGAGGCCCTCCTTACCCGCTATGTTCCCAAAGAAAGGAATCCCTTCAGGGAGACCTCAGAAAGTATATGAAAAGGTCTTTGAAAGCTATCGAATTTTGAAACTGACTTTCAATGAGCTGCTGCCAGCTACAGTGATCAGTTTAAGTGGATTCAATGGCTTTTCTTTATTTTCAGTATGTACTAGTTCGCTTTTCCCCACTATGCTCAAATAACCTGAATATTCTGAGCCTCCCCATGTTGCCTCTACAAGGAAACTGACAGCACAAGGAGAAGCATTCTTTTTCCCTGGTAATGTTCCCAGCAGATTTCTGCACTGATGGCAGACTATGGTTAATGGGCATACATCTATAAGCGTAACTTTGAGCACTATTCAAGAAAACAGACATCCAAAACGTCCCCTTCATGAAAGGGTAGTGCTGTTTTAAGTACTATGTTTTGGGATTTAGGAATAGAGAGAAGTACTTTTACTGAAGAAGTGGTTGCCTAGATGACTCCTCGTGGGTGGGGGTCACATGCCCAATGAGGCCGATTCTATTCATAAACTCCTGTCCTTCCTCACCGCCCCTAAAACCAGAATCAGGTCAATCCTTAGCTCCCCAAAACTGTTCTGTGCTTATGTTAACTTTCATTAAATACTTACTACATGCCAAGCATTGAAAGTGTGAAAGGTGAAATAAAATAGAGTCATTTGGGTCGAGGAACTTTAAAACAGAGCCAGGAGGCCATTAAAAAGTGGGCTGTAAGCACATCTTGACCAGATGGAACCATGAACTTTTGAACTGGGCCAAACAGCAAATACTCCAAGGACTCTGCTCTGAACACCTGCAACTTGCTACAGGAACAGACTTTTGCTTAGTGACAGCCTTAGCAACCAATTATGTTTAGCCCAGATTAGTTTTCTGTTGTCAACCCCGATTAGAATTCTTTGTAAACAAGGTATACAAGTATTCCCTTTTCGTCTTTAAAAACCCCTGACTTTTGCTCCCTAATGGGACACTATTACCCCAAATTGTAATTCGTTGATCCCAAATGAATGCTTTGCTTAATTATTGCCTCCTGACAATTTTAGGTGGACACAGTGGAATTTAATTTGCAGTGACCTCTTGAATGGGTACTATTTGTATTCCCATTTTACAAAGGCAGAGACTAAAACTTGTACATTCTGCTTAAACAATTGGCTGGTAAGTGGTAAGTGGTGACTCAGGCTCAGAGCCCTGCTCCTTCACTGAAATGCTCCTCTCCGCCCAGGTCCTTCCACCTAGGATGGGTCCATAAGTGCCTAAAGTTAATCAGAAGTGTTCTAATGAGAAGGATAATCTCAGGTAGGAAGTGAGTTAGTGGGACCTGGAATCTCTGGCCACTAGAAACAGAAAGGAGCCCCTGGCAGAAACAACAGTGACCATTAGGTGTGAGATCAGTTATCCTGGCTCGTTCACCCCCGGCTATGGCCATAGCCTCAGCCTGGAAGAAGAGGTCAAGACTGGCCAACATAAGCACAGAGGAGAGAATCTAATGCTTTATTGTTCTTTTTTATTTTTACTCTTTCAGACTTGTGGCCTTTGGAAATCCGCCAGAAAAGCCTGAGAACAGCCTTGGGAGAACTGTTGGCAACACCCCTAGGAGTTGTTAGCCAAAAGCTTCAACCTCCTCTCTTCATCACGGAAACTTGTCTGTTGGGAGTAGTTCCGAGATATTCTTTCAACCGAGATAATTAGTTTAACAAAAGGGAGCCATTGTGGTTTAGAGAGCTCACCATTGATTACTAGGTCAAGATAAGGGTTGTTCTCTCCTTTTTCCCTCCTGAGACCTTAGATAGTAAAGTACTTTTGACCTTGTGCAATAGAGATTCTCTTTCCCCGCTGAGAATAATGTGGGGAGGTGGGAAGAAGTCAACATCCATTGTACCGCTTCTGAGCGCTCATGTTTACACCGTCAGCCTTCACTTAATCCACAGGCATGTGGCCCTCACCAGTGGAATCAGGACAAAAACATAACATTCCTAAGACCAGCAATGGTCCTGAAGGGCTCAGAACATGCCACCCCGAGATAAGCTGCTTTGGCATATCAATTATTTTAAGCTGAAGGCACTTAACCAACGCAGGTGCAGGAAACCCCCCCTCCCCCACCTAAAAGCGTGTCATAAAATTTGCCATGAAAAAGATGTCCTCCCTGCACCAGGAAGAGAACATTCTTATCACCAGAGATGAATGTACAAACAAACCTACTAAAATAATTCTTATCTTCCATTAGTTTCTCCCATATATTTTCTCATCACTGCCTCAGAGTTTACTGCTCTGAGCCCAAACCCCTTTGTCTTCTCATATCCCCACAATTTATCGTTCATTGTTTAAAAATATATATAAGCTTCGGGGCCTAATGGCTTCTTTTGGTCACCATTTTCATTTTGAAGACTCATGTGCACACATAAAAATATTAAATAAAATTTGTGTGCTTTTCTCCTTTTAATCTATCTTCTGTCAGCTTATTTCTTGGACCCTGCCACAGAACCTAGGAAGATGGCAGGAGGTTTCCCCTTCCCAAGAGCTCTCTTGGAAAGCATGGAAACTTATTTTTCCAAATAACTTGATGACAAAAACCAGCCAAACTGATGAAATGCCTCTTTAAAATATTTTTCCTCCTTTTTTGTTCTTACGCATGCTATTCACAATCACTGAAGAAAATCTAGAAAATACAAACAAAAAGAAAATGGGTAAATTAAAACCCCTCAAAATACCACTATGCAGAGATAATTAGCATTAATACTTTTGTGCAGATTCTTCCAAGCTTTTTCTATTTGAGTATAAACACACTTCATCATATACACGACAATCATTCATGCATTTTTGAGCACTTGCCAATGATCTCAGCCAATGCTGAAAACAGCACGTCTGTTAAGGTTTCCGAGACACTGTCCTCCAGAAAGATGGTATCCAACAACATTTTCCCTAACAGTGTTTGAAGGTGCCGTAAAGTCCTTAGCATAGCAGATCACCGGCCTACAAGAATGCCAGAAGAGGTAAGAGACAGTTTTACTGCTGAGCCAAGAGGCCCCCTGGGGCTCTTAGCCTTCACTAAGATAATGTAAATGATTGTCATTCTGTTGCCCCATCCCAACTTGTAAAATGAGACAGCAGCAGAGTTAGATTAGTATCCCAGAACAATGGAGAGTCCGGGGGCCTTCTGAAAAGGCATTGTTGCAATGTGCAGTGTTAAGAAAATGGAGCAAAAGCCAGCATTTGGTGTAGGGGCTCATCTGCAGCAGTTGGTAAAAACTGATGTTTCAGAGGGGCCGAACTTACTTATTAATCTAATATTACCCAGCACTTATTAGGTGCTTTATAAGTCTCAAATCATTTAATTCTTGTAACAACCCTGTATGAAGGCAAATAGCACCTTTATCCTCGTTGTTTTTTTTTTTTTTTTAAAGATTTTATTTATTTGAGAGAGAATGAGAGAGAGAGAGCACATGAGAGGGGGGAGGGTCAGAGGGAGAAGCAGATTCCCTGTTGACAGGGAGCCCGATGCGGGACTCGATCCTGGGACTCCAGGATCATGACCTGAGCCGAAGGCAGTCGCCTAACCAACTGAGCCACCCAGGCGCCCCTTTATCCTTGTTTTTACATGGAGGTTAAGTAACTCGTTGGGATTAGTTCTAGAGTCTGTGTGTCTAACCACATAGCAATGTTGTCCATCAGGGAATGTCCTTGATCAAGCTAAGAGCATCCCCAACCTCTCCCACATAGATAGCATAGTAAATGCTCAATTGTTCCAATCAAGCAGAAAGCACCATTTAACTGGTATTGGAAAAGTAAAAACAATGAAAATGGAAATTTGCACACAAAAAGCCACATAATAACTAAAATAACTAAAATAATTTAGACAGTAACAAGCTCCCTGCCCCTGATTTAGTCCTGGTTTCATCTATCATTTATTAATTTTAACTTTTTCTAGATCTTGCTGTCTTGAATTCCCTCTGGTTTCTATAGCTTATAGATAAGATGTCAAATTCTCCTTTCATTCATTAAATGTTATATTATTTCAAGCATACTCCAAGGCCCCATATACTAGTTACCTAGGTTTGACGAATCTTAACACTTTACTTATTTTTTTCTTTTACTAAAGGAATACAGCATTATAAATAACATAGGAGCTCATATATGCCTCTCCTTGACCCCTTTTCTTTCTCTTCCTCACTGAAGGTAACTGCTAACATGACTATATCATATAGAGATTACATCTTTTATTATTTATACATGTATTCATTAACACTATTTAATCTTTTGTAGTCTTAAAATTTCCTTTAAATGGAATACTGGAGAATCATCCTGAAATTTTCTTCATTCATCCAACACTGCTTTGGAAATGTATCCGCAATGATACATGTAGTCATATTGATTGTAATTGCATTTTAGTAGTGTGCTACTGTATGCACATGTTACAATTTGTTTACACTGTTGCCTCTTTATGAATATGTAGGTTATTTCTAATTTTTTCTTAATTATAAGGTCTCATCTCCTGCTGCTTCATGGAAATGAAGCTCCTGCCTCAACACTGGTAAACCCCCCTGAGGCTGCTACAGAACCAGTTTACATACTCCCCACTCCGGTGTTGAGTTATCCCTTTGTGTATGGGCCCTGGGGGTATCTCTTACTTTTTGCAAATTTAGCTACACATTTAAAGCATGTTTGTCATATTTTATCCAACATAGTAGGTGTGACTTAGCCAGGATGTTTTCTGCTTAGCAGGTCCTTCTTACAACCTGAAACGGGAAAGCCACTCCTTTCTTTTCTAAACTTTCCTTTTCATTGGTGTCACCACATTCTATTGCTTCTCTCTCTTTTTGCTCCTCTTCCCTTTTCTTGTCCTTTAAATATCAAAATTATCATAAGGTTTTCCCTGACCCTTCTCACTCTAATGTGATCGTTTTCACAGACATAACTGACCACCGCAAACTGATGACTCACAAATCAGGAACCCAGAATTCTCTGACCAGAATCCTCTTGACTTTCGGATCTGTATATCCAATTACCTCCTATTTATTTTCACCTAAATGGGCCACTGGCATATTAAATTCAGCACTTCCAAAATTTAACTCCTTCCTTTCCCCAAATCTTCTCTTTGTTTTGTATCTCTAAGAGACAATGTCATCCACCCAGGTCAGAAAACTTAGTCACTCTACACTCCTCCCTTTCCCTCAAATCTTGGTTTTTCTATATCCCACCAGAATCATTAACCACCAAATCCACTCAGGTCCACCTCCCTTCTCCTCTACTCAGCCCTCCACTTTTTTTTTTTTTTTTACCTTTTTTGGCCTTTGTCATCTCTCTTTGAGCAATTATAAGAGCCACTTATCTCTGCCTTTGTGCTTTCCAGGTAGGGTTGTCAAATTTAGCAATTAAAAATACAGAATGGCCAGTTAAATTTGAATTTCAGATAAGTGATGAATATTATTTTAGTGTAAATATTTCCCAAATATGGATGGGAACCTATAATTTATCTGGCAACCCTACAAACACATCTCTAATATTGCTGTCAAAGTGAGCAAAAGATTTTACCACAGTATTTCTGGCTTCATGTCGCCAAAGCTTCCTTGTTGTCGACAGACCGTCTCTGGACAAGTCCTGACCTGGCGCGCAAAACCTTCCGTGACCTGGCCACTCTATACCTCTCCAGTTTTCCTTACGTATCTCTCCCCTCATTCACTGTGTTCCAGCCACACTAGCCTTGGTCCTGGATACACAGAGCTCTTTTCTGTTTTGGAACTTACAGGCCCACCTACCCCAAACACTGTCTCCCAGATCTTTATATGGCTGTCCGACTCTTGTTTTTCAGAACTTAGCTAACTGCTACTTCCTCAGAGAACCCTTCTCTGGGCATTCTGTCTATAGTAGTACCTGGTTACTCTTCATCTCATTCTTTTTTTTTTTTTAAGATTTTATTTTTTTATTTGTCAGAGAAAGAGAAAGAGAGCACAAGCAGGGGGAGTGGCAGGCAGAGGGAGAAGCAGACGCCCCGCTGAGCAGAGAGCATGACATGGGGCTTGATCCCAGGACCTTGGGATCATGACCTGAGCTGAAGGCAGACGCTTAACCCACTGAGCCACCCAGGTGTCCTTCTTCGTCTCATTCTTGTATCTTTTCTTGATAACACTTTCACAATCGGAGAGTATCTTGTTTATTTGCTCATTTTATTATCTATCTTTTCATTAGAACATAAGTTCTATGAGATCAAAGACTTAACTTGTTCACCACTGTACTCCCAAGGCTTAATACAATTCCTAACACAGAGCTGGCACCCAATAAATATTTATAGAACAAATAAACAAATGAATAGGTGAATGAATGAATGAATGAATGAATGAACAAGGAAATGAACAAATGAATAGTTTAGCCCTCTAGCCATGAGTTCCTTTTGAGTCCTTGCTTATGCCCTATGCTTCATGCCCTATATTAGTCAGTTTGGGTTGCCATAACAAAATACCCCAGAATGAGTGGTTTAAACAATAGAAATTAATATTCCCACAGTTCTGGAGGCTAGAAGTTGAAGATCAAGGTGTTAGCATGGTCAGTTTCTGGTGAGGACTTTCTTTATGGCTTATAGATGGTTGCCTTCTCACTGAATCCTCTCATAGTAGGGAGAGAGAGAGAGAGTGAGCAAGCTCTCTAGTATCTCTTCTTATAAAGGCACAAATCTCATCATAAAGACCCCACCCTCATGACCTCATCTAAATCTACTATCTCCCAAAGGCCCCATCTCCAAATACCATGGCATGGGGTTGAGGGCTACAATATCTGAATTTGGGGGTGACATGATTCAGTCCATAGCATGCCCCAAGTGTAGTGTCCTCTCTTCCCTTCTGTGTGCTCAAGAATCACCATCTCTATACAGAGATTCCAGGTGAAATAAATCACTTCTTCCTTTGAACCTCACCAACATCCTATGTACCTGTTGTACTTTATTGGAACTAGGCTTTTTACATGACTGTCTCCTTCTTTGAGACTGTAAGTTCCCTGGGAGCTCTACCAATACCTCACTATGCCGTGTCTGGCATAATGTCTGGTACTATATCCCCAAGGTTCAGTGCAGCTCAACAAATATTCATTAACTGCAGAGGTAACTGGATGAATGAAGAGTAGCATCTAAGAAGGCAGTATAAAATAACTAGGGTTTGGATCGCCAATATTCATAGCATAAAGCTACTTACAGAAAATATATTCTTGGATTCTCTCGAAGTCTACTTATAGTTAGTTTTCATGGTATTCATTAATTTGGTTACATGATTTTCAAGTCAACCTGTATTAGTTTTCTGGGTGGCCATAACAAAGTACCACAGACTGGGTGGCTTCAACAACAGAAATTTATTTTCTCACAGGTTTGGAGACTAGAAGTCCTAGATAAGGTGTCGGCAGGGTTGGCTGGGGGCTGTGAGGGAGGGATGTGTTTCAGACTCTCTCCTTGGCTTATGGATGGCATCTTCTCCTTGTGTCTTCTTCCCTTCCTCTTCCCTCTGTTTCTGTGTCCAAATTTTCTCTTCTTATAAGGACTGTAGTCATTTGGATTAAGCCCACCCCAATGACCTCATCTTAACTTGATTACACTTGCAAAGACTCTGTTTCCAAGTAGAGTCACATTCTGAAGTATTGGGGGTTAGAACTTCAACATATAAATTTGGGGGAGAACACAGTTCAGCCCATAACACAATCTATGTAATGCAAATGAGAAAAGTGGCAGCAAGGCTGGTCTAAGCAGTCACATAACTGCAGAGAAAGAAGTGACAATCACCTGAAACCAAAGGACAGAACATAATGGACATGGGGTGGGTGAGGAGTGGCAGTGGAGAACACATTGAAAAGCAAGCACAAAGTATATTAAAAAAAAAAAGAAGAAGAAGAAAGTCTGACCAAAGGGCTAAGTGCATTGCTGTTCAAGATAATAAACAAGAGTCTGTAGGACAATATCTGGTTATGTATAAAATAGCCTGTTTAAAGAGGCAGGAGGGGCTGTAATACATTTTATAAAGTGGTCTTTCAAGTACAGTTACATTTTTCTAACTACTGTTTCTTAAATGTAAACCTCCAGGCACATGAAAAGTTTCATTACTCAGCCCTCCAGTGGTCCCAGTGGTTCCTAATAACTCCCATCTCCAAGTGAATCACCACAGATCTTAGAGCAGAAATGAAAAAACAAAATATCAAGTAGTTCCCCCAAAATGGGTTAAAATACCAGGAATATGCATTCAGATGAGAAACATCATATGTAAAATAAGAGACATTCTATCGTTTAGTTCTTGTGTTTGCTCTTAATTTCTCCTTTGCCACCCACCTTCTAGAGAATCCTGGAAGAATGAATCACCATGTGTGAAGGAAACTCAGCAGTAATGGTTTCTTGGAAGTCTGGCAGGTGACTCATATTTCATAGATTTTGTCTTAAACAATTTCATTTGGAAAAAAGTTTTCACATTTCCCAAATATACAGTATGTCTGTTAAAAAATTTAAACATAAAATAAATACAGATAAAATAATACGTAGCTTGTTAAAGCTAGGAAGTGTTAATACTTTCTGTAGCATAAGATATTTTCATTTCATTATGTTGTCTTCTACGCTCATGTTTTTAACCATAACTACAATCAGTAATTATATGAATTAGAGTAATGCTAATTGCTTTGGCAAATACATGACCAAAATTATGTTTCTGTTCAAACACAACCACTTTGAATATTTTATTGGGGGACAATTCAGCTCTGTCTTTGGTGATCCTAGCACTTCTATATTTGAAAATAAGTCAAGTATGAGGATACTTTCTATTATATTTCAATCAACAGAGAGAGATAACTCTGTACATTGGATATTCCTGAACTCTTTCTTCTCTAGACTAGAAGGTCTGGTTTTGGTCTGGATTTATTTATATTCCTGAAATCTCCTTGTGGAATTTTTCAACTTAAGCCAGTGTCTGGACCGAAGTAACAGTGGAGCTTACCAATTTAATGCACTGTCTGCCATAAATAAATAATGTTTTTGTAGAACTCCCAAAAGAATTAATTTCTACTTCTTTAAACAGCCAAGTATAGTCACAAAAATGAGATAGCATTTATATCCTGGTATAAAAAGAGGTTTAATGAAATAGAGCATTTAGCACAGTACTATTATCTGTAGGAAACAGAGAATAATCAATATACAGAATACGACCTTATACAAGCAGCACTTAGAAGGATATGCATACAGATACTAGCAGTGATCTGCTCTGTTTGGTCCAATTTTGAGTGTTATTTCTTTTTCCTATCTTTATTTCTCTGTTTATAGAAAGCATTTACAGCTTTGTAACAAGATTAATAAGTGATTCTTTAGTTTTTAAGATAATATTTTGAATTCAGTGCAAGTGTTTATTTATTCATCTTTCTACATCAGAGATTCCCCTGTTGATTGGTTAGTCCAAATAACCCATTTGCAAAATGGGTCCTATTTCTCCATTAAGAGTCATGTGTTTACATTTTTGTTAGTGACATAAAGATATAATTATAAGGCATATATGAAAGGAAATGTTTTCTTTCTTGTTTACTTTTTGCTTCATCAGGCTAAAGTTGGAGGGAAAGTATTAACAGCAGATAACCTGATAATCAGAACAGAATTTCCAATTAAGATGAGATGAATCACTGCCTGAAAGTCTAAATAACCAGATGTGCCTAAAATTCTTTGATGGCTCCCATTCTCATCCTGTGTCTACTCTGAAGCCAAACTCAGCTTTTTGCCACATCCTCAAAATAAATCCAACACTACAGTGCATTCATAAGTAATACCAATTTTACTGATGATTTCTAGGGGAAATGAGGAAAAGAAATTACACCACATATCACCCAGAAAAACTTAATGAAAGTTAGTCTTCACTGTGTGTCCCACATTCCCTTTCCTTGTCTGCCAATCAAAAAATTCTATTGTCTTAACATTCAAATCCAGCCTTTGGCTTGAATTCTTGGTTATCAGAAAGAAACCCAAGCGGGTGACCAGCAATGCCCTCCCCAGACAACAGCCATCACCACCACAGTAAAAAAACAGATCAATAGTGTTAGTGAAGTCTGGCCCATGGGTGTTTCATGCTCCATCCCAAGCAGTTTATCAAAATATTCACCCACCAAAGCATGTGTGTGTGTGCGTGGCAGCAGTAGTGAAATTCTGCAGGTAAGAGAATATTATTTTCACCAGATAGATAAATATGCAATAATGTCATAGATCCATAAACACAATATGAAAGTGACATGGACTCTTTCAATTCTGCTCCCGGCCTGTCTCTGCCCCTAGCTTTGGCTTCTGATGAGAACGAGCTGGCCAACCCAGAGCTCCTGGTGCTGGGACGAGGACTCTTGGAATGTAAGTTCCCTCTGTGTTGAGAGCTTTCTGGATATCCTCACAGAAAGCACATAGCAGTGGCTTCTGAGGACACATGGAGCCTCCCAGGGCAAGTATTTTTTTAAGAAAACTTTTTTAAAACCTAAAAAACAGTTTTCTCTATACTTTTATATAACACACTTGACTGATCAACGTGAATTTTAATTGGATGTACCCGGCAAACTTCTACTCCAATAGTCATGTGTCCTGTTGGAATATAAAGCTATCTATAACATAAGAGTAAGAAATCTTACCTTGATAGCTGTCATGAATCTAAATTCAAGCTTTTTTCCAACTATTGACGCCATCACTCAGCAACCATTTACTAATTGCCTAGTTACTGTTTCCAAGTATGTGGGCTCTGGCTTGTAAAGTCAGAGTGGGAAAAGAGAAAAACCCAACCTACAAAGTTTCCATCAAGTAAGTCTAAACTCCAGACATGTCTTGAGTCACTCTGACTCTACTTGGTTATTGAAATTATATGGAAACTTTTTCTACTCGTTGGCACCACTAAAACCTCCAGACAACTGGTTTCCAGTCTTATGGTGCGCTGTGCTATTTTTCCCTAACTGCTTTTTGAAGCGTAAGAGAGTCTAATTCTTCCACTTTCTTCCTTGCTGTTTTGAGGTTCCCAAATTTATGCTTGCATATTATCTAAGTTATTCTTAAAGTAAAGATGATTGCAATTTCAGGTTTTAATATTTTACTTCTTCATTTGGTGTTGCTTCTCAAAACCAAAGGCACCCAGCCAGTGTAAGGTGGCCACATTCCATGGTTGTCCCAGACGTACCTGATGAATATGGCTTTCCCACAGCAATCTGTGACGGAAGTGCATTTGCCCTGGATGGCCCCAGGCTCTCCTTTTCTGGATCTTTCTTCATTATCAGCGTCTTACCCTCCAAGTTTTACCCAGAAATCTCAGGCAACTATCATCTCTAGAGATCCCCGAAAAAATGTCCTACAGAATTGAATGAGTTAATCTCTTAGGTAGGGATATACACAATTCGCCAAATAAGGCACATATATTTAGGATGAATTTAGCAAATCTCTGGTAGGAACAGTTAAGATTATAAAAGGCAAACACTTCAGGGCATACATTTCAGAGGGGGACATCACACCAGAAGAAGAACAGTACTCTAAAGTCTCTGAACTTCACTTGCTGCACCTGTACCTACTTTCAGGAGTGTGTAGAGAAGTGAGATTGTGAAAATATAAATAAGTAGTATTGTGTAAAAGCATGTAAGAAGTAGTGAGATCTGAATATGGCCAATAGGCTAGTTAACAGTATTATACAACGACATTTCCCAGTTTTGATATTTTACTATAGTCATGTAAAATGTTACCACTGGGGGAAGCTGGGGGAAGGATATACTGGACCCTTTGTTCTAATTTTTCAACTTCCTGGGAGTCTATAATTACTTCAAAAATACTTCTAGAAAAAAAGTGATAAAGGAATTTAAAGTCTTCTTAGAAAAGTACCACACACTAAAGAAATAATATTAAAATCTTACTTCCCTCATTTTCAGTTATCTTTTATGTCCCGAAGTGCAATGTGCATCATTTTAAAGTAACTAATAACCGGGGCACCTGGGTGGCTCAATGGGTTGAGCGAGCTTGACTCTTGGTTTCAGCTTAGGGCATGATATCATGGGTCATGAGATAGAGTCCCAGGACCAGCTCTGCACTCAGCGGGGCGTCGGCTGGAAGACTCCCTCTGCCCCTCCCCCCACTTGCTCACAGGCACTCTCTGTCTCTCTCTCTAAAATAAATAAATAAATCTTTAAAGTAACCAATAACTACCCCCTCAATACAACTCATTCAACAAGAAGCATCTTCAATTCTCAAAAAAAATTTTTGGAAAAGCATTAATGTGATTTTTCTCTTTTTGCTTATTTTGAGCACAATTATTCATCCTGACTTGCCTAAAGATGGATGAGAGTGAAGTGGGGGAAATTAACATGTTTACATTCTTTTGCAAATATCAAACAAAACACTGGGGTTCTGATATTCAAAAATAGGACTTTGCCCAGAGACATTGGCCTTTCACCACAGATTATTATTTGGGGAAATGAATATCTAAATTCCTTGATTTTCCCTTCAACATACTCACTTTTTTTTTAGAAGTATTTTTGAAGTAATTATAGACTCTCAGGAAGTTGAAAAATTAGAACAAAGGGTCCAGTATATCCTTCACCCAGCTTCCCCCAGTGGTAACATTTTACATGACTATAGTAAAATATCAAATACTCAGGAACTAATTTGACTGCCAAGACACAGAGCTTTCAGTGCAGAGGATCCAGAAGGAGGAAAGGTTGCTCTTTATTGGCCTCGTCGGACTGTGGAAAGAAGAAGAAAACAGAAAATGGCGGCAATTGGATGTGCGTATCAGTTTTTACATCGTTGGGCTACAGACCAAATGTGGTAGGTTCATGAGGAAATAGCTTTTGAAGGTACGGGGGAGATGGCCTCGCACTGTGGACCTGGGGAGGAAGCTGCCTGGAGTTCACATAAGACAATAGGACAGGGTCACAGAGAAAAGGAGCAGATGGAGTTCCTGAAGCTCGCTTTCCTGAGCCACTCAGTTTCCCTGTGGCACGGATCCTGGTTTAGAGCCAGCTTGTGTGGGAGAAGAAATCCCACATTTGGGGATGGGATTGGATTTCGAGGCCAGCTGGATGGAGAAGATGTGGTGAGAGACTCAGAGGCTGAGGTGCCTAAGCCAAATGGATGGACCTCGAGTTCAGCACTGGTAGATTTCAACACCGGGGACCAATAGGGCAATTCCATGGCAAGGCAGAGAGGAATGTACCTCTCTGGGCAGAAGATGCCAGCCAGAGCACACTCATGGACAACGGGAAGCCAGGGATCTCCCCCAGCACCACAAGGTCACCAAGTCCACCTTTTTTTTCATTTAAACCTGGACATCATCCAAGAGAGAAAAAGAGAATGAAATATTTTCATCCTAGAGTGTCCCAACACTATCCCAAAAGATTGCTTTTACATTATAAGGTCACATTAGGTTTTAAACAGGACTAGTCTTGGGCTCAAGTTTTTCCTGTCAACCAGCAGATGGTGACTTCTCTGCACATTAAACTATAGCATAGTGAGTTATGAGTTAGATTTTCTTAGGCTGCTGTCTATGTGTCTTGTAAACGACAGGCACTCTACAGGGTACCTGGAAAGCTAAAGAAAAGAAGGAGGATTAAAACTGAGCAGAATTTATTCTCACTGAGATTTAACTATATGGCAGGAAAAATCACGTTTTGCATCTTTATATGTAAAGTTTCTCTAAGCATAGCTTAGTACAGCCAAAGCTGAGAGCACTTTCCTAATGCAAGTTTAAATGGGCTCAGATAAGTTTGCTTAGCATTTACTGAGTCCCCTTCCAATCAGACACCCTGGTAGTCGCTAGTACAAAGAGCAATGGTGTCAACAGAAATTCTGAGGTGATGGAATAAAACAAAGATCCATCAGCCAGCCTTTCACCAAGACTCTAACCAGCCATGTTATTGAATCAATAATGTGTCTAGTAATAGTACCACCCATAGTGGTTCAAAGAATTACATTTTAAAATGTGAGGACTGTTTTATATTTTCAAAAAAAATATGTTATTTTCCTGCAAGCTAATTTTTAAGACTAGACTAAGTTCTTTCACATGGGGATCTATAGTCCCAGGGTTAATTTTCAGAGCAAGTAACTGAGTATAATAACAGCAGTTTTCACTTTTCTAAGCATGTTTCATGTGTTAGCTCACTAAATCTTTACAGCAGGTATTAAACTGTCTGGTTTTAGCAATGAAAATGAAGCGCACAGAGTTCATGCGGGATGATCCAGGGGCCCCGCCTTTTAATTGTCCAGCTATACTTCCTGATCCCTGGGCTTCCTCCAAAGCACTTGGCAGGCCCTTCCATGTACTGCTCGTTTTACAAATTGGCTCCATCGCTCCACATTTACTAAGTATATTCTTCAAACACTAGAACTATATGCACAGGTTGCTGGCACCTTTTGTTTTTATTTATTTATTTTTATTTATTTATTTGACAGAGAGAGAGAGAGAGAGAACACAAGCAGAGGGAGCGACAAGCAGAGGGAGAGGGAGAAGCAGGCTCCTGCCGGGCAGGGAGCCCAATTCGGCAGGGCTCGATCCCTGGACCCTGGAATCATGACCTGAGCTGAAGGCAGATGCTTAACCGACTGAGCCACCCAGGCGCCCCCAGAGTACCTATTAAACACAACAAAAAGAAAAAAAACCTGATCACTTTTTTGAGTTGGTTGCAACTTTAAAAATAATCTTCTTTATCTTTTTTTTTTTTGGTAAGGTGGATCCCAGGAAATAGTGAAGAGACGTCTGAGAGGACAAGAAATTTTTTCTAACAGGCATGCTGACTTCCTACAGCTCCTTCAGCGCACCAGTCATGTGCTTTTGTAGCTTCCCCCATCAATCTGCCTGGTTAACACTTCATCTCGTTCAAGTCTGCTCATATCTCACCTTCTCAAGGAAGGCTACCCCGACCACCCTATTTTATATTTTTAGCAACCTTCCCTCACAACCTATTTTCCTGATGCTTTTTACGCTGATTTACTTTTTCTGTTTTTTCTTTTATAGCACTTATCACTTCCTCACACATATAA
Organism: Phoca vitulina; assembly: GCF_004348235.1. Lineage (NCBI taxonomy): Eukaryota > Metazoa > Chordata > Mammalia > Carnivora > Phocidae > Phoca > Phoca vitulina. The sequence continues at coordinate 31,988,924 of NW_022589712.1, forward strand.
ATTTAATTTTCTTATCTGTTGTATCTATTATTTATTGTTTGTCTTCTTTGCTAGAATATAAGCTTCTCAAGGGCAAGGGTCTTTGTCAAGTTTGTTCATTGATTATCCAAAGCCCCTGGAACAGTACTTGGAGCATAGAACTCAATAAATGTTGGTTGAATAAATAGATTCAATGAGAAGATCTTGAATAGGCAAGACATGTTGCCAAATGACTAGGAAAAGGCAGTTGGTTCCAGATTCAAAGGAACAGCAAGAGAGGAAGGTATTTAGTATCAAAGTGATCCATTAAAGATTTGATTCTAAATTTCTTTTCTTAATGTGTGAAAAACTTTGCTTAAATGCTGGAAGAGGCAGAGGCTGGAATCTGAGGGGATTCTTGATGAAATCTCTGTGGAATAAGCTTATTTTCTGAGATGAGATCCACACAAACCTGGCAGAAACTCATGAATCTACTGCCAAGGCCAGTAGATCTGAGCCACTGTGGTCAATTCATTTCCATTTTTTGTTTTTTGTTTTTTATTTTTTCCCTTTCCAATATCCCAGAGCAACAGGATTAACCATGCCATTGGTTCCTTTTTTCTCCCCCTTAAATTGCTTATGTGACCATAACTTATAAAAATATTCTTGGACCTAACCAATGGATAGGGATTGTAATAAAAGCAGGCCAGATTTAAAGATCAGGGCAACCACTAACCATGATGGAGGATGCTATTCATGTGACTAACTCGTTCTGGCAGGAAATAGAGGAGTCAAACCTGCAAATCCCAAGGCAAAAAACAACCTGACACAATCCACAAATCTGAGTCACTGAGGCTGTGCCTAAACCGAAGTGAAGCAGAAGCAATTGCCTGGTTAGTTCAAAATGAGTGCTTTCTATTTCCTTCGGAGACTAGCAAACCTCCTAAGCGTCACATTAAATAAACAAGACACTGTTGTAATCATTAGGCAAATGTTCTTAGTTTCAAGAAATGTGAGAACTTTTTTAGGTCTTTGTCCATCCCTCAGAGACACAGAACATTATTCTTGAATTGAGTAAGTCTTAAGAGAGGGACTAGCTGGCCTCTCCAGATTTCTTCTAGATCTACGAGTCTTTGATTTAGACATTGACAAACATAGTATTGCAGGAGAATAGAAGTAACATAGCTCTAAGTCTTGGTCCTACTTTATTAGTCATCATTCAGCTGCCTTTATCCTGTGGATTTGGGAGGCAGAGTTGTACGAATTCTCTGTCACTGGAAGACTGAGATTTGTTCCTGTCTGGAAGTTTGTTCAAGCGTGAGTCCACTGATTGAGGGAGTGATTGTGGTCTGCCAAGGGTGCTGTGTAAAAAGGAAGTCGTTTCTTCCAACAGCCTTGTTTGTGTTTTCAAAAACTGTTTCAGTTTATGTTCTGTTTCCATTCCCATGCCCAGCCCTCCCAAAGTAAACAGATGACAAGTAGTGGTGGTGGGATAGTGGTGAGGCAGGGGTGGGGATGGAGGTGGAGGAAGGAAAGAGATGTCCCTAGGGCAAGAGGATTTTCAAAGAACCCAAATATAATTTGGAAATAACTCAAGTGCCAAAAACCAGATGGGATTTATAGCATTAAGATCAGCGCAATCTATAGGCATAAATACAGACTCCTAGTAATTCTGTTTACTTATTCTAAAATGATCAAACACTGAGGAACATTCTTATACTAAACTCAAGCTAAATTAGTGGCTGAAGATGAATCTTTGACAAACCAGTAGGTGCACCTCTTTCTTCCATTCATCCCACCCATCCACTTCTACTTGCCCAGAAAACTCATTTGTTTCTCAGACTTTCTAGAAGAATAGACCCTGAACCCCCTTAATTCCAACTATGGCACTAAAAACTCTGAAAGGTTAAAAAAAAAGGAAAGAATGGAAAAGAAAAGAAGAAATAAATGCATTAAGAAAATAAACTCCCAGAATTTTAACTAAATCTGGAAAATAAGCCAACATTTAGAATTTTCCTACTTTCCAAGCCTACTCCCAAGACCTTAGCTGACCTCACTTGGATTCAAAAGTTCTCTTTCTGCAAACGAAATTAATTGTAAACCTTTATTCAGTAACATTGGAACTGACAAAAATCTTGCTTTAATATACCTATCTACCAAAGTACATACAACTAAAAATAGCAGTAATATGGTTCCTCTATTTAAAGACAAAAATTCTATTGTATCAAATTATAACTTACATAGAAAGCATTTGTCAAAAGTTAGTTGATCACTTATTTCTATGTCAGCAGAATAAAAAGAAAAGACAATTACATAACCTGAAATGACATAGTTCTATTGTCCAAAAGTAAAAAATAACTATATATGTAGTTATAGTTATACAATTTATATAGTGTAACAATGAGTATGTGTTACTTTCATGATTCAGAAAGCATAAATTATTTCCATTTTTGGTGGGGGAGAACTATATATCATTAAATTTGGATTTTGAATATACCAATTTAGAAATTAAAGTTGTGCCAATACAGTAGTTTTAGCTTTAGAAAATAAAACTACCAAATATATGTTTACCCACTTCCAGGAATTTTCCCAGAAAATATACTTCCAACAAAATTGCATATGCATAAGATTATTCATTGCTGTATATTTGTAACTACAAAATATTGGAAAAATCTAAGGACTCTTACATAGGAGATTGATTTAATAAACTATGATAGCCCACAAATTTGATAACCTAGATGAAACAGACCAATTCTTTGAAAGACACACTCTGCTGAAACTCACACAAGAATAAATAGATGACCTGACTGGACCTATATCTATTTTAAAAATTGAATCAATAATTAATGACCTTCTAAAACATCAAGCACCAGGCCTAGATGGCTCACTGGTAAATTCTACTTAAAGAAGATTTATACCAATTCTCTACAGTCTTTTTCAGAAGGTAGAAGCACATAGCATACTTCCGAACTCATTTCATGAGGCTAACATTACCCTAATACCAAAACTAGATAAAGACATTATAAGAAAAGAAAGTTAAAGACCAATATCTCACGTGAACATAGATCAAAAATCCCCAACAAAATATTAGCAAATTGAATCCAACAATATATGAAAATAATTGCACTCCATGACTAGTGAGATTTAAGGCTAGTTAAACATTTGGAAAACAAGTAGTGTAATCTATCACACTAAACGGCTAAAAAAGGAAATATTAATAATCATATCAATAGATAGAATTTATTAACAGAAAAGAGTTAGAATAGAATAGAAAAAAAACATTTGACAAAATCTAATTTATGATAAATAACTCTCAGTAAACTAGAAACAGAGAAGAACTTCCTAAACTTGGTAAAGAATATCTACAAAAAAGCTACCACTAACATCATACATCATGGTGAGAAACTCCGAACTTTCTCACTAAGGTCAAGTACAGGGCAAGGATGTCCTCTCTCCCCTCCCCTTTCCAACATCATACTGGAAGTTCTAGTTAATGTAATAAGACAGGAAAAGGAAATTAAATGTATACAGATTGGGAAGGAAGAAATAAAACTGTATTGGTTCACAGATGCTTTGATTGGTTATATAAAACATCCAAGAGAATCAAAAAAACTCTTGGAACCAATAAGTGATTAGAGTAAAGTTGCAAGATACAAGATTAATTTGCAAAAGTCAATCACTTTTTTGGGGGGGGGCAGCAAAGCAAGGTTTATTGAGTGATAGCAAAGTGATAGTACAAAGCTCCCAAGGAGGGAGGGGACCAGAAGGGGTTGCCACCGGAGTTTCTACAACCAGCGGTCTTTATGGGCTTGTTGGCGACTGTTTTAAACAGATTTACTCTCCCTGCGCCTGTCATCCAATCATATTTTTGTCACCTATCATATGGGAAAGGGTGGAGGGCTCCTTCCAGGGTGGTGTAAAATCCTTTTAAGGGTGGTTTCCTCTTGGGGGGTGGGGAGGGGCCTTGTCCCTGCCTGCCTGCCTTCCAACTACCCTTCATCATTCCCCCCTCTAAAGAGGTAACTCTAACTGCTGCTAGGGAAGAAGGGCGACGACCTATCCTAGCTACTTCCTGCTGGTCAGGGGTGTTGGATGGGGCCGTAGTCAGCATTCCTCTCGTCCAGATCTAACAAGGGGTCCTCTGTAGGTGTCTGGTTTGACCTCCACATGAGGCTCCATCTGAACCACCACCATTTGGAGATTGATGACCTTTATTGGTTAGTTGTCCTTAATGATGGTGGATATCCCAGACGAGCCCCCATAAATGTTGCAGTATTTTTTTCTCCATTGGTGCCTGTAGTTCTTGGTCATGCCACTTCAAAGAATGAAGAGGTAGACCAGACAGAGTGGTGAGCAGCAAAGAAAGGTTTATTGAGCAATAGCAAAGTGATAGTACAAAGTTCCCAAGGAGGGAGGGGACCCGAAGGGGTTGCCCTCAATCACTTTTCTTTATGCCTTCAAAGAACAAATGGAATTTGAAAATAAAAACACAATACCACTTACATTAGCAACCCCCAAAATGACATACTTAAGTATAAATCTAACAAAATATGTACAAGATCTAAATGAGGAAAACTACAAAAGTGGTGAACAAAACAAAGAATTAAATAAATGGAGAGATAGTCCATGTTCATGAATAGGAGGACTCTATATTGTTAGGATGTTAGTTCTTCTACTTGATCTATAGATTCAATGCAATCTCAATCAAAATCCCAGCAAATCTTTTATGGATATCAACAAATTGATTCTAAGTTTATAGAGAGGCAAAAGACCCAGAATAGCCAATATGATATTGAAAGAGAAGAACAGAGTTGGAGGATTGTTGCTACCTGACTTCAAGACTTATTATAAAGCTGGAGTAATTAAGACAGAGTGGTATTGGTGAAAGAACAAATAGATCAATGAAACAGAATAAAGAGCCCAGAAATAGACCCACATAAATATAGTCAATTGATCTTTGAAAAAGGAGCAAAGGCAATACAATGGAGCAAAAATAGTATTTTCAATAAACAGTCCTGGAACAAGTGGACACCCACAGAAAAACAAATCTAGACACAGACATTACACCCTTTACAAAAAACTAACTCAAAATAGATCATCTACCTAAATGTAAAATGTAAAACTATAAAACTCTTAGAAGATATCATAGGAGAAAATCTAGATAATCTTGAATTTGGTGATGACTTTTTAGTCACAGTCCATAAAAGAAATAATTAATAAGCTGGACTTCAGTAAAATTAAAAACTTCTGCAAAAAACAATATCAAGAGAATTAGAGAACAAGCCACAGACTAGGAGAAAAATATTTGCAAAAGATACATCTGATAAAGAACTGTTATTCAAAATATACAAAGAACCCTTAAAACTCAACAATAAGAAAACAATCTGATTAAAACATGGGTTGAAGACCTTAACAGACATTTCACCAAAGAACATAGCAAATAAGCATGTGAAGGTTCTCCACATCATATATAATCAGGGAAATGCAAATTAAAACAATAATGAGACAGCACTACACACCTACTGGAATGGCCAAAATCCAGAACACTGACAACATCAAATGCTAGTAAGGATGTGGAGCAACAGGAACTTTCATTTATTGTTGTGGGAATGCAAAATGGTAGAGCCACTTTGGAAGACTGTCAGTTTCTTACAAAACTAAACTGGGGTGCCTGGGTGGCTCAGTCAGTTAAGTGTCTGCCTTTGGCTCAGGTCATGATCTCAGAGTCCTGGGATCGAGCTCCGTGTCGGGCTCCCCATTCGGCGGGGAGTCTGTTTCTCCCTCTCCTTCTGCTCCCCACCACCCTTCATGCTCTCTCTCTCAAATAAATAAATAAAATCTTTTTTAAAAAAAACTAAACATAGTCTTACCATATGATCCAACAATTATGCTCTTTGGTATTTACCCAAAGAAACTGAAAACTCACGCCCACACAAAAACCTATATATGGATGTTTATAGCAGCTTTATTCATAATTGCCCAAGCTGAGAAGCCAACAAACTGTCTTTCAGTAGGTGAATGAATAGATGAGTATATCCAGACAATGGACTCATGGTTTTGTGTACACGTAGTTATAAACATGAGTAGAGACACAGAGAGATCCTAGACAAGAAGATGTGGATACAGATTGTACTTTTGTTGACTAAAGGGGCAGAGATGCAGTGATACTCCAGAAGTCATTACAACACCAATACCCACTAAAGGGAATCAGGGCTCCTTGGAGAAATGGCTGATTCCAGAGTTAGCACAGGGAGAGTATAAGATCAGCCTAAACATTTTTTATGTCAAAAAGTAAGGAGGTGCTCTAAAAACGATGAGGATATGTCAAAGGACACAAGAATCTACTTAAAGGAGCTCCCACGGGCCAAATCTGGGGCAATTTGAGTACCAAAATAAGTAACAATTATAGTATATTTTAATTCATTAGAATAAAAAGAATCCTTGAGTCTATACAAATAACAAACAAATAATTAACAAATAAACACACAAGGGAAAACTTTTCCTTACAGTAGAATGCTAATAAACGTAGAAGGAGTAATGGCAGTTTAAGAAATCATCTTTTTGCAACTATCATAGTAAAAATTTAATCAGCAAGAATTATTAATGTAGGTAGGGGTGTTTGGGTGGCTCAGTCGATTCAGCATCGTCCTTTGGCTCAGGTCATGATCCCGGGGTCCTGGGATCGAGTCCCACATCGGGCTCCCTGCTCCGTGAGGAGCCTGCTTCTCCTCTCTGCCTGCCGCCCCCCCTGCTTGTGCTTTCTCTCTATCAATAAATAAGTAAAATCTTAAAAAAAAAATTATTAAAGTATACTAAAGAAATGGATGATTTAATGAAAACCAGGGAGTTTATAGGGTCTCAAATATCCCCCACAAATAACTTATAAATTATAAAGGGGAAAATACTATCTTTACAGAAGGAAAGCCAGGTGAACACCACCTTAACCAACTGATCAAATTTGGCATCAGGAACAATGGCATAATTGAACAACATCTTGTGCTTCATGATATGAAGCACTGAGAACACACCATCACTGATGTAGTGTTCCTGCCAAAAATGCAAAACATTGATCCAATTATGAGGAAATGTCAGAAAACCCAGTTTGAGGGACAGTCTACAAGATAAATGACCTGGACTCATCAAAAATGTCAACATTATCTGGTAAAGGCAGAGGAACAATTGTACATTATAAGAGACCAAAGTGAAAAGAAAGCAATGCAATGAACAATTCTGTTTTGGATCCCAGAAAATATTATCAAGGACATTACTGAAAATATTAGAAAACTTGAATTAGACCTACAAATCAAATAATGTTATTGTACAAACATTAAACTCCCCGACTACAGCTGTATGAGTTAATGTTATTGTACCAACTTTAAACACCCCCAACTACAGCCATATTTCTTAAGAAAAACACATTGAAGTTTTGGGGGTCAATGGCTATGATGACTCTCAGAAAGTTTAGGGAAAAAAATGAGGATATTAACAATTGGTAAAGCTGGATGAAGGTTATACAAGAGTTCTTTATACCATTCTTGCAACCTTTCTGTATCTTGGAAATTCTTTCTAAATAAATAATTTTTAAACGCAACTAACATTATTGTCTACATTTTCAGATTTTAAAAAAAATAAAACAAACTCATCAAACTCATTGTAAAAAAAATGGACTACATACTTAAAGTTGTAAAGTAGCAATTTCAAGACCCTTGTAATTCCAGGACTTGCCAAATAACTGGTGTCTTTCCTTCAAAATGATTTCACACATATGTATTTCTTTTTAATAAGATAACAATTATGCATAAGGAAGGTGTATCACACAATCTCTATGCAAAAAAAAGTAACTTTTTCTCTGACTGAAATTTGTATTTCTATGTTGAGCACGCATTTGACCTGATAATAGAAAACAATTCAGTTACTTTCAGAGAAATGCAGAAGCAATGAGGACATTCAGAGTTAAATTCAGTTCAGGGGTGTAACCATCCTTCATTTGTCTCCCCATTGTGGAGTCTAAATTCAGGTGATCTTATCTAATTTCCAGGCTATGATGGGACAGAGGAACCTGAATTGGAGGAATTCTATTTATATTCAAGGTATTAATGTTTCTGCCATGTAACCGGAAATAGTTTTCAATTTGTGTTTGCACTTTTCACTGCACAATTTTTAAAGCTAAATCTTACAAGTGAAGAAAATATGTAAAAAAAAAACAAAAAACAACCAACCCAGTGGCATTGAAACTAACATTTCAATTAGTTGTAATTAATGACCATACTTCAATTGACCTCCTAATAGAAATAGTTTATTTCTTTTTAAGCCATGACTTTTTTTTATGTCACAGGATTTTTCATCACTAGCAAAGCTTTTGTCCCCTGGATGAACTGGTCTTTTTATCAGAGAATCATCTGGAAGTTTATTGGAGCCAAATCTAGCCCTCCATGTTTGGTTTTGTTTTTTGTTTTTTGTTTTTTGGTAAATAAAGTTTTATTTGAACACAGCCACTCCAATTTCTTTTATATATTATCTATGACTACTTCCTTGATGTAATGGCAGAGCTGAGTAGTTGCAATAGGGACCGTGTGGCCTAGGACATTTTATCATCTGCCCCTAAAACATGATAGCATGCTATTTTTCCTAGTTCTCTGCTTAACAATAGACATACATTCAATCTGTAGATGTACTTCTTTCTTCATAGTATTGGAATAGCATTCCATTCCATTGTTTGTTTAAACAAATTCCAAAATTGGTTCAACCAGTCTTTTAGGTTGTTTTCTGGTCTTTCCTACCGTAAAAGATTTGTTGACACAGTTTTTACAAGTGAAATTACCGAATGAGGTAATGCGCTTCTTTTAATATTGTCTAATTGTCAAATGTAACACTTCTTGGTATAATGTTCACCAAAGTGACCCTTCTCTTGCTCTCCCTTCTATTTAGTTAATGCTGGGCAGAAAAATACAGCCCAAGATTATAAATGAGATAATAAATATAATAGGGTAGATCTCATACAGCACAATCTCTGTGCAAAAAAAAAAAAAAAAGTGACTTCAAAATAAAGTTCACATTTATAGAGATGAAAAAGAGAGAAGGAAATAATGAAATTATGCCACATGGCTTTTTAAAGAAGAATTGAAAACTTTATTTTGTGATTATTTAACAGGAAAAAATAATGTACATTCTGCCAGAATTCATTTATATATTAAGTTAAATAATGGTTTCAAATGTGGGTAGATATGTCTTGAGTTGCAAAATTTCAGAGACAGGCTGTGCTTTTTCCTGGTAAAAGTCCAGTCCAGTAAGAAGTTCCACATCGCGGATCCGAGCGATGTGGGCTTGCCATCTTTCTTCAATCCAAACAGCTTTTGGTTTATCTCCCTGTAAAAGAGAAGCAAAAGACTGTTTTTCACAGGGCATTATTTTTCATTAACAAAAGATCTTTTATGATTTAGAAGTTTTCCTTTTTCCTGGGGTTTTTCTTGCCTTAAATCTTAATTTGATATAGCTACATTTTGTTGTTTCCTAAAATAAAAGGAAAACAAAAGTACAAAGTATACTAGAACAAATACAGACCACCAAAGTCATAAAGTTTAGCTATTTTAATATTCACTTCAGATAGAAAAGAAAGAAGATCTTACAGATGAAGCTAAATCCCCAATTTCTACTCAGCACCAATCATTATCATGAGTTCATGGAATCCACTCTGTGTTTTTAAACTTTTAATGCACGTCAATATACAATACACAGTATTGACTTGAGTTTTCAAACTTATGTAAGTGATATTATAAGTGGTATTCTATAATTACTTTCTCAATCAGCATTATGTTTGCAATCCATCCATAGTGATATACCCAGCGCTAGTTAAATCACTTGTTTTTAGCTGTGGTTTATGGTGGCAGTTTTTTTTTCATTGCCACATTCATAGTATTTTTGGCATTATAAATAATACTGTAATGAACAACTTGGCACATGCCTTCTGTATTCAAGAATATGAGTCTCTAAGATCTATAAATGGACTTGCTGGATCATAGAGTACAGGCAACTTTAATTTTTCCAGATATTAAACCTTGCACTCCTCAAGGTGTTCATATCAATTTACACTTACATTGGCAGTGGAGGATAATACCTATTTCCCCACATCCTTGCCAAATCACAGTGTGAAATAGTGTTCCATCTCTGTTTGATTTTATTACCCTGAGTATCATTATAGTTGAACATCTTTTCAGACATTTCTTGGCCATCTGACTTTTAACAGGTTTTTTACTATATAAAAGTTAATTTGATTTTAGTTAGAGCCATGGATTTCTACATAATTTCTTATTCTTTATACAGCAATTTTCTGATATTCATATGGTATTGTTAATTTCATTTAGATTTTTTTAAAAAGTAAGAAAATGTGAAAGTTTGTTAAATTAGAAGAGTGTGTTCCAATAACTGTCATTTGATTTATGAGGTACTATATTCTGGCTAATTGAACATTAAAAAAACCCGTCATTTGACTTCAGTGTGGTAGTTTACTTGTTTTTTAAATATGCAGCTTTAAAATAGGCAGCTATTATTTGAGCTAGAGGAAGTGTAAGAGGAAACTACTTCTTGTCTCTAACCCCCTAAGTACCTCTAACCTCCTAAGGGCTAATGATGTATGTTAATTTTTTAAAATAAATATGCAGTGTATTAATTTGAGTTCATATATCAACGGGAATCTAATTAATTATTTTTCCCTGCCTTTACTACTTCCCATTTCAGCAGTATTTAACGTTTTTTATCACGTTTTTTCATAAAGTTCTCCCCCACTTGATTTATATTGCTCTGCTCTCTCATGGCTTATTTAGTGTCTCACCAACTAAATGTTTACTCAACACCTGACTGGGTCTACCCTCTTTTAAAATTGCAATTCAATGAACCTAAAGCACAACACACAACTATCTCGGCAGGGGTACCACTCAATGCCAGCTAGCCCACCTGCACCAACCAACCCGAACAGACGCTAGCCACAGACAACTCTCACCGTACGAGTGCATCCCAGCAGAAGAGCAGCCTTGCATACATACAGTTCTCATGAGCTGTATTTAAATACCATCGACCCTTGAACAACACAGGCTTGAACTGTGAGGATCCACGTATATGCAGATTTGTTTCAATAAATACGGTACAGAACTGCCATGGTCTTTTCCTTATGATTTTCTTAATAACATTTTCTTTTCTCTAGCTTACTTTATTGTAAGAATACAGTATATGATACACAGAAAATATGTGGTAATCAGCTGTTCATGGTATTGTAAGGCTTTCAGTTGAGAGTGGGCTACTAGCAGTTAGGTTTTGAGAGAGTGAAAAGTTATACATGAATTTTCAACTGTGTGGGGGGTAGCATCCCCAACCCCCATATTGTTCAAGAGTCAACTGTGTATGTGTCAGAAGTAGTATATACCCCTAAAATACAACTCGCTTTGTTAGGTTTCTGAGGCAATATCAGTTTCAGTATTTTTCCACCCTAACTACTTCTTTATTTTCTCCCCTTGACTACATACAGTCTGGTTATTGCTGCTACCACACTCATGAAATCGCTTTGGCAAGGATAACCTGAGTGGATTTTTTTTTTTTTAGATCTTTCACTTAGTTGATTACCCCAAGCTTCTAAAATTTCCTCTTTTTTCTAACTGCTTACTTGTTCAGTGACACTTTCTGTTTCCTCAACCGATTCTAGTGTTTTCCATCCTGGAAGTATAGACATTTCCCTCAGTTTGACCTTTGGATCTCTTCTTTCCACTTTCTTCCCTTTGGCAACTTTATTTCACTCCCATAATTTAATACCAAATCTGTCTCTACAGTTCTGATTTCTTTTCCAAGTTCCAGACCTGTATTTTCCAGTATCTTCTGAACAAGCTACAATAATGATTGCCACTTGGACTCATGACAACATTATCTTTTCTCTGACAGGAATTGAACAATACAAAGTTGAGGGGAAAAAAGAAAAAGAAAAAGAAGGGCAGAAAATATGGAAAGAACAGGGAAAGAAAAAAATAAATAAGGCTATATGAATCTAGTTTCCTAGACCAAGTGTGAGGTGGTATTGTGAATCTATCATTTCCAAACTGGTGTCAGTTCCTTCAGATCTCTTACAGTGGGGGTACCTCCCCGCACTGAGTGATTAGAATATTTAAAAGTGCAGTTTCCATAGAACGTGCCCCTTAAAGCAAGCCGACTATTTCACTGGGTGCCTTTTCTAATGCTAAGGGGAATATTGACTGATTTAGACTTATTAAGGTGCAGTTTGTGTGTGTATATATATATACTGTACTTATTGGGTGATTTGATTAAAGAGGATTTTATTTGTATACAATCTCATTTTATGTTGACTGTAGAATGTGTTAACTCCCACATAAGATGTGATTTCTTTAAAATGGCCACCATTTGCTTACTATGTATTGAGAATTCTTAGGATTTTATATGAAATAACTTATCTAATGCTCACAGCAATTTTACGAGGGAAGATGAATTTTTGTATACAGCTGAGGAGATTTGACATTCAATTATTTACCCAAGGAGGCGATGTCAATAACTGAACACAGGATGTCCAACTCCAAAATCCGTGTGTGTAAGATCTATTCTATACTGCTTCTCATATTATCCTCCTAGATATTCAACTAGTTTCTCAATTTGAAGACCACCAAGAGAAAATTCATCCTTCCCAAAACAACTGATTGTCTCATATATTTTTAGCAGATGGAAAAGAAGGGCATTCGAGTAAAGAAAAGCATGAGCAATGATGTTGAGGTAGGGAAACTCAAGATGCATCAAGTAGTTTCAAGGACTTCAGTGGGTCTACAACTTGGGTTTGTAAGGTCAACTGAAGGTAAATTGTGAAGAGCCTTAAGTACAGGCGAGGAGGCTTTTGTTTGCTTGCTTTTGTTTTTTATTCAGGGTAGATAAAGTTTTGGGATGAGAAAGTATGTCATAATGAAAACCTAAAGTTTAAGGTAAGTTGGTAGTGGTGTACAGAGGTGAAGGGGAGGACAAGAGACAATGAAACTACTTAGGATTCATTTTCAAAAGTTCTGATAGAAGGCAAGAAAGGTCTAGACCAGGGATGGCCAATAGTTTCTTCTTTGCATACCCATTTTAATCAATCCATAGTAGCTACCTAGAACCTGCTATAAAGAACTACTTAATTCTGATTCAGTGGTAACCAGCACCATAGTGTATTAGTCACGACTTCTGCCACTGGAAGAATAAGTCAAGAATGATGGCTTACCCTTTTCTGGAAAACCTTGCCCACTCTAGGACTCTGGGAGAGTCACTGCTTAGCCTCTTATCTTTGCCCTCCATCTTTAGTCATTGAAAGACCATTCAAACATTCAAGTTCAAATCTTATCTTCAAGACCAAGTTAGAATGTCGCCTTCCCTACTAAGAAATATTTCTCTTTTGAAAACCTAAAGCAATTTTATCTGTCCCTCTTTGTGCCACTTATCTCTTCCTTCTTCTATTGTACTAGCCATCGAAGGGCTAGACTGTGAGCCCCTTTTGATAAAATTCATGTCTAATTTATCGGTGTATCTCCCATAATACATAGTATGGTGAAGGCAGTTATGTGTTGAACAACTGAAAGAATAGAGATGAATTCCCAATCTGGCCTAGAACCTAAGCTTTAATTTCCAGTCTCTACTAGCCTATGGGATTTTCCATGTGGACACCCATTTCTATAAAGGACATGCCTAAACTTAACTATCTTATCTACCTGCCAAAATAATTCTCATTCCTAACTTCCCTCTCTCTGTTTTTTTCCTAATTACCTACATTTAAAATCTTGATTCATCTTCATGTCTCCCTTTTTCTTTGGCTGTTGCATCCAGTTACCAAATCTTTTCTCCTTTGAAGATTCTTCTCAATCCTCTCAATTTGTTCAAATTCTGCCCATTTTCAGGGCCCAGGCCTACTCTCTCCTCATTTTATATAACTCTCCTTTATTGATTATTCCAGCCAAATGTGTTTCAAATTTGAAACACTGAATCTTTACGTTATTTAGCAATTAATCCAACTTTGGATTTAGCAATTAAAGCAACTTTGTGACATCTCTTATTTTTTAAAAATAATTTTTATGTTATCAACTGAACGATTTATGTGTCTATACTTCATTTATATACCTCATTTATATCTCAAAGTTATATATGAACTCCTTGAGGGCAGAGACAATGTATTCCTCGTTGGTGTATTCTAAAAAGTTTCTTTCACAGTACTATGCACTTAATAGGTACTCAATATATTTGTTGAATAACTAGTAAAACCCAATTACAAGAATACATATTTTTCCTATAAAAAATATATGCAAGTTTAAGTAACTATTTACATACAATTTCCCTTGATCCAGAAAGATGTTGAAGTAGACTAACACACGATGCTTTAAAAAAAGTGTTACTTTAACTCACTGTGTGTATGTAATTAATATCTGACCTCATGTTTCAAGCTGATGGGAGTTTTTATATTTACATATTCATTCAGGAAACATTAACTGAGTGCCAACTTTGGCACAGCGCCCTCAAGTTTCTGTGTTAAGAATCAAAATATTAATAAGATATCACCCCTTCCTTTATGAGTGTGAATAAAACGTATACGAATAAAATACATAAGATACGCATATAAACACATGTTCAAGTAGGCATATACATATTTAAATTGACATAAATTACATAAAGATCAATAGTCTAAGGAAAAGTTTAAAAATGAGGTAATTTAGTACGACTCTACCCATGAAACAACTAAAATAATATGTTGTAGTCAAAGCCACTTTTATGAAAGCCTGGAGATCTGACTAATCACTTTCTCAGGTCCTGAGGACTCTCCGGGAGCATACTCACTGGGCAGCTCTCCACATTGGTAGGTCGGTGAGGGATAATAAAAGGTAGGACATCCAACCACCCAGGGCAGGCCTCGGGGGGGTGGTTCTGATTTTTGCAACTGGTCAGCACCACAAAGTAGTGCGTTGGGATGGGAACAGTAGTGTTCTCCATATATCTAAAAACACAATGGAAAAGATTTCATGTTAGTATACTTTTGCTTCTGAAACTTCTAAATGTCATTATACATTTTTTAAAGAAATGCTAAAGTAAAAATACAGTCAAAGAAAGCAAATGAATAGAAAGAACAAAATCTTATCACATATTTTTACACTTCCATGAGCCAGATCAGAGCTTTACAGAAAAGCAGACCATGACATTATGCCTCCTGTGTTTCCTAGTTTTGTTGACTTTATATTTTATAGTGACGATTTGCAATAGAGCAAATCGGGACTGGAAACAAGCCCCAATGCCAACTCTAGCTGAGCACTTCTGCTAGATGTCTGGGTGGGTGCTAATCCTCTCACATTCTGTGACTTGGTAAGT
>NW_022589712.1:32004257-32166048 GCF_004348235.1 Phoca vitulina
CAAACATTCAAGTTCAAATCTTATCTTCAAGACCAAGTTAGAATGTCACCTTCCCTACTAAGAAATATTTCTCTTTTGAAAACCTAAAGCAATTTTATCTGTCCCTCTTTGTGCCACTTATCTCTTCCTTCTTCTATTGTACTAGCCATCGAAGGGCTAGACTGTGAGCCCCTTTTGATAAAATTCATGTCTAATTTATCGGTGTATCTCCCATAATACATAATAACTTCACAGGGTGGACAAGGGGATAAATCCATATAACTGATACGACAGTCCTCTAGTTTTAGATAATGAACATGAAAGTGCTTTTAAAAGTTTTAAGTGCAAAATAAGGGTAGGCTATTATGACGAGCCCAGTAAAAGAAATATGACTGCTATAAGCAGTGATAGGACTGTGATCTTAGGATTTCTACATGAACTCAGAGGGTTTGTATCCTGGCTTTCCCACTTATTAGCTGTGGAACATAGACCAGATACTTAACCTCTCTGTACCTCAGTTTCTCCATCTCTATATGGGCGCTAACAGCATCTAACATAGGAATGTTTTGTGGACTAAATGAAGTGTATGTGTTTAGAAAAGTACTTAGCACGTGGTAGAGTGCTATCAAAGTGTTTGCTAGAATTATTAAATGGTAAAATATAGGATTAATAAGCACTAAAATAAAGACAAGGCAAATGAAATGGAAAAAGGCCACACACTGAGTTGTCACAAATGTTACTCTATCAAAAGGTAGAGGTGGAAACTGTTGCTTTATGCAATCTAGGCTCAGATAGCACGGTTGTTTAGTTTGGCCCTTCATACACTTTGCTAATAAAGAGAAATAATGAATAAGACTAAAACTCTCTATTCCTGTGTGCTGCATTCAAAGGTAATTCTTAGCAACATATTATGACCAGGTTTAGTACAAAGATATACAAGTTAATAGGACTGGTTTTCTAGAGGAAGCCTCTACCCTCTCCTGGGAGATATTTTATGAATCATCCACTATTGGACAATATTGTAAATCATCACTGCTTGATTTTTTTAAATTAATTGCTGGACTGGCTCTATATTTACTGATAGTACAGTGAGTCTTATCTCTTTAACTTTTACAAAATCACATTTTCCCTGTGCCCATTTGTTTAGAAATTTTCTAAATAAAAATTTTGCCGAACTTTTCCTCAACATTTTTTCTTTGCCCATTAGTTTAAATTTTTGCCATATGAAATTTTTGCAACATAAATATATTGTGTGATATTTAGAATATTAAGCTTTTATTTAGAGTACTGAGGTTTCCCCTCATGATACCCTATTGCTAAATCAAAAAGTCTATTTGTTTTCAAATTACTTACCCTGTAATTTCATTTGGAGCATCAAAATGACCATCATAATTATAATCAAATACTGGCCCACTAACCACATTTACTCCATTTCTTTCCATGGCATGTTTCACAAGAAGAACACTGTGGAAGTAATCCCACATTTCTAAAAATAATAGAATAAGACATTAAAAATATCTATCTTTATTGAACATGGAAATATTTTCTATTATAGAGAGGTACATTTAAATAGCGTCAAGTTCTGCTTCGATAATTGTCAGTGGTGATTAGGTAAACTCTGCAAAATAGCCCATGTAACAAAAATAGTCACATTGATGGTACTTCCTTTTGCTGATGTAGTTGCAGTCTTGATATTACAGTAAAATATGTTTCCAAATTCCTTCCTAATGCTGAGGTGCTTTGGGGACAGTGATATTCAAACAACAGTCAGAACATACATACTGCTTTATTAATTATGATTCTAGGGACAAACACCTTTCACTTACTTATGGTAAGTGTCAGTAAAATTTTGTTTTGTGAATAACTATTTAGAACTAAATTAGGATTAAAAACAAATTATTGAAGTTCTAGTCACAAGGTACCCAAAGTTGAAGTAAGTTAAAAAAAAAAAAAAACTATGTCAGAGATCCTTCCTATTTCTAAATTTAAAGCATTAGAGCATAATGACTCAGTATCAGAGACAAATTGCGAAAAAAAAAAAAAGACGCATTTAGTTTATAAGTTCATAAAGTCACTTAGGTATTTTTAAATTAATAATCTAAATGTATACTTACCTTTAAATGCTTTATACATAGGGACCAAATTACTTGTGATTAAAGCATCATATCGACTATCAGAAGTTCTATTGTTTGCTGCAAAACAAATGGATTTGATTAACTCTAGCCAGAAGAGAAAATATAACATACTACATAGTACTACATACTAATGAAAATTTATTAGCAGTCAAAACGCAGGGATACTGAGTACTCTCCAGTAGAGGTCATCAACAATCCTGACAGCTTTATGCATTTGATACCTGTAGGTTGAATGGTGACCCTGAAAAAGATATGTCCAAGTCCTAAACCCCCTGTACCTGCGAATGTGATATAAAGGAAAATTGGGTCTTTGCAGATATAATTGAGTTAAGGATCTCAAGATGAGATTATCCTGGATTTAGAGTAGGCTGGTGTTCTTATAAAAAAAGAGAGAGGAGGTTCAGGAAAGGAGAGATTCAGGCAAGAAGTCACTGTGAAGACATAGGCAAAGGTTGGAGTGATGTAGCCATAAACCAAGCGATGCCTGGAGCCCCCAGAAGCTGGAAGAGGTAAAGAAGGATTCTCCCCTAGATTCTCTCCTTCAAAGGGAGCATGGCCCAGCCAACATCTTGATTTTGGACTTCTGGTCTCTACATCTGTGAAAAAATACATTTCTATTGTTTTAAGCCACCAGGTTTGTGGTAATCTGTTATAATAGCCCTAGAAAACAAGCACTGTACCAGTATGCATGCATAGTTATTGAATGTGCACAAAATAATAATGCTGCTATAAATAACTCTTCCAAAATCAAATTGCCCTAAGAAAGTGAGTTTTAACTCGATAAAGACTGCTGACGACACCACATACGATTGGTTTGGAGGACTCCTGGATGTGCTGTCTAGCACAGTGAGTGCTGGAGCAAAGTGCTCTGTCCCTCTGTGCTTCATTGTCTCATGACATCTATTATCATGGAAGTATCATGAGGATTAAAAAAGCTACAAGCCCGGGGCGCCTGGGTGGCTCAGTTGGTTAAGTGACTGCCTTTGGCTCAGGTCATGATCCTGGAGTCCCGGGATCAAGCCCCGCATCGGGCTCCCTGCTCAGTGGGGAGTCTGCTTCTCCCTCTGACCCTCCCCCTGCTCGTGCTCTCTCTCTCTATCTCATTCTCTCTCTCAAATAAATAAATAAAAAATCTTTAAAAAAAAAAGCTACAAGCTTATAAATGTTTATTATAATGGTTTTTATATTTAAACTATACTTGGGTATGCTAATATTTAAGTGAAAGGCCAATGGATGGGCGCCAAAAAGCAAGGAAAAACAAGTTGTTGGGGTTTGTTTTTCCTTAAAATTTCACATGTTATTCACAGTCCTCAGAACCCTTAGAAGCTTTTTCCACTTTTTAAATTAAGCCCTGAAAGTTGGGATAGCAAACCATATAGTCTTACCTCCTTTTCAGAGAAAAATAAGATGAGCTTATAATGGAATTTCTAACAAAATAGTGGAGAGTTAGCAAAGAGTTTCATTTCATCCGTAAGATTTTTTGAGACAAGTTGTTTAGTTATTAATTTCATTTCCTTGTCGAGGCATTTATATATCAACCAATGCCTTACGGCTCAACAGATACAATTTTATACATCAATTAAAAATTATTAATAAAATATTGCAACTACTTAAGGTTCATCCTAGCATTTGCATTGATGTGCTACTTGTTCTCATGAAGGATTTTTTTACCCCACTCTTAAGAACCCCTAAATTATAAATCTCTAAATTGACCTCTTTAGGTCATGGCTTCCAGAAAAATGAAGCCAAATATCAGGAGCAAACCCATTCCCAGAAACTGAAATTTTTGAAAATCTCATGAGTGAGTTAATAAAAATGACA
Organism: Phoca vitulina; assembly: GCF_004348235.1. Classification (NCBI taxonomy): domain Eukaryota; kingdom Metazoa; phylum Chordata; class Mammalia; order Carnivora; family Phocidae; genus Phoca; species Phoca vitulina. Next base: position 32,008,193 of record NW_022589712.1, read on the forward strand.
TTTCCTGCTGAATAGAGAAGAGATTTGAGTTTAGAAAAATGACCCTGGCTTTTGCATGTTCTCAAGAGAGATGCTTTCTAAAAAACAAACAAACAAACAAACAAACAAAAAACCCTGAAAACCAACAAACAAAAAAGCGTAAAGTTCATTCAGTGGCTTCACCCACGGTGTGACATGGTTGGGCGTGAGCATGCGCTGTGTGCGACAGGCCCAAATTCCAGCCTGACTCCTCGCCACGAGCACAGCTGCGTGCTCCGTGCAGGCCCTCGCTTGGGTGGCAGCCAGAAACAAAAATGTTTTTCTGGACTCTTTGCGTCCCTCTCCAAGGAATCTTCAGTTTTAAAATTAAACTTAAACCTGCCGAACTCTCTGAACATCTGGGCCAGATTAGCGCTGATGTTTGGTTTGCACTGCAAAATTTATTAGTCTTTATTATAGCGGTTGTGCTGCTTCAAGTCAGCCCACAGCATCTGAAGCCTCCTGGGCAGCTAGTCCGGCCCAAGCAGGTAGTTTCGGCAGGGAGCGCATGTTTAAGGCACATGCCCACATCCAGCTGATGAGGGCTTTCTAAGTCGCTGCCCTAAAAAACAGTTCTACTAACCAGGAGGATAGAGGAAGCCGTGGGTGATATCCTCGTCTGCTAAATAAAAGGAACACTTTTGGCTTTCAGAAGGAGCAACCCTGACATCAGCCCGTAGACAGTCTGGGACAGTGGGAGGAAGAGGCGATGTGTCTCCCTGTTGAAAGAAAGAAAAAGAGGAAAAAAAAAAAGTTACACCCACAGTTGTGGCTAAACCCATCACCTTATATGGTTTGTAACTTCCCTAGAATGTTTTTCATTTAACCTTTTCCTATTTTCTTAGTGAATCAGGTCTACGCAAGCAATGGAAATGGATGTCTTCAGCAATGTTTTTTTCTGTGGTTCCCTTCTGGTTAGGGACACTCGGAGGGCAAATCAAATACATCTTGGAAAGGAATATTTGCAGAATAAAAGTGAATTGAGAGCCAACAAAGAACGGGAGCTACTACTAAAAAACAAAATTCTTTTTAGGATCTAACTTTTAGGTGGATATATATATGGTGTATTTATAAGTAAATATTGAAAATAAAATAAAAACATTTCATTTTAAAAATACACATACAAACTAAGGATATTACTCTTCAGTTGGGCAATCTGAGATTAATTCAAAGAAGCTACAGTTGCCTGGACTTACTTGGGGACTTAAGAAAATTGGTAGCTGTGCTTCATTTATCATGTAATATAGGAATATTTTTTTTGCAATTTTCTTTGTAACTTTGATTTATTTATTTAAAGATTTTATTTATTTGAGAGAGAGAGAGCACAAACAGGTGGAGCGGCAGAGGCAGAGGGAAAAGCAGACTCCCTGCTGAGCAGAGAGCCCGAAGTGGGGCTCAATTTCAGGAGCCCGGAATCATGACCCGAGCCGAAGGCAGATGCTTCACCGACTGAGCCACCCAGTGGCTATTTAAAGACTAATACAATAACTTATCCACTAGCAGGCATCTTATAAATATGCTGCCTAACCCAAGTGTTTAAGGTAATACAGTATTAAATCATCATTATATTTCAATTAGCATATAATCATGAGTCAGTAATTTGCCATTCATTTCATTTTTTTCAGATTTTGATTCATATACCACTACTGCCCACAATGTATATATTTCTTAACAACAAAAAAAGAAGGTTAAATTAAATTACAATGTCCTTCCCCATTCACTGCATTGTGCTAAAAGCGAAAATTAGCTGTGGTGTCCAAAATGTATGTAGTGATCATTTTATAATATATACATGTATGAAATCATCACACTGTACACTTTAAGCTTATATAATGTTTTATGCCAATTATATCTCAATAAAGCTGGAGGAAAATAAAATGTAGAAGATCAATTCACAAAGGAAAAGGCAAAAAACGCTGTGCACTATATTCATAGGCAGGAGAGTACCATGATGAGGTATAGAATAGGTAGGAGATGAAGATGAGTGAAGTCTAAGGAAAGCCAACCAGAGAAGGTACTCCCCAACAGACTACAACACTCCAGTTGGAAAACACTATAAAGAAGTTGAATAGACTCCTCAACTAGATTGGACACATTTATCTCTGCTCCCTTCCAAAATCCCATTAAAAGAACATTAATGGTGAAAGCACATAATGGATAATAAGAAATTTTCAGAAGCTGGAGATCAGATCAACATCTGTTTACTATTGTGACATGGCTTAGTAGACCAGTATATACTGACAACCCAAAGCCATGATTGGGAAAAGCACAAAGAAGTGGATTCCAAAACCCAAGGGTAGAACTTGGAGTCTCCTAAGGACGGGTAATGTACATAGGGCCAGAAAGAAGAGGACAGGTTGAAAGTCTGTAAAAGAGGCTAGATAGAAAGTTTACTCACTGGAGAGGTTGAACTGGAGGAATGTTCAGACTGAAGGACACAAAGGCCAGACAGCAGGTGCATCATATTGAAAGCAATGGGATTAAATAAAAATCCATATATGAATGGTAAGACTCCCCCCAGTCTCACTGCTCACATGAAGGCTGCCCAATTTTATATGCTGGGTGTATAATTATTAGATTAAAAGTGTCCTTTCTTTGGGATACAAAGCAGCCAAAAGGAAAACTAGATGCTTACAATTAGGAATCCCCAACAAAATGGCTGGTTCTTATCCTGATCAACCTATAGTGAAGTCCACCAGCTGCCCAGCCCCCAGCCACACAGCTTAGTGACTGTCCTTTAACATATAAAATTAAAACCAAAGATCACCAAACATTTTCTCGGGGTAGAGGAGGAACCAAGCTAAAAAAGAGACAATGCAGAGAGAGAAGAAAACTTGCTCAAGATGAGAGTATATATGTTATCCATATAGGAAGAAGAGAAAGCAGTAGAAAAGCAGAAAGAGCTCCTGGGATTTAAAAAAGAATATGACAACAGAAATAAAATATTCAATAAGATTTATAAGATGAAGTTGCAAATATCTCCGAAAAAGTAAAATTAAAGACAAAAGATGGAAAAAAAATTAGGGAACATATAAAAAACATTAGAGCATCAGTGCAGGAAACTTTATATCCTATTAGTTTGAAGAAAAATTATCTCTAAAATTCTAAAGCTAAACCATCAAGTAAGTGTATAGATGGAATAAGAATCTTTTAAGATACATAAAGTCTCAAAAATATACCTTTCCTTCTTCCTTTCTCAGGAAGTTCCTGAGTGATAGAACTCGCCAAACCAAAAAATAAATCAAGAAATATGAAGATATTTGTGTTAGAGGCAGTGGATTAGCTCTCACCATTCATTCCACTCTCCTCATGGCAGACACCGGAGAGCTAAAAACATTTGTTTATATCCTTTCAGAAACACACCAGAGCAAACAGTTCTGAATAACCAGGTTCTTCATTTGACATAAAGGGGCATGTAAAGATGTCATAAAACGGGAGAACCAACAATATTGATTATCAGCCCCATAGACAGCCAGAATCTCGTGAGTTCATGTTTCCTACCACACGTCTTTATCATTTTACTCTAAAACATCACGTTTTGTACATTTTACTTGAAGAAATGTACAATACATAAATATAGCCATGGATGTATTTTCTGTAATGGAAGGAAGATGAAATGCCTATACTCAACAGTTAAAATTATAAAAATGGGGACACCTGGGTGGTTCAGTGGGTTGAGCGTCTGCCTTCGGCTCAGGTCATGATCCCAGGGTCCTGGGATCAAGTCCTGAGTCGGGCTCCTCGCTCAGCGGGGAGCCTGCTTCTCCCTCTGCCTGCCACTCCCCCTGCTTGTTCTCTCTCTCTCTCTCTGAAAAATAAATAAATAAAATCTTTTAAAAGTAAATAAATGTTAAAAATTATAAAAATGTTAAGGAAGGAAGTATATTGTAATTTTTCATGAGGCCGCAGCTATAGAAGTTATACTCACATAACAGGCAAAAATGTTTACTATTTTCTCAAAGTAGTATAGACTTGGAGTTGGGGGACATGGATCAGGATGGCTTTAGCCAGAAAGTGCTAAAAAAAAGTTATGCTTTTTTTTTGTTTACTGAAAATCTTGCTTCTTACATACCAAACTTGAACCCCTAATATAAGTGCATCGAGACAAGGAAAGACAGGATGTGGCCTTCTTTAGAAAGGGGAGATTATGCAATAGGCAGCCCTCTAGAAGGATGGAGGGGAGGTGTGATCACGTCACTTCTGAGTCCTGGGCTCCTGAGAAAAGGCACAGCGAACCATCCCCCCACCTCCACACATAGAAACAGCTTCAACCCTACTAGCTCTTCAGAGTTCTTTAGAGTTTTTTAAGCCAGGGGATAGAAAGTCAGGAAAACAATAAATAGAACTCAGACACTCAGATAAAATCTGAACTCCCTAGCTCTCAAAACTCTTCAAGAGAGGTAGATGATGAGCATAGACAGGAAAGCAAGATGCTTTCATTTCTAGTCTGGCATGGGGTTAAAATAAAACTTGAACAGTGGATAAAATTATTTTTATTGAAGTTATAGACTCTCTTTACCTGTAGGCTGAACATAAAAGCTAAACTTATTTATTTGAAGATTGGATTGTTACCATCTGATCTTATGGTAAGGATAATCACTATATATTTTTAAAATTATTATTTTTCTGGACGTGGTTTTTTTCTATAGGGAAAAATATTTCTTATAGTTCCAAAAAAACGTTTCCAATACATAATGATGTTCCTAGTTTTTTAAAGAATCATTAAACATGATTGGGCCATAATTTATAGTGTTAGCGCTAATAAGCTTTCGAAACAAAAAAAGGCTATTCAAAAATCCAATGATATGGGACGTATATACACATATAGATCGAGAGAGAGGGAAACATTCTTGAAGTGCGCTAGATTTTCTTCTCTGAAAAAGTATTTTGATTTACATTAAATTTATAAGGTATATATTCTAAAACATAATCGCAATTTTTGCTCTTAATTTCAATTTTTCACCCAGCAACAGAAAAAGCAGCTCACGTCGTCCTACTCGATGGGCCCAGAAGCGAAACCCATATACAGTCTAATCAACCCTAATAGTTCTGAAGCTGTTGTTGCAGGAGCACGATTTCAAATCACAGCTCCTTTTCCAGAACTCTTCTGAGATAACAATAACAACAACAAAAATTAGAAAACCCACCAAAACCACAGAAAAACAAAAGCTCCATAAAACTTAAAGGCACAAGCCAATTGGGCCCATGCTCCAAAAAGTGCTTATTTAAAGTCTGATTTTTCAAACACAGGGCTGATTTTACAGCATTTTTATGTGAATCTCAAAACATCCTTGTATGTAATTTTCTTGAACCACAACATACTAACAGAGTAATTTCTGAATTAGAAAGCAGAAAATTGCTAGAATTCCATCCTGTCACATGGAGGGAGAAATACACAAGTAGTTCTGTGGGATCAGTGAAAGGACAGGAACTTTTGGTAACAAAGAAGCTAGTTTTAAAACAATAACAAAAAAGAATTGTACTAAACTCCTGGTCTGAGCCCACTTAAAATCTCTCTGCTTCTGGTTTCTGCTAAAGCTCATATAAATTCAGGAATGCAAGACAGAAGGGGAAAGTATTAAAAACATAAATATTCCCCTCAACTCCACACAATCCCTGATACCTGGACTTTTCAAAATAGAGAATTCAATGCTAAGACTGGCCTTGAATATACTGCCCTTCTCAAAACCACAAACAAATAGGAATTATTTAAAGGAATAAATAACTTCACATTGTTGTTCTACAGTGTGTTGAAGAAAGTCACAGACTGGACATTTTGCATAATAGGAAAGTGATGTTGTCATTAACCATACACATGAACTCAGGTAACAGCTGGTAAAAGATTTGCCCACACTGGGAAACAACATCAATGCTCTCCTACCACGGGCCACAATTAAACCATTGTCAGCAGCAGAGTTGGTGCTCAGAACACACAAAGCTTCAATTAATAGTGGGAAAATATGCTTATTTTTCTCCAGAAATCTTGAATTGGAACAAGAAGAGTAAATAAACCAGATACAATCAATCACTTCCTGGCCATAAAAAGTGGAGTATCTATACTCTTAGCAAGAACAGTAATAGGTGGAGGTTTATCATCAGAGTCTTTGGATCTAAGACATCAAGATTATCTTGACAAGAACAGCTTCCTGATTGTTTATTTACTCTTCTAGTTGAAAGTACCGCTTTCTCCTTAAGTCTTTTAAAATAATGGTTGGGATTAATTTAGCCAATGCATTCATTCAGGTAACATTTACTGGGCAGCTCTATTGTGCTGGGATACATTAAATAGAACCATCCCTGCCCCGAAGGGGTGTTTTGACTGATTTTTGGCAGACTTTGATTTTTGCTTTCATTTATGTTTCCCTGATTGCTAATGAGGTTCAATTGCTTCGCTCATAGTCATTGCCCATTTATTAACGAAGATGTTTGCCATTCTCTTGGTTAGTAGAAGAAATTTATTAGCTATTCTGGATCCTAATTACCATTCTGGATACTCATCTCTTGTTTCTTATATACAATGCAAATATTATCTCATCCATAACTGTCTTTTTGTCACCCATTACATTAATATAGTCAAATTAGTCAATTTCCTCTGTATTTTTGTTGTTGTTGTTCTTGTGTCCCAAGAAATCCTTCTCTATCGCAAAGTCATAAAGATATACACAAAGGAAAATATGGATTTGCTGTTCACATTTAGGTCCATAAATCCACCAGCAATTTAATTTTGTATATGGTGTGAGATAGACATCTGACATTTTCTTTCTTTTGGTAGCCAAATGTCCCAAGGTCATTTATCGATAGAGAGATTGCCAGACAATGAAAAAGGAAGAGAATTTCAACAGTTGGATTCTCAACCCCAGCCTGGAGAGATGTGACGTAACACATCTACACCGGGAAGTCTAGCCTGACGGATTAGAGTGCTTCAGGGATGAACTACTTCTCATCACGTTGTGTTCCTTGCGCCTAACATAACACACAGCAGATGGTAAAGTATTTGTTAAACAATCAAATAAATATAAAGCCCTTTATAATCTAGTTAGCATCACCTTCTAGGTGCACCCACCACGTACGTAGGATAGACAAAATAGTGTGCTTCTGTATTTCGTGTTGTTTCTCTTGGAAAGCTTCTTTTCTACCTGCCTTACCAATTGGCCTGTGAACACCTTTTAATTTCTCCAGGCAAAACACAACATGTTCTCTTTTGCACACACACAGCACCTATAAATACCTTTAAGAAATACCTGGGACATTGTCTTACAAGACACAGACCAGTGAACTCCCTTTGGGATCTCTACTGAAAATCAAAAGTCAACTCTTAGAATATTCGAGAACTACAAATTTTTTCCAGCCTTCATGGCTCAATGGACACAGGAACTCACTGGTTTCGGTACTGTGTAGGAGCTCCACATGGGCATCTTGATAGCTTTTCCAAATCCACTGACATATTCCCTGTGATAGAGAAGACAGTGTTCCTTGTTCTTCTGCATAACTCTGGGCCTACCAAATGGCAAATTTAGTTTCTCTGTCGCTGTTACTAAAATGAAAATAACATAAAATAAAAATGTTGGTAAAATTAGCAAATGTTTCTTTCTATGCATAAAATTATCATCTGGTGGTTTATTATGTACCAGTTACTCTGATAATTACTTTACATACTTAACCTCCTAATTCTTACAACTCTGAAGCAAGTGTTATTTTCCATTCTACATATTACAAAACTAGGGTTTAGAAAAGTAATTTGGCCAAGCAGCTAACAGATCACAGGACATATTTGAAGAGATACAACCTCAAAACCAAAAGGACATACTTTGTAACAAAGATGACCTACCTTAATAATTATCATATGAATGATTTTGCAATTTTATAAAGAAAGTATGCCCTAATGTATTTATTTATTTTTATTTGCCTATTATTATATTCTAAAAATACATCAATTATTGATAGTTTAAAAACCTACAAGGTATTCATGCCATGCAGTAACACTCAACAGATTATAAAAAAATTATCAACCAACCAAGACATTTACTAAACTCTTATTGTGTGCCAGGCACTATTTTAAGTGCACACATATATTAACTCATTTAATTGTCACAAAAACTCTATAAAGAAGGTATCCCCATTTTAAAATCATGAAACAGGCCTAGCGAGTTTAACACGAGAATACTTAAAAGATAATAGGTAATAATAATAATAATAGTTTTGTGGGTTTTTTTCTTCCTGTATATTGGCAATACAATCTTTATGTTCAAAAGCCTCTGGGAGCTTATTTTAAAGAATCCCAAAAAAGGCAATATTGTGTTTTGTTAGGCCTAAACACCAAAGACTTGACATGTTTTCTATTGACTTACTTTCATCTTGAGAGAGATTTAGCATTTGATTCACATGTTCTAGAGAAGAACTCTGCAAGACAACATGGGGAAAAGAGAAAGTTAAGTTGAAGTGATTAAGACATGTATGTAAAAGGTGGTCAGGATTATTTCTGCAGTAATACCCGAATATTTTAGTACTCAACAAAGAAGCCAAACTAACTTGAGTTTAAATTCCAGTTCCGCCACTTGCTCAGAAATATAAAGATCCTACTACTGCTTGGGATACTTTGTGTGGGAGTTGACAAAGATAACAACTGATAATGAGGCAAAGCACTGTGACCACAGCTAGAATCAACTACTAAATTGGAATGACAACATCCCTCAGTTTCTCAGGCTTTAATATGAGTCCAACTCACTTGAGGGTCTTGTTAAAATTCAGATTCTGATTAGTAATCCTGAGCCCAGTAGGGCCTCAGATTCTGGATCTCTGACCAGCTTGCAAGTGAGGCAGATGCTGTTCCTGTGACCACACTTTGAACAGCAAAGTGCATTCTTTACAAAGAAGAATTTGGAGGTTTGCAGTCAGGTAGATCAAATTTCTGTGACCTTGGACAGTTTACTTAACTTCTCGGACTCTTCTTTGTTCCTCAAATGGAGACAAAAACACCTACATTGTAATGTTTATTATTATTATTATTTTAAATGGAGGTTCCATTCAGGTAGGCTGTAGGTAAGAAACCCACACCCCTACCCTGATCCAGGCTGTGGATTTGATTTTTATTGGAAATCTTGACCGGACTTTTGTCCTTTAAAGGCTCTTTTGGTCAGCATTTATTTATATACTTATTGATCTATGTGGTGTAATGTTGTTTTGAGGATTAGAGAAAGTCAAGTCTTTGCTGACTCCTGGCTATAAGGAATAATTCTTCCCAGAGGCAGCAGGTACTTATTTAGCTCTACAACATTTTGAACTTAGCATCAAATGCACCTTGACATTGGTTTTAACTTGATGGACTCCTGACAACTGGGCTCCAATTCCATCCTGAAATCCCAGCCCCCATCCCTGTGCTCTAGTTCTCACAGGTAGAGTTGGTGCTTGCATTCTGAGCTCCTGTTCTGACTCCTTGCCTTTTGGGGGTGGGGGGACTTCTAGCGCTGGAATCTCACCTTACTGAGAGTCTCTTGGGGTCTGAAGTCAAGCTCCTGAACTCAGCCAAGTGCCTGACCCACTAAAAAGACCTGTAAGAGGTCCTGTAGCTGTAAGAGGAAGGAAATCAAAGAGAGCTCCAAGATTCTACTGTGTTGAATTGTTAAGGACACTTAGCTCACAAGGGAATTAATAATGTCCAAATAGTGCTTTCCAGTTTACAAAGCATATTCACATACTTAATCTTACAATGCATCTCTCATCTCCAGACAAGTTTCAGAGAAACCACATACATCTACTTAGTAAATATCTGAACTAGAACACAAACCTGGGGGTCAGCTACCCCGGTTATAACCCTGGTTATAGATTAACTTGCCCCTTTACATTCTTATGGATGTGTAAAGTTATTACTTACGTTTTGTAGCTCGGGGCATGAACAATTTAGAGCATCTGTGGGCAATGGAACAGTAAAGCCACAAAGAGAAAACTTTGACACTTCCTCTGCATGGATTGGCTCATAAAAAGGTACCTTCAGAAGATGGTTTAAACTACCATGGGTGCCATTGTTTGGTGCTGGTTGAATGTGTAGAAGATCTGTGTTTAAAAATAAATTCAAAGTAGTTTTAAATTAAAAGGCAACAACATCTATCTCGCAGATGGAAGAAAACAAAACTTCCTTTAATAAATTCTGCTATAACATGGTCCTGTACTGCATATGTCTTCAGGTTAGTGTCTCTTCCCCCAGGGATTTTTTTTTTTTTTAGAGAGGGAGAGAGAGTGGTGGGGGGCAGAGGGAGAGGGAGAATCCCAAGTAGACTCCCCACTGAGCACAGAGCCCAATGTAAATCTCCACCCCGCTACCCTGAAATCATGACCTGGGCCGAAACCAAGAGTCCAACACTTAACCTACTGAGCCACCCAGGCGCATACACTCCCCCCCGCCCCCCCTTCTGGGATTTCTATCACTTCCTCTTTCTAGACAATGGGAACATTTGTTATAGAAGCTACACGCTCTTTCAGGAACTGTTCCTGCTCCTCCAGAGAAAAGTATCATTACTTAAATGATCACTTTGTTCCTTAAGCATATCCTGGTTTTCTAGAATAAAAAGCTATACTTTTACCAAAAATAATTTTGAAGAAGTTAATTTACAATCTTACTTATAGTATATTTACTTAGTTATATGAAAATTCTTTAAGGACAGATACCTTTAAAAAATTAAACTCATAAATTTTGTGTAATATTTAGATAACTTTTTCTATTTTTTTCTACAACAATACAATATACAGATATTTTACAAACATAGTCTTTTAAGTGGCTCCTGCTGAATACCACCAAATAGATCTCTCTTAGAACTGAAATTCTATCTGGTTCCTTCTAAGCCTCCCCGCAAAGGGCCAGCATCCCTGACCACAAACTTCAGCTTGGGAACCAAGAGCCAAAGTTGTTAAGGCTACAACACATTATTTTCAAATGGATACTCTTTGGTTTCTAAGTCATATTCAATCACCACAGGCCTTTGGCAAGATTAGGAATGACAATTGTGAGTGTATTTACGTCAGAATTCCTAAAGCTCAAGGTGAAATGACAACTTACCCATTGCCTTGCCAAGATAAATGATTTATTAGTACAGTGCTCTGAAGTAAGCTGTAGGCACAAAAGTAGGGGAGATCCCCTAAAACTCTAATTCTTTAAGTTTTTTTTTTTTAAACAGTAAGTGTAATTCCAAAGTGTAAATCCAAAAAGGCCTTTTATCATCCTTTTATGCCAGAAGCTTTTTCTCTGTAATTACAAGAAAATACTTGTGCTTTTAGGGGTCTTTTCCTGCTTTGAAAAGTTAGAAATGTAATTTTATTTATCTAAGTTTTACAAAACTTTCAAATAGTAACTAACTGATAGAAAAGCTGGTCTCCTGAGATCTAAATCATTGCCAGCGAATAGAAAGATTCACCCTTATTGCTGAATAATTCTGAATGATGATTCATTCTCATCTTCTCTACTTTCTGTCTTCTTAGGGCAAAGCATCCATCTCTGGGATTCAGTTTATTACCAATTTCAAAATACATATTTTTAAAACTATATCCACATTTTGATGTTAAATTTATATAGATATACTCACCACACATTAGGTTATAGATTTCAATATTTTCAAATGGCTCAATTTCAGTCTTCTCTTTAAAACTCGGTCCATGTGCCAAGAAGATAGCCTAGGTGGTAATAGTCCTACTGTTACTAGATGTCATCTAAACTCAAAAACAGATGTTGGAAGAGACAACATTTTCCTTCTATCCCAGCTCTCCAATTGTGTCTGAGGCTATTGTAATGATTTCTTTTCAGATCTGAAAATGATTTTTATATCATTTGCATCTATGATTGAGATTCCAACCATCCCAATCAAATATAATCTATATTGTATTTACTTTTGCTAAATGTACCTGCTTCCACAGTACTTCATATGTCAACAGACAAGGAGAAACAAGCCACGATGGACAACCAGTATCCACACAGTTCTACCATAGCTAGACAGTATAAATTAGAAATTCATCCAATAACATCAGATATTCTTTTCACAATCCTTTCATATCATTGTTCAAATATGTTAATACGTGACAAAAACCGTTCAAGTCTCTAAACACTAAATTTTTTTTACAACTTATACTAACCCACTGATTTCTCAAATATATCTCCCCTTTACTTTTAGGATGAAGAAACCTAAATACTTTTATTTACATTTAATTAATTCATGTTAAATATATTATTAATAACACATCGAATATTTTCAGATTGTAAATAACTAGAAGAAAAGTGTCAAACATAAATAAACAATTATTTTTTTGATAACAGGGCCAGATAGATAGATAGATAATCTTTTTTTCCAAGATAATTAGCAAAGAACTGGGGGCGTAAGTTTTCGTTATAGTAATTAACTTAATTATCAAATACTACTGAATTTAACAGAGAAGCACTCTGCCTCCAGAGACTTATCAAATGTTTACAAGGATCTATAGCTCATCATGACAATGTTAAAAGCCAGTATATTCATAAAAAAAATCCAACACATTTTCTTTATTTGGGAAGGAGTGTGTGTATGTGTGTGTGTGTGTGTGTGTGTGTTTGTGTGTGTTATTAATGGAAATAGATAAGATAACCAGGTTGCAAAAAATCATTAAGCTTTACCTATAGGCGAATATCAGCTACACTTTACTCATGGACTCTCCCTGATAGTCTCTTCCCTGGGCTTCCAGGACGCACTATGCTCCTAGTTTTCTTCCCTCCCTACTGGCTTTACTTCTAAGTGTCTTTGCTAGTGACTCTTTTTCTTTCAACCTCTTCAAGTAGATTTGCTTAGAGCTCAGTTCTTGGTCTTCCTTTCTATCTATACTCAGTTTCTGAGGATCATCTCTAGCTGCATATCTTTTAAATAATTTACATACCTAAAACTCAAATTTTGTTATCTCTGGATAGACAGACTCTCTTCAGGTGCCTATATAACATCTCCACTTGCATGTCTGATAAATATTTGGGACTTAACGTACCCAAATGAACCCTCACTCCTTCCTCTGGAGTCAGCTACGGTCTAACATCCTTCCAACAGCTTATGAAGGCTCTCCCGTCCCCAACATACCAGGCACACTGCCACCTTCAGGCCTTTGCACTGGCCATTTCCTTGGCCTGGGACACTTGTCCCCTGAATATTTGAAAGGTAGAATCTTTCAGCTTCTTCAAGCCTCTGTTCAAATATCATCTCAATGAATCTGACCCTCTACACCTTATGTAAAATTGCATATGCCCCCATGGTACCCTGAAACACCCGCAAGGTCTACCTACTCTGCTTTACTTTTATTTCCCATGGCACTTATCCCCTAACATACCAAATAATATTATTTCCTTATTACACCAATTGTCTATATTCATCTGTTAGAATGAAAGCTTCTTGAGGGCAGGGATCCTTATGGGTTTTGTTCACAGCTGTATTTAATGGTCCTGAAGATTGCCTATTACAAAGTAGGTGCTCAATAAATACGTTAAAAAAAATAATAAAGCAGTAAGTTACCTCCATGCTCTTAAACTCGTTGTTATAACCATGAGTCCCTCCTCCACAGGATGAATATGCTTTACTCCTTTAAAGAAATAATAATGTTACATTGCAATCAATACACTGATATGAAATCTTATTATAAACTGAGCTTTAATGGATTTTTATGTACCTTCTGCTTTTATATAAATATATTTTTCTGTCAACAACGGCATAAATATAGTTCTTTTTGTGCTCAAATTCATAACCACAGAGGAACAAACAGAATGGTAGGAGAGAAGGAAGGAGAATTCCAGAATCTGTAAATAGAATTCAAAAGCCTTTGACCCTTAGACATTGAAAACAAGATAATAACAAAGGCATGGATTTAAAAAAAAAAGAATTTGAAATTGTCTTCAAGCTTATCTGTATCTTACACATTAATTAATGTCTGTGTGATCAAGAATAGTTTGACTAATATACTACTTAATGCATTTCAGTACTTTAGAAATAAGTCTTTGAAACTGGGAAAAAAATATTGATTACTATTTTACACCAGAGATATCTAGGGAAATAATATAAAAGTATAAAGAATATGGAGGGAATGTTAATTATAACACTTGGTAAGAAGAAGCTAGTATATTCTTGTAAATTCAGAGTTTATTTTTAATTTGGGGGCCATTCTTCCATAGGCTGTTGCCCTATTACTTGAATGACTTTTCAAATGTAATTAGTCTTTTGCCCACCTTCTCATATTTTAGTATTTGAGTTGAGCAGTATTAGCAATTTTATACATAGTTTGTTTTTATACATGAAAACAAAATGGCAATAAATAAACCTAGATTTTTTTTTTAAAGCAACAATGTCAAATTAGGTCTCTAATGGAAAAAAAAAAAAAAAGACTTCTCTTCCCAACAGTTGGCCTTAAGAGATTTTTCTCATTTGCTTTCCCACTCCCACCTCCCACTCCTCAGGCAAATACCCCCACACACAATGTTTTCGTTGGTTTTTACGTTGTAAGCAGGACTTTAGTGTCTTAAAAAATTAACTTTAAAAAATTCATAAATGACTCTCACTCAGCTTAAATAAAAATAAATCACAGAATAAAAAATAAATCATAACACCGAGCAGGGCAGGCTACACTTAACCTAATAGAGGGAAGAAAGGAGAGGCTAAGGACTAGCTGGAATGAGAAAAACAAGAGGAGTCCTATTTATAAGGGGTTTGAATTCAATTATCCAAAGGTGCCAGTTCATTACCTTGGTTAATTCCAATAAAATTTTTGGCATAAGGAAAGAGTTGTTTAAAAAATATTTTTATCTTTATTGCAGAGAAATTTGGTTCCATCAAGATTGGAACTATCTGGGGATAATTAAGTTTTAAATTCCATGTGGGAGGCTAGAGGATTCATTAATGAAAGAAGAAAAAAGGTCTTTAGCACCAAGTCATTGGTAAAATTTTCTAAAATTGATCCTTTCTATATCTTTCTATTTTCAGAAAAATATTTAATATTTTCAACATCTGATCCAACTCAATTAGGAAACTTTAGTCAATATGAAAGTCAATACTTATTCAGAAGTAAAAGATAAAAAATAGTGTTTGAAAAAACACGATTTTCTACTCTTTTCAAGTGAAAATTTTAAAAATTTGCTCTTCTAACTGCTCATGTTTATGCTTTCCAACCATTAGACTCTGGAAATTACATATGGAAAAATAGAAGCCAGCATTTGGAAAAGATGAGTTGATTTTATCTGTCATGATTTAGCTCCACTTCCAAGTACCCTATGAAAACTTCTGGAACAAATTCTCTTTTATCTTCTCCATGTCTAATTAATAAAGTCGAAATCAGGGCCAGTTTCTTTGCCACAGCTGAGTAATGACACAGATGGGAGATGAACAAGACTTCTTTCCTGAGCCCCAGGAAGCTGCCAAGTCCTATGCACCTGTGTAGTCCCTTTCACATTTTCCCCTGTTCTCCTCTTCTGCCTCGTTCTAAGCTAGATCCTTATTACTTCTGACCTGAACAAAGTTCCTAATTGGTTATCCTGACTCTGAATTTCAGAATCTTCCCACATAACACACACACACACACACACACACACACACACACACACACACACACACAACCCCACTCATACTTAACACTGTGAGCTCTCTGCAGTGCAAATCCACATATCCACATATTCAGCACTAGCCACCATTTTTCTGTTTTCTTTACAGTCAAAGTCCTAGGTCTTAGTCATGACAGGTAAGGTCCTTCAGGAGGAGAGCAGCTTCATTTACCCGGTGCTCTAGCGATACAGAACTACTTGAAATTGCTGGAACCTAGTCCTTCTGCCTGCAAACCTATTTCTACCCTTCCTTGCCCCAGAGCAGCTGCTGGCTTTAAAAAGGGTGCCCCACTGCTCTGGGCAGAGTATTTCAAGAAAGAAGCACCTCTGAGAAGATACAGCCTGGCAGTGCTCGAGGCTTGGATGGATGCCTTCCAGCAAAGAAAAGTGGTCTGTTTCCACCTGCAGACATAACCCCCCGTCAGGGCTCAGTGAGCTGAGCAAGGGTTCTGTTTCCACTGCCTCTCATCTTGGCTGAGTGCCTCTGCACAACTGCCTGGGGCAGACCTGCTGTACTTGACAGCATTTAGCCTATCCCATCTTGAGTCTTCAAAACCCAGAGCAGGAATCACACCCACCAGGAAGCATCCTCTGACATTCTCTGACATCCACACCTGGGCTGTGTAATCACTCTTTTTGTTTCCTTGTACCTTGTACTTGATCCTCGAGCAGTATTTGTTACACCTGATTATAATTGTTGTCTTCTTCCTTGCCTGCGCAAAGATCCTTAGGATGGGGACTGTGTATACCCCCATTTCTTAGGAAGGTGCCTGGGAGGGGCGCCTGGGTGGCTCAGTCATTAAGCGTCTGCCTTCAGCTCAGGTCATGATCCCAGGGTCCTGGGATAGAGTTGCACATCGGGTTCCTTGCTCAACAGAGAAACTGCTTCTCCCTCTGCTTGTGCTCTCTCTCTCTCTCTCTCTGACAAATAAATAAATAAAATCTTAAAAAATAAAAAATTTTAAAAAATAAAATCACTTAAAAAAATAAATAAATAAATAAAATGACTTAAAAAAAAAGGAAAGGTGCCTGGGAAGTATTTGTCACTTTCTGATCATAACATAAAAAGCGCCTGGGCGCCTGGGTGGCTCAGTTAGTTAAGCAACTGCCCTCAGCTCAGGTCATGATCCTGGAGTCCCGGGATCTAGTCCCGCATTGGGCTCCCTGCTCAGTGGGGAGTCTGCTTCTCCCTCTACCCTGCCCTCCCCCCCCAACCCGGTCTCGCACGCTCTCTCTCAAATAAATAAAATCTTAAAAAAAAAAAAAAAAAAAAAAAAAAAGCTATTATTCATGTTCTTTAAGGGGGCATTTTAACAATACTTCAGTTGTAGTTTCAGATAATTGGGTTTCCCCAAATAAGTAAAATCCAACACATTTTAGGCAAAATAAGGATAATGATGGTGATGATAGATTACACTAAATGATGAAATTTGCTCTAATTCTGGAAAAGAGATCTAATCTAGTTATCAAATACCGTACATTATAACTAAAACAGCATACTTTAATATAGAAACCAGGTAGCCTGACATTCATGTGTTAAGAGTTGGAGGTAGAGTGAACTCAGGACTTAATCAGACAAGACTCCCTGGTTTGGGCTGTCATTAACATTTCCTTTGGTATAAATTAGTTTACTTTAATATCAAGAGAATAATAAAACCAGGCTAATTTGGTGTTACAGATGATGAAAATGAAGTCCTGAGACATTAATTTAAGTTCTCACAAGCTAGGTGTGGAGGCAGGTCTTGAACTCTCAGCCTTGAACATCTCATTGCTAGCTATTAAATTTACAAAGCTCATAATTTGAGACTAGATATTAATGTGTAATACCCAGAGGTATTCTGGCGGCTGGACTCTCCTTCTATAACCCATAGGTCATGTTACAGGATGGATGGGCACTTCCTCATTTTGTACCAGTGGCCTCCTAATCTCTTCCACCACATAGTCTCAACAGTAAATATTTGGAGAATTTACCCACATTTGGACATATATTTGTTTACATGATACATGCCTACATTACTAAAAGCCTTATATACTTAATATTAGTAAAGCTTAGTCTTTTTAATTCTTCTGGAGAATGCTATGGTGAGCCACACAGTAAAGCCACTGAGCTTCACAAAGGGTTATGAAACTCCAATTCCAAGAAGAGAGGCCAGCGCCATCTAGTGGTCAGGTGTGAACATGCACACTCTCTGGCCTAACCCTGGACGGCTTGGGTTTCCCGGTTATGTCATAGATCAGGTTCTGCCAAAACCCCAGTTCCTCATCGGGCACACAGTTATATTAGAGCCCAACTACCTCATCTTTTTTGGTCTCCTCTTTGTTAAACATATCTTTCAGACTCTGTATTCCCATTGTCCTCTGTATCCTCCGGCATTACATAGCATACAAATAGGCCAGAAAATAATATGATCCTGATTCCATTTAAAACCACTTATGCACATGGAAAAACAACAACAACAACAACACTGGAATGAAATCTAAAAACAGGAAACATTAGTTAAACTACCAAAAAGTGTGTATGTATTTGTTTGCTGCCTTATTCTCAGCCTTTGTCATTGGACAAGAATCCTGTCTGTATCCCAAAGGCCTGGAGCAAGGCCCAGCACACACAAAAACAAACCAATATGATTTTGTAAAACCAATGAATTAATTGGTTATCTTGGGATGAAGTGATTCAGAATGGTTTTTATTTTCTCTAAGCAAAATTATAATTTGCAAATGCTCAACAATCAATGTGAATGATAACTAGAAAAAAGAAATAAATGTTAACACCTAATTGGTTAGCTTGGCCTTCGAGCCATGAAGGTGCTCTTTCATGAAAACCACAAAGATGACAAAGATCTCAAAGAGCCATCTAATCAGTTTCTTACTACCAACCTGCAAGACAGCGGATATCATCTTCCCAACCGTCTACCATCTGAAAAAGACCTGAGTGGGGGTTAGCAATGTGCTGGTGCTAACAGTTTCTGGAGTGGTCTATAAACAGCGTCAGCCTTCTTCCCTGCTTCTCTATATTGTGAGGATTAGGATGCTAAGATTGGCCCCCTAATAACAGGGGTTTCAAATGCAGAAGTGCTAGGTAGCATAAAAAGTCAAGCAAACACCCCTACTCAGGAAAGATGCCATGATCATAATAGTGGGTAAAATTAGGGTAATTTATATTGAAAGACGGTTGTTAAAAGTATTACGAGACAAGTAAATAGATGCACAAACCTCACAGCCAGCCACTGCCGATCCACCAAAAGATGAGCTTTGTCAATTCTAACATTTTTGGCAAAGTGCAGTCGTTTTGGCAAATCAGGAGTCAAATAGGGTTTGAAATGCTGATCAGGTTTCCGGCACTAAAAAAAATAGGTAAATTCTTTCTTCATATAAGTTATAAAAATATGCAAGCTAATTCAACAATTTCATCTTCTAAGACAATTAAGCACTTTTTAAAAGAAAGAGGATTTAAGCTTGGCTAATAAAATAAGGATATTAAACCTATTATCAATGTGGTCACATTCCCCAATTATGTTATTTTTGTTGTTGCAACAATATTTAAATTACAATCAAAAATGATTTAAATTATGATTAGGTGTTTGACGTTCTAAGTTTTTATTCCTGTGTATGTATCTTAAGCCACCATAAACCTCCCCTCCTTCGTTGACAGACAGTAGATATGTCTAGATTTCAAGTGGCAAATACAACTTTTGAATTTAAATTATATATGAAAAGTATATATAACACACTAGTAAATACCAGTAAAAATTTAAAAAATCAGTTTAATTGCACCAAAATCCTCTTACAATGGATTCAATTTGCCCTTGAAATAACCTTCATTGACTTAAATCCCAAATCAAGTCAAAAGTTTTTGAGACCTAGGATAGGCTCCTTATTTGTGAAAAATTCATGAATCTCTTACAAACGAGTGAAATGTTGTTTCTTTAATAATTACTGCAGTAACTTGATGGCATATTTTAAAACTGTGTAAAAATGCAATTCACAGTTATCTAAAAAAAAAGTAAGGAAATGACCTTTTTGAGAAACAAGAGAAAAAACCATACAGGTAAGAATATGGGAAAATTACATTTTTTTCTGCTTCCTCATTCTTATTTAAGTCTCAATCATCTCATAAATATTTTAAGCCTGTGTCACTACCATTTTGTGCTCAATTTATAGAAGAAAAAAAGACACCATGAAATTGAACAAAAAACAATTTAAAAAGAAGTATGGACAATAGAGCAAGGAGAGTTCTAGAATGAGGGGAAGAGAAATTATTTATTGCACAGATATTTCGGCCAGTTTTTTTCTTGCCTATTTTGGTATCTTTACCAGGCTTCTTCTTTTTCTTTTTAATTCATCATTAGTTCTTTTTTTTTTTTTTAAAGATTTTATTTATTTGAGAGAGAGAGAGAGAGAAAGAGAGCATGAGCAGGGGCAGGGGAGAGGGAGAAGCAGGCTCCCCATTGAGCAGGGAGCCCAATGCAGGACTCGATTTCAGGACCCAGAGACCATGACCTGAGCTAAACAAAGGCAGATGCTTAACTGATTGAGTCAGCCAGGCGCCCCCATCATTACTTCCTTCTGAAGCCAATATTTTTGTAACATCCAGGCAAGTACACTATGGCAGCTGTTGGGTATGCAGCTTCCTTCCTCAAAGATACAAGGGACTAGAATGTGCCCTCGAGGACCACAGGTCATATGACAGTCACATTCTCCTAGCTGGTGTGTAGCCAGAGTAAATCCCGAGGACACTGGACGCATGCTGCCAACTTCCGAAGAAGGACAGGGTTATACTCTGCATTTGAGAATTTAGGCTGAAGACCCTAACGCTGGGAAAACTTGGGTCATTTTATCTAAGAACAAAGTTGATGCTGTTGTCGGTCATGCAGCCAGAACCTTGTTGAACTAAGGAGTCACTGTTCATTTTGGTTATCTTTGTCCAATATAAGCTCAGTACAGGACCTCTGACCAGCATTACCAGGAATATTGCACTGCCTCATGCAGAATTTCCTGGGACTCGTGGGCGACTGTATGAAATGATGATCCATTTCTTCGGGGTTCTTTGGCTCCAGGCCCAGCCTGTATTTACGATGCCAGGTAATGGATTTCCAAAGCCTGTGGTATCCAATCCCCCTGCACCACTGGGATTGTTAGAGATTTGCCCCTCCTCACCAACAGGGCTTCAGTTGTATGGGTCATGAGGTGATGGGGAAAAGAGCAACAATATGTGGTTTTAGAGAGTCCACATGTTGAAAATTCTGAAGTGCCCCTCTGAGCAGCATGAATACACTGCCTTTATGCCCTTCCCCCGCATGGGGTAAGATTGCCTACCAAGTGTACTCATGATCAGAATATCAGAAGGTGTAAGAGAAAAAAGGAGTGATTAAGGCTCTAAAGAATTGCTCTAATAGTCATTTCTACATCGGAATACAGTGGTTACAGTAACACTCTTCTCTCTGTCTTTTCTCACCTTTAGTCATTCACATTTCATCCTAACATTTTTTACTATAATTGCATGCTACCTATACTTAAATAAACTAGGAGTCCCCCAGACTAATCTCTGGGGTAGGGGTGGCGACTGCAAATGGAAACACCTAAGATAAAAGCAACTGATAGGCACATAAAATAATGTCAACAGAGGTTTTCAAAAATAAATGACAAGTGGCTTGGGCTCAGAAATACAGAATACAAATTTCTTCCAAACCAGATTTTAAAGACATTATATTACCTTATAGATATGTATTAGGACACTGTATACTTACACTGAGGTTCCTAATGATTTCTTCAGAATTAACTGTTTCAAAAGGGAAAAAAAAATAAATCACATTACAAATGTGAACAACTCAGATGAATTTGATAATACACTTATTAATGACAGTCATCTGGTAAGATTAAATAAGAAATTATTTTAAGCAAAGAATTATTTTAGAATTTAAGAATATATTTTAACCTAACAATTAAGTAGAATATATTAAATCTTATTAATATTATTTTAATTTAAATAATTGATGTTTTAATTAAATAACCAGGATTTATTAATGTAAGTAGACTATATTTCATTATATATTATTTATTATATATATCTACTCATTTGGATATAAGTAGAATATATATTAACCTAACAATTCAGTAGAATATATTAATATTTTATTAATATTAATGTTTTTGTTTTAATTAATATTTTATTAATATTAATATGATTAAGTAGAATATGTTTTAACTTAACAACATTAAATATTACCATAGACTTTATAGACTGACTATATTTAAACAAGGAAGGGAATTTCTCCTTTGCTCTGTGTGGTCTTCCCAAGTCACAGGAGGGGGCTTGGCAATCTCTACATCCCCAGAATCAGGAAGTATGGTTGTTCACTTTCGATTTTACCTTTTTTTTTCACATGGGCATCTTCATACTTACAACTATAAAAGTCATGAGGTATGTTACGAGCCCTGATACGAGGTGCAGGCCCTTCATACATGTAGAAGTTTATTCGAGGAAAATAATTAGTCATGTATTCCACCTTGTCACAGTAAGTCTGATCCATTCCTGAATTAAAAAAAAATCCACTGAATATATATATAGATGGTAACAATCAGTTGTCTTTGATCATGTCAAATCGGGGATACTCTATGTTACAGATCTCAAACCACGTTTCACTGAGCACTTACACAATTTACCCTATGATTTCACTCTAAATGGCAGAACTTGAAAATCCTGACAGTGGAGAAGGGTCATGTTTATAAGAGAAGAATAAACAAGAATTATAAACAGATCATTTGTTCAACATAAATCAACTAATTTCAAAGAAGAAAATCATCTGGAGAAAGCTAATTACATCTTAAGTATATTATTTAAGTTTATTTAAGCAGCATGCACTTTAAAAAAAGATTCGGTAGTTAAACCTTTACTATTTAAAGATTCTTCCCACTACACCTAAATTTTTATTTTCATATTTATTCATATACGTATTTTATGTTTTATAATTTCCTCTAACAAAATGCACAATTAAAATGGTTCCCTTTAATTTTCAAACAATAGGACAATGTGTTAAGAAAACATTTTAGAAATTTTTAATGTTTCTCTGTCTCTCGTTATCTTGATGTCCTAAAATATGAACAGAAGTTCTGTAGACATAGTCCCTTTCCTCCTCTCCTCCATGCCTGGTTCCTTCACAGCCTTTGGAGCTTAGCTTGACTAACCTAGAGAGGATCACCCCATCCGGAAGAGGCCCATATCTGCCTTATGCACCTCCAAACACACCACATCTGGTAAAGTACTTGACATTGAAGAGGCACTCAAAAAATATTTGATTGAACAACAACCCAGCCATATCCCTTACTTTTTACAGAAAAGTAAGTATATGGATGGATTTTTCAGAATGAATGTTAGAATAAACTAGAAATTTTAGTTTTAGTCCTCTATTCATCACAGCCTACCACAAAACTTGTTCCTTGCTCGTTCAAGAGCTTCTAGGTCTGGAAGTACAGATTTTGAAATATCACTTATCCTTTTTGCATGCTCCTTGAAGCGATAAGACACAATCAATGATAAAATATGATTTAAAAAGAAAAATATACCATGGTCTGCCAAAAGGATAATATTGACACAGTTGTGTAAGTTCCGCTGTTTTAGGCCTTCCATCAACATTCCAAAAGCCTTATCTACCGACTGTAAGGCTTGAATTACCTAAGGGGGAAAAAGAAATTGGAGTTAAGATTGTCTTCATGAATTAAATTTTAATTAACGAAATCACTATCTAAGGGAGTAAAAACTGAATACTTTTCCTCTGTGAAACTTCCGGGTTTTGAAGTCGGACATCAGAGCCCAGCATCCATGCCACCACGTGTATCAAATACCAAGTCCCTAAGTTTCTATAAACAAATTTAAAAAATTAAACCATGTTTTCAACAAAGGAAGATAAACTGCTGGCCAATAAATTTCTGAGAAAAATGTTCAACCTCCACAATGGTATTCAGCTGCAAAGGCATTCACGATAACGCCCAGCGCTGGGGAGGGGAGTCCGCGGACACCTCCGTAGGCGCCTGCGTGGTTACGTGCGCAGGCGTCTGCGTGGTTACCTGCGGGCCGGAGATCACGTGACAACGCCTGAGCAGCGAGTTAAAGAGACGCGTACCCTGTAATCTAACAGCTAACTTCTGGGCATTTGTCCTCATAAATACTTAGAGTACAAATGGAGATTTATACCTAAGCAGGGAGCCCATTGTGGAGCTCCATCCCAGAACCCTGAGACCATGACCTGAGCCTAAGGCAGACACTTAACTGACTGAGCCACCCAGGCACCCCTCATTTTTAAATATATTTAGTATTTCTTAGTAAACACACACGCACAGAAAACGAAAAGGAAATATATCAAGGTAGTATAAATAGTGGTTATCTCAGAATAGTGAATTGGAGTTCATTTCTATTTTATTGTTTACATTCTTTTGTGTTTTGAAATTTTTCTACACTTCATCACTATAATGCATTGAACTGACAAGGTTTAAGTGAATAAATTTTAACTGACATAACTGGTCATTATTTTTTTCAGTGAATAGGAAAATATAATAACAATGGATTGGGAAAAACGTGTAAATCTCTTTTAGTACTATTATAAAATGATAGATTTTTTTCTTTTTTGAGAAAGACTTTTACAAGCCAATTACTGTCAAGAGCTTTAGTACATTACCTCATAAAATTGTCATGGTAACATGCATGGATGGTGCTATTTCCACCATCTGGAATTTCCAGGTGGGAAGACCAGGAAACTTGAGATTTAAAGAAGTTAAGTAACATGTTCATGGTCCCACAGTTAATAAGGGACAGAGTAGGACTTGAATTCAAACTGGCTCAATCTACTATTAAACCCATCAACTCTTGAGTTGCTTTCCTGATTCCCATTCTTTTCTTTCTTTTTTTTTTTTTTTAAGATTTTATTTATTTACTTGAGAGAGAGTGAGCAGGGGGGAGGGGCAGAGGGAGAGGGACAAGCAGACTCCCCGCTGAGCAGGGAGCTCTATACGAGGCTCGATTCCAGGACCCCAGGATCATGACCTGAGCCAAAGGCAGATGCCTAACCCACAGAGCCACCCAGGTGCCCCTCCTGACTCCTATTCTTTTTTTTTTTTTTTTTTAATTATTAACATATAATGTATTATTTGTTTCAGGGGTACCGGTCTGTGATTCATCAGTCTTACACAATTCACAGTGCTCACCATAGAACATACCCTCCCCAATGTCCATCACCCAGCCACCCTATCCCTCCCACCCCCCTCCACTCCAGCAACCCTCAGTTTGTTTCCTGAGTTAAGAGTCTCTTATTGTTTGTCTTCCTCTCTGGCTTGTCTTCGTTCATTTTTCTCTCCCTTTCCCTATGATCCTCTGTCTTGTTTCTCAAATTCCTCATATCAGTGAGATCATATGATAATTGTCTTTCTCTGATTGACTTATTTCGTTTAGCATAATACCCTCTAGTTCCATCCACATCGTCGCAAATGGCAAGATTTCATTTTTTGATGGCTGCATAGATTCCATTGTAGATATATACCACATCTTCTTTTTCCATTCATCTATTGATGGACATCTAGGCTCTTTCCATAGTTTGGCTATTGTAGATATTGCTACTATAAACATTGGGGTGCAGGTGCCCCTTTGAATCACTACATTTGTATCCTTGGGGTAAATACCCAGTCTGACTCCTATTCTTAAGGTGACCATGCACTCTGGTTTATGAGCATGAGTCACAGTTCCCACCTGTTATGGCATAATTATGTCCCCTTTCACAGTCATTCTACTCACTCCTCCCAACTGTACCAAGAGCACCCTGTCCTCTGTCCTCTCACAGCCCCTTGGCATCTGCTACCATTGGCCTTTCCACAGATTTGAAATCATCTGTGCATGTGTCTGCCTCGCCAGGAAGCATGAACTCCTGCAGGGAAGGGACCCTGCGACCTAACTCATCACATGCTTCCTAAGCATAGAGTCTTTCACAAAGTATCCACTCAATGGATGGCACATTTTACTGAATGTAAAGTAACTAGATGCCAACCCCCTATTCTAGCCCAGACAAAGGAAAGAAACAAGAAATCCCTGTGACAGGCAGCAAGTGAACAGTTTTTTGGATGGTAAGATAATAAATAGGAATAGAAATGTTTGCAGCTGTGGGGCAAACCAAGTTTGGGTAGAAAGCCTTGCTTTTTTCACATGGAATCGTGATCAATCACTTTCAGAGTGGATATTGTGGAAACAGCAAAATCAATTCCGACACAATGCGTTAAATGGCTAGACCCTCAATAAACAACTGTTTTTTGGATCCAGAAGTTCCTTTTTGTAAAACGAAATTCAAGGTTGCAGAGGATGATGCTAGTAGGAAACTCTATGCAGCATTAACATAATTGGCTTTTCAATAGGTACAATACCCTTCCCGTGTATTCTGCCTCCATGTGCTTCCCCAAAAGTGGAGGCCCTCAGCGCTCTAGAATCATTACATCAAGTACATGAGCATTATCAACAACTTAAGTTGCTCTTTACTTAATTTCAGGTTTCTTTTCCAAATTGAATTTTTTTTTCAACTTTTCATTCCGTCTAAGATGTAATAATTTGTTTTTCAATAATGAATTAACAGCTGAATCTTGTTCAAGTATTAGACCATTATTTAAAGTTACTCAGGACCAGTCAGGACATTCTGTGCCTAATTCAACTTCAATATTAGAGAATTATTGGAACAAATTTGATATCAAGATGTTGCTGGTCTCACCAGACTTTAAATCTCTCTCCTACCACCTTCTACATCCCCATTTCATAAAGCCCTCTCCAGCTCTACCAGTCCACAATCTGCTTTCCATTTAAACATTGTTTAAGCTATCACATTTTTAAGGTTTCTTAAAATAAAAACTCATTATACATTAACTCATTATTCCTTTTATTTGCCCCTTCCACATGGTTTCGGGGTAATGGCCTCATTTTCTTCACCCCCAAGAATGCCTAGCAGAACTTTAGGTCCACCAGAAACTGTTCAAAGTAGACTTTAAAGGGATAGCAGAGCAAAAGCAAGAGGGTATTGATGACTGAAACATCTAGAGGTTACTAAGCTTTCAACAGCGTGAGTGAGCAAACAAATTAAAATAGACTTTTTGCTTTCAAATTACATCATATTAACTCTGAATTAAAGTATGTGATTAAAAATACCAATAACAGTAATAAAGCATTAAAGACATCCAGTTTCTCCATCTGTTTTGCCTCCTAAAGTTTTAAATGGGGTGTGGTCTTCATCCTTCTATTTTCACTCTTCCCTCTCTCCCTAGGACCTCTTCACTTCCATGCACCATCTACATGCTGCCAAGCTGCCCGGTCTTCATCTCCTGAGCTTTAAATCCATGTTCAATTGCCTGCTGGGCATCTTTACTTGGACATCACAAGCACCTTAAGCACACCATGATCTTCTCCTCCAAAATTAACCTCCTTTAGTCACCTCACTGATGTAAATGGAAACACCTGCAGCAGCTCATGATAGAAACCTGACAATTGTCCTTGATCCCCTACCCCATCACCCAACTGCTACCAAGCCTTGCCAAGTCTATCTCCCAAATCGATCTCAAATGCATCTCTTTCCTTCCATGATGGTTGCCACTACCCTAATCCAAGACACAATTATCTCTTTTTCGGAATGTTGTAAAAACTAACTCATCTCCCCTCACCTTCCCCCGTTCCCTCTAATCCGTTCTTCTCACACAGTAAAACTGATCCTTAAATACACGCACATCTGATCATGTCACTTCCCCGATTAAAGTGCCTCAGTGCTTCCATTACACATTACATGACCAACAAGAACCTGCATGATTTGGTGCCTGCCTCCGTCTCTAGGCTTCCTCTTAGCCCTCACCTCTGGGCCACCGTGCTCCAGACATGGGTGGGAGATAGTCCCTACACAGTGATTCCAACAGTGCCTGGCATAGAGGAGCACACAAGAAGAGTTAAATGCTATTGTAATTCTTAACTATTATCATGTGGTCCATTCGTCTAACCATCGGTCCATTTGCCTGTCTACTCATTTGTCCATTCTGTGCATTCCTCTATGTGCTCAGCTCCTCTCTCAACCAGGTCATTTGTGAATTTTTTTCTTTTTTATTATTCAGAGAACTTTCTAACCAGCCCCAGTCCCCGTTCTACCATAGACTAGGTTAGGACCTCCTCAATCACCTCTCAGGGCACCTTGATCTTTTCCTTTGCAGCACCTTTCAAAATTATACTTAAAATTTATTTGGGGGCCAAACTAGAGCATTGAATAGAAGAAAAAGATATGGCGCCTAATATTAAGTCAGCAGTAGGGGTCAGGCAAATGCAGATTATAGTGTCCCCTCTCAAACAATTAATTATATCAAGTATAGATAAGAATTTAAAAATAGAGGGGTTCCTGGGTGGTTCAGTTGTTTGAGCATTCAACTCTTGATTGTGGGTCAGGTCATGATCTCAGGGTCATGAAATCAAGCCCTGTGTCAGGCTCCGTGCTCAGCTGGGAGTGTGCTTGAGATTCTCTCTGTCCCTCTCCCTCTGCTTACTCCCCCCGGCTCTCTCTCTCTCTCTCAAAAAAAAAAAAAAAAAATTTAAAATAGAAAAGAAGTGTTGAATATACTTCAGATAGTTACTAAGCCATTCATCCTTAAAATAGCCTGATTAGATGTTAAATTCTGGGATATAGTCAAAAGCGGTGTTGGAATGCGAAGGACAAAAGGGTTAAAAGTGGTAGGACTTTAGCAGGGCCTTGTATAAGGAATCATTTTGGTTTAATGGGAAAAAAGTAAGAAGGATGCTGATAAACCACAAGTCAGGGCGCTAGAATAAATATACTTGTATTCCAACGGAGGACGACTGTTAAATAAGTTTCCATGAGGCAGGAAAATGCCATACTCATGGAGGCCTTCACAGCTTTACATTATGTCCAGGACAATAGAGGTTTCTGTGGACTTCAGAAGACAGATGACTTTATTCTTTTTTTAAGTAATATTTAAGGTCTGTATTTCTGTAGTAAAATATAACATAAGGTTTAGATAATGACAAAACTAATATTTAAAAGTCGACTACAGTGATAATAGAGGCCCAGGAGGAGAGGAAGAACTCTGCCTGAGGCACTAGCATATTAAGTCCAATTATAAGGATCTTATGAATGGAACCCAGGGCATGAATAGAAGCTGGGTAGTCCACCACCAACTTGCAGGAGACTTAGCTTGGAATGAGCTACATTAACGTGTTGAACTGGCATGCAGTATCTAGCCTTGCTGCTTCCTCTGTATGAAATCACAGTGCTGCATCTAAGTCCTCAGCAAACATCTATCAAACGAATCAAGATGTAGTTAATAAAGCAGGTATCTTTTTTTAGACTTTTAATTTTTTTGTGGTTTAATAAGGTAGCTATTCTTTTAGATTGTTCACTATTTTAATGTCTTAATGTTTATATCAAATGCATTTTATTTAGTGGGAACTCAAGAATATTTTATGTTGTGGGTTAGGGCTAGATCATTTTACATTTTGTTCAATCAAACAAACTTACTTGAGCACTGACTGGCCCGCTCTTATGTCCGGCAGAATCAGGCTCTTCCACATAGATGGTATAAAAATCAGGTCTAGGAGTAAAATGGAAACAGAGAAAGACATTATCAACTTGGAATAAACCTGCAGGTTGGATTTGGGAAATGTATTGGTTTAGAACTTGGTGGCAATTTCCTTCTTTTTCTCTGGCCTGCTCCTCTTCATCCAGGCCCAGTAGTTCCTCTTGGCCCCAGCGCGGAGGTTCTCCTAACAGGAAGTAGGTGAGACCTTCCTGGGTGTGAGCGTGGCTCTGACTCACTTAGGAAAATCTGCCTTGCTCTCGCTGCTGAGTCCTCTCTTGCTGTGCCCAGTCCTTTATACCTCCCAGTCTCTGACTTTGGGCCCACTCTTTGCTCTGCCATTCTCGTTCTTTCTTTAAATGTCTGGTTTCTGTTGACCTGTTGCTCTCTTGGGATCCTCTGACTCCACGTGGTTGCCAGGGCCTTGCTCCGGCACCTTGGGCTCCATGAGTCCGTCCTCATAACAAAGTTTCAGATTCGCTCTCCATTCTGCCTCCAGTCTGTCCCTGGTTCTGTGATTTGCCTCTACTCTCTGGTACTGGCTCTATCTTTATTGCCCCATAGTGCCCATCACATTCTCAAGAGAAAATAATTCTTGAAAATTTCTTAAAAAAAAAAAAAAAGCCAGGTTTCTTTCAGAAATGGTCAGTTACAGTAAAGAAATATTTCATTTTATACCCACAAATATCCCAGGGTGCCAGCACTTTTCTGATACTAGATAATACCTGTCAACTTTGGGCAGGTCCAGCCATTTTAACAATGTAGAGATCCTTTCTTCATATGGGATACTTCTGAAAAGAAGAGAAAAAATAATTTTCCAAAATTAATCAAATCAAAAATAATTCCATTATATTCCTACTCAGGAAGACAGGTTGATATTTTTAGATCTCCATTTTGTGTTCACATGTGATCAGAATACTGAAGGGGATTCAATACTACTCAAAGGGATTCCTGTTTTCAATACTTATATACAGATACATTTGTCTCAATATAAATTAAATATATATTTTTTCTTTCCTTCTTATCATTCCCTCCTTCAATTTTTCCCCCAACTGAAGTAAAAGATCATTAATTATTATCCATTCGTTTGATTTATTTTTATTTACTTCATTCATTCATACATTTATGTTATATTGAGCATCTATTGCCACACACTATTAGTTCATTTTAAACAAAATTTATCAGTGGGCAAACCAAAGATGCTTTCCTTTCTAGAGATGATATTCCATGAAGACAAATAATAAACAATAGATCTGATACATAAATAAATTACATAGTGTATCACAAGGTGACAAATCCTATGGAGAAAAGAAGAGCACAATAAGGGCACTGCAAAACTAGGGTGGGGATGGTTTGGAATTTGAAATCTTAGTTTGATCAGGCTACGACGATATCGGGAAAGTAATTTTTGAGCAACAACCTGAAGGGGGTTAGGGAGTGGGCTGTGCAGATACATGGGGTGAGTAATCTCAGGTAGAGGGAACAACCCACACAAAGGCCCTAAGTAGAGCAAGCCAGGTGTGTTAAGGCACACCCAGGAGGTCAGAACCTGGTGGCATAGTGGGAGAGGATGTCTGAGACACAGTGGGGTGATTAGGGTCATACCAATATGGCCCTACTGTGAATGGGACAGGGAGCCATAGAAGTTTTTGGTGCAAAGAAGTATCGTAAGTGGACTTGTTTTTTTAAGTTATCATTCTGGTTGGTAGATTAAGAATGGATGATAGGAGACAAGAATAGAAGCAGGGAGATGTGTAAAGAGGCAAGTGCAGTAATATAGGCAAAAGATGATGGTAGCTCCAACCGCAGGAGTAATGCTGGAAATAACAAAAAGTTCTCAGACTGCATATATTTTGAATTAGAGCCACAAGCATTTACCGACTGACCAGATGAGGGTTGGAAGAGAGAGGAATCCATGATGACTTCAAGATTTTTGACCCAAACAACTGGAAAAATAGAATTACTATCAAGATTAAGACCAAAAACATCCCAATCATGCCTGCGTAGGGGGGTTCATCTCTGCAAGCACTTCACTACCTGTTGTAGTTCATATATTTGAAAGGATAGGAGCCATTGATAGCCACATCTGATCCAGGCCAAAAGAAGCTACCAGCTTTTAAATCTTGATACATTGCTGTCAGCCAGATCTGTAAGAAGAGAAAATTTAAGATAAGTGGAAGTCAAGAGAATAATTAGTTTGGGTAGAACTGGTAGGAATGGTGCCATTTTTTAGAAACTAAACAATATCAACAGTTAACAATATTAACAGTTGCAAAATTTAATTACCCAGGGATCTACCTCGAAAATCAAAAACACAGTAAGGCAGTAGGAAAGACCTTTTTTTTTTTCAAATTGGTAAAATTGGTAAAATCTTTCCCTGTTAAAGAATCATAAAACAGAATGAGGGGAAAAAATTAACAGAAAATCCTCCTGAGAAGTTTCTACATTGATATGTTTAGAATACTACATCCTAGTTTTAACAGAAGGCAAGTTAGGTGAGCAATCATAAATACTTAGAAGAATTAAATTATAAGTGGCGAAACACCTTCTCACCACCCTCCACCCTGAGACATTAGAAAGATAATGGAAAAGGAGAGAGAGAAGAGTGATCCACTATCACACTGGAAAATGGAGATAATTTTGGTGTCACGTGCAGAATGTTACATACTGGTTGCCCTTGCCACCAAGCGGGATTATTTTTCTCCTTTGATGAAAGTGAAAAATTCTTGTTGAGGTTTACATCATACATATTATTGTCAATGATGCCATGGGATTCTGGATATAATCCCTAAAACAATAATTTAAAAAAAGATTTAGAATAAAATAATATATCAATAAAACATATTTAAATTGAAATAGCATAAGATCTGTAACTCATAAATTGAAATAGCATAAGATCTCTAACTCATATCTTGGAAAGATGTCATACGCCTTTCAAAATAAAACCCCTGGATCTGAACCCAAATACCAAATATATACATATGTGTATATGTATATACATAGGTAGAGGTGTAAGTGTAGGTACAGGGGTAGGTATAAGTACGGGTATTTATATACATGTGTAGGTATTCTGGCTCCATCATAGTCTAGAGCAGCAGATGAATGAAATTAGGCAGATGGCTTGTGCTGATGGTGTTAATGTAACTCTTATGTGATTAATTACTGTTAAAGTTTCCGATATTATAAATAATGGTCAGCCACCAGTTATGTTGGCAAAAATAGCAAGAAATGTGCTACTTGGAAGCTTTTAAATATCAAATATCTTGGGTTAAGGAGTTAAAGTGTGTTACCAGCACTTTAGAAGGGAGCCTGCCTAGTCTCTAACCATCTTCCCTTCCACCCAACAATCAATCCAATCAGTCCTTCAATCTGATCACACATATTTATTTATTCTATACATTTCATTGAATGCCTATGATATCCCATACATTTGTAATTACTTTCAGGTAGATTTTAGAGTCATTACTTTAGAGCATTTCTATATGGACACATACACATATATATGGTAAATGAATAGCTCTTATGTATGTTATACATGTGTTATATATACAGTGCGTGTACATTTATGTATATATGCATATATAGTTCATTCTTTTTTATTGAAGTATAGTTGACATAAATGTTACAGCAGTTTCGGGTGTACAACATAGTGATTTGACAATTCTGTGTTCACCATGGTAAGTGTAGTTGCCATCTGTCACCATAAAACAATATGACCTTATTGTTGACTCTACCGCTTACGCTGTACTCTTCATCCTTGTGACTCATTTATTTTATAACTGGAAGTTTGTATCTCTTAATCCCCTTCACTTATTTCGTTGATCTCCCCAATTCCCTCCCCTCTGGCAACCACCAGTTTGTTCTCTGTATTTACGATTTTGTTTCTGTTATTTTGGTTTTTGCTTGTTAGTTTGTTCATTTGTTTTGGATTTTAGATTCCACATATAAGTGAAATCATACGGTATTTGTCTTTCTCTGTCTGACTTATGTCACTTAGCATAATACCCTCTAGGTCCATCCACCTTGTCACAAGTGGCAAAATATCATTCTTTTTTATAGATGAGTAATAGTCCATATATACCATATACAATGGAATATTACTCATCCGTAAAAAAAGAAATCTTGCCATTTGCAACGGACATTTAAATGCTTCTGTAACTTGGCTGTTATTGTAAATAATACTGCAATAAACCTAGGGGTTTCATTTATGAAAGCACAATTTAGTGCTTTCATTTTCTTTCTTTCTTTCCGGACCATATGGTATTTCTATTTTTAATTGAGGAAACTCCACATTGTTTTTCCACAGTGGTTGCACCTATTTACATTCCTACCAACAGTGGATGAAGTTTCCTTTTCCTCCATGGCCTCGCTGACACTTGTTATTTCTTGTCTTTTTGATACTAGACCTTCTGACAGGTGTAAAGTGATATCTCATGGTGGTTTTTATTTGCATTTCCCTGTTGTCTGTGATAATTATGTTCTATAAAGTTGCTGCAAACACTGAATTAGTGAATACTGAACCACTACAGCTAGGGAAAATACAGGGATAGGCTCTCGCAAGCCTCTAGTCACAACACTTTTGTCTGATGATCAATACATAATCTTGCTTTTGTCTGTTTCCATTTAAAGATACCTTATGTAACATATGTCATTGGTTCGCTATAACTCAGGCCTGAATGAAGCTTATCTAACACATATATATCTACTCTATGAGGCACATCACAGCCATCTTGCTTTTAGGAACACTAGACAGCACTTTGGCACTACACTTGAGGCCTATTGTAAACAGCGATTTAAAAATCATCAACAAAAAGCACAAACATGTGAAAAATATGACCCTAAATAGGCAGTAGACTGTGGAAACAACATTTGTTTACTGTATGAGAGCTACAACATGAAAGTCAGAGTGTCACCTTGGTAGACCTCAGGTGGGAATACGTGAGCTGTGCAATTTGAATATTTAGGAAAGTCTGCAAGTATATATATGGATGCGCACACACGTGTATAAATGTGTATATATATATGTATGTACATACACACACAAGCGGGCATGCATACATTACATATTATTACTTAAGAGTTAAAATTTAAATGTTATAGTTACTGTTCCATAGTAATAAAAAAATAAATACAAAGTAGTAAAGACACAATATCCTTTGGTAATAAAGGCTGAGGTAAAGAACTCCTTAAAGATGTGTTCTAAATCTATAAATGTTAAATAATTTTATTTTCTTTTGAGTTCATTTTGATCGTTTCACTTATGTCTTATCATACATGAGAATTCATGTATGCTTTACTTGCTTTATCTAAAGGGATCTAGCCAGCATGAATTTATTTAAAACAGAAGGCTTTGTCAAGTTAAATACAATGAAAAGATTAGGAAAAAAAGAAATTTCCTACATCAAAGTGGCTGTCCTCACACATAACCTACCATTCCCAGCAGGCCTTCAGATAAGTGGAGGCAAATCCAAAGATCAGAGGAGAATGGTACTTCTCACATCCAAGAAGCTATCCTGACCCATCACACAGGTGAATTTAGCCTATTGCTGGGACATTCGTTCATACTTAACACCCCAGAGCACTGGATTGGCTCGCAACGAGATGCCACTTCCTAGCCTGAGTTAAGTAGCCATGGACTGTCACACATGTGCTTGTGAAATGTGTGGCATGGGCTCAGCCACTTCCTGCCTCAGTGTGTCTGTGGTGACCAGTTGCCTGTCTATGGCCTGTCAGTCTTGCCCCTGGGCCAAGTACTTACCGTGACAATAGTGTAATGATTTGGGAAGGTTTTGGTTGGATAGACAGCTCTCATGTATTTTGAATGAATTCCACATGTTTCTGCAACAAAGCATAGTGAGAAATTAAGAAGCCCCAGCGCCCACAAAACCGCCCCTATCTCCAGTGGCGGTGGCAGGAGCTCCCCCCACCCCCGGACCCAGGCAGCCCACAGTCCCAAAGAGAGGACCTAGGCTGTTTGGTGGGGGGCAAAGGGGACCTTGGCGCCCATCAACAGTGGGGACCCCCCACCACCACCATACTGGAGTGACTCCAACTCGAAGGACCCCCACAGCTACCATGTGGGTTGAAGGAAGGGATCCATCATATTGTTCAGAGGCACCACCTCCCTCCCCTAAATCAGGCTGAGAAGGAACCAGCCAGCTCTTACCTCCTCCTGGTTGTTTTTCTTTCCCACCCCAGGTTATTTTTTGTCTCCTCTCTAGCCCCTACCTCTGAAGCCATTTTATGAACCATCATGTGCCACCTGAGCCTCCAGTAAAAACAAAAACAGGCTTTCCCCATGGAGGGAAAAAATATTTTTTTCCTCATAAGTTCTTTTTTATAAGTAAAAACTTAAACATAAAATTTTCCAGAGAAATAAAAAACTAACTGAAGAGTGGATTAAAGATGGAAAGAGGTTGAAATCTTTCTGATGCCTACAATTCCTCCTTCCCAAGGAATGTCAGTTGTTAGTAGAGAAGTGAACCAAATCAAGGAAAATCTACATTTTTCTGTAAAGGCCAGATAATAAATATGTTCGGCTTTGTAGATGCATATAGTCTCTGTTATAATGACTCAACTCAGCTACTGAGGCCCAAAAGCATCCACAGATGCTATGTGAACAAATGAGCATGGCAATAAAACTATATTTATGAACGTTGAAATTTGAATTTCACGTAATTTGTACATGTCACAAAATGTTCTCTTTTTTTTCCCCCCAATCATTTAGGAACGTAAAACAATTCTTAGCATTTAGCAGGCCACACAAAAACAGAGTGGGCCACATTTTGACCACAGGCCACAGCTTGCTGACCTCTCAGCTAAGCGCACCCTAAATTATACACTGCCACCAGCTTTGTTTTTGCTGCTCCCCTCTTTCTGATCCAGGTCATTAGGATGAGAATTTCTAGATCACATTTGCATCTCAGCTAATAGTTCTTGTACGACAGTATCCAATAGAACAAAAGTCAATACAACTATCTCGGTAGCTGAAAAGGAATTTGACTTGTATCAGAGCATAGGCCCATGTCACATAGTAACATTTACCAAAGGAGCTAACTTTACTACTTATTATTTTCAGTACAGTTTCCATTGGATCACTGCAGTTTCCTGTGATCTGTTTTCCACAAAGCGTGGCGTCAATTTTGCTTTCAAATGTTCTGTTGTTTTCTGTCTGTGCAATGATCTTGCTGAAGGAGGTCAGAAACACTGCAGCATTGCTGCTCCCTCTCCAGCAGTGATAGGCAAGAAATTTCCCATGCCCAAATCCAAAATTTGCAGCTGAAAATAATGCATGTTTGCTCAAATAGGCTTGGAGTTGGTCCAATATGCAGCGTTTCCAATATGAAACCTTCATATTGGGATTACCTCCTTCAGAACCTTCTTGGGCTCCATATTAAGTTTACTAAATAGGACTCTGGTAGGAATGCAAGGGTAGGTGGAAGGTGAAGAAAAAGGGAGTTCAAAAAAAACCCAACCAAACAAAAACTACATTTGTGGCAAGCATCCCAAGTGGTTCTGGTGTACCTAAGTTTGAGGCCCGCCCTGCGATTTGATTCCTAAGTATAATTAAAGATTAAAATAACCTTTTTTTCTTTCTTTAGTTAATACTACCAATAAATAAATCCCATCCTCAATCGGAGAAAGATACATTTATTATTGTTAAGTCATATGATAAGAAAATAAAATGAGATCCAATTCATTATACAATGAAAAGAATTTAAGTAAGGGAAAAACATACAAAGTAAATAGAAATATAAAGTCAGTTTCTGTTTTTATTTCCTTCATACACGTAATTAATGTAATTAAATTAATGTAATGTAATGTAATTAAATTCTTAAATGCCTAAGGCATTGAGTATAAAATAAAATATAAACTAAGCTACTGGTAATGGAAGAACATGACACTTCCTTATTGAAAATATTCCAAACAGGACACACGTGCTGACTATCCATGACTCAGGCTACCATTTGGATCACTGGCCTTTGAACTAGAGCTGTTAGAGAACAGCTCACAGAAAGCAAAATCTTCTACCATTGTTTCTTCCAGAACTTAATAATCCAAATTAAAACTAAAAAGTATAATTCTGGAAGGACACACACTAAATCAGTAAGAGTAGTTGCTTCTGCAGAGATAAGCTTAGAAAGATCCGGAAAGAGTTTTATTGTTTGTTGGTTGGTTGTTGTTATTCTATTATATACGTATTTTCCTTACTATTTACATTTTAATATTGTTTTTAAAAGTTTATCATTTGTGTAATTTACTCCTTAAAAAAACCAACCAAAAAAAATCTGAAAATACAAATGGAATAAACACATACCCCAAGTAACTATAAACTATAAGAAAGAGCAGAAAACTAAATGGATGAGCAGGTGCAACAGCCGACAGATGCAGCAAAAGCAGCGCTAGGATGGAAGTGTATACAACAAACACCCACATTAAAAAAGGACTTTCAAATAAACAACCTGATTTTACACCTCAAGGAACTAGGAAAAGAACAAATGAAACCCAAAGTTAGCAGAAGGAAGGAAACCATAAAGATTACAGCAACCATAAAATAAAGAATAGAAAAATAATTTTAAAAATTACGAAAATTAAACTTGGTTTTTTGAAAAGATAAAATTAACAAATCTTTAGTTCGACTACACCTTTCAACAGAGAAAAGCCTAGGATTAGAAGGCTTCACTGCGGACTTCTATCAAACATTTAAAGAAGAATTAATGCCAATCATTCTTAAACTCGTCCAAAACATTGAAAACACTTCCAAACTCATTTTACAAAGACAGCATTACCCTGATTCAAAGCCAGACAAAGACACCACAAGAAAAGGAAACTACAGGACAATATCCCTGATGAACATAGATGCAAAAATCTTAATGTTATAAACCACATTAATATAATACAGGATAAAAATCACATGATCGTATCTCAACAGATGCAGAAAAGCATTTAATATGATTCAATACCCTTTCATGATAAAAGTTCTTAACAAACTAGAAAGGGAGGGCTATTTTCTCAACATAATAAAGGCCATATATGGAAAGCCCACAGCTAACATCATACTCCACAATGAAAAAACTGAGTTTTTCCAGTAAGATGCTGGACCCTTTCGTATACCATAAACAATAACTAACTCAAAATGAACTAAAGACTCAAATATAAGGCCTGAAACTGTAAAAGTCTTAGAAGAAAAGAGGAGGAAAGATTTATGACATTGGTTTTAGTAATGATGTCATGAATATGATACCAAAATCACAAGCAACAGAAGCAAAAATAGACTAGTGGAACTATATCAAACTAAAAAGCTTCTGTGCACAAAGGAAACCACCAACAGAAACAACATATGGAATGGAAGAAAATATTTACAAACCATATATCTAACAAGGAATTGATTTCTAAAATACATAATGAACTCTTACAACTCTAGAAAAAAACTAATAACCCACTTAAAAATGCATTAAGGATTTGAATAGACATTTCTCTGAAGAAGACCTACAAATGACCAATAGGTATAAGAAAAGATGATCAATGTCACTAAACATCAGGAAAATGTAAATCAAAACCACAATGAGTTATCACTGCTCACCTGTTAGGATGGCTCTTATCAGAAACACAAAAGACAAGTGTTCGCAAGGGCATGGAGAAATTGCAACATTTGTATACTGATGGTGAGAATACAAAATAGTATAGCCACTGTAGAAAACAGTGTGGAGGGTCCTCAAATAATTAAAAATACAACTACCCTATGATCCAGGAATCCTACTTCCAGATGTTTATCCAAAAGAATTGAGATCAAGATCTTGAAGAGATATTAACACTCCCATGTTCAATGTATCACTATTCACAATAGCCAAGATGTAGAAACAACCTAAATATCCACTGACAGATAAATGTATTTTTTAAGTAATATATACACATAATGGAACTTGATTCAGCCTTAAAAAAGAAGGAAATTCTACAATATGCAACCATATAGATGAACCTTGAGGACATTAAATGAAATAAGCCTGTCACAGAAAGACCAATACTGCATGACTCCACTTACATGAGAGATCTAAAAGATTCAAACTCATAGAAGCAAAGAATAGAATGGTGGTTGCTAAGGTCTGTGGGGAGGAGAAAGTGGAGAGTTGCTCATCAGTGGGTATAAAATTTCATTTACGTGAGATGAATAAATTCTAGAGATCTGCTGTACAACATCGGGCCTATAGAGAACAATATTGCATTACATACTTAAAAGTCCATCAAGTGGTTAGGTCTTATGTTAAGTGTTTTTACCACAATAAAATTAAAAAGAAGAAAGAGGAGGAGAAGGGGGCAGACAGCAAATGGCGTCTGCTGTGGAGAATTTAAGAGTTCTATTGTTCATGAATGTAAACCTTGCTAACTCTCATCTTCAAAACTGCAAACATTGCCGGCCAGTTCTACTAGTCTTATTCTATCCCCACTTTCTCACCCAGTTTTCCAGGAAACCTGACTTGTAGTTCAAGCCAAATCACCTCTATCTTACCTGACAGTTCCCTGTTCTTGGGCCTGACACCTTTTTTTTCTGCTCCCACCCACACTACTCAGACAAGACAATGATCTCACCCGCTCACTAGAGTTGAGTCTGAGTCCTTTTAACCATCACAGATATGACTCATGGTGCTGTGGTATGAGTTCATGCTCAGTTTCCATGACCATTGTCACTGTCACCCAACCCAGGGAGCCTGATGGGACACTGGAGATGGGGGTCTGTACTTCCTTAACGTGATGCCTGTTTTCACGTAACTCACCTCAAGCCTACCATTCCCAGGAGGTCCTAATCCTAAGTCTTATTACATCTACTCTTAATCAGGCCTCCTGAAAGCTAACAGCCCATTTTTGCCTTGTAGACCTAGTTAGTGATGTCTACACATTAAAGGATTAAAATCTTGTCTGTGTGACTTAAAAAATA
This sequence comes from Phoca vitulina, assembly GCF_004348235.1. NCBI lineage: Eukaryota > Metazoa > Chordata > Mammalia > Carnivora > Phocidae > Phoca > Phoca vitulina. The sequence continues at coordinate 32,048,311 of NW_022589712.1, forward strand.
CGTATTAAACCTTAGAAAGGGAACACTCTCCATGCCCAATATTTCCACTGGTGTCATTTCCAACTCTGAGTGGGATGAGCAAATCAAATAATTCCACTTCAAAAGGGGTTCAGCTCAGCCTGGCTAGCTAAATTCCCTTTTGGATACAGAATTTGATATCCAGATTATCAAGGAAAATGCGAATAAAGAAATAGAAACTGTGGGAGGTGTTAATTAACTTTCCGGGCCAAAGTAACTCAGCACTTCAATGGCAAGTCCTGAATTCGGAGCCAGTTCTGTCATAACCCCAAACTCTCGACGTTTTTGCTAAGGATCTGCCTCAGAGAGTGAGAGAAAAGCTGAAGTGACAAAGCACCTCGTGTTAGAGGGGAAGCAGTCCATCATGGGATTTTAGAGCTGGAATAAACAGTAGAAATCATTAGAGCTAATCCTCTCATTTTACAAGTAAGGAAATTGAGACCCAGACAAGGAAATGGACTTACTCAGGCCCAAACAGTTATTTTTTTAATAATTTGGAGAAAAATAAAAACAGGACACCAGTAAAATTGTGATAAACTTTGAGGGCCTTGGAGGCAAACAAGGGTCTGGCAGAAGGGGGAAGAAAGAAAGAATTGTGGGGCAGTGAAGACTATAGACCCAGGAGTTGACCCTCTGGCTCTAATCATGTTCTGATACTTCTTGGCTCTGTGTCCTTAGGTACTTAATTTCTCTTTATTAATAACTATAACATCATACGAGGGCCGAGTGTCCTAAATAGAAGTGTAACGTCCTGATTAAGATGACAATAAAACCAATAATTATAATAATAACTTAAAATCATTCAGTGTGTACAACATTTATGTTCTCGCAGTATTCCCATCAGGTAGGAAGTGACCATTTTACGACTCAAGAGAATGGGCACCAGTAGGTGAGGTAAGCTTGCCCACGGTCTCACAGCTAATAAGCAGTGGAACCAGGTTCCAGGCAGCTTACTTCCAGAACCAGACAAAGATACTAGACTTTTTGCCTTCTGGAGCATTGGTGTGTGCTGGCTCTGTTCTGCCACTCAGGCTCCTTCAGGATCCTGTCCCTGCTGGTCACGTTCTTCTTGCTAAGATTCAGAACCCAAGTCTGACAAACACCACTTTCGAGATAGTGTATGTGGACAGATTTCCATAAGATGGAAATTACATTCAAATACAAAACAAATCACAATAAACCAAAAGATGAACATGCTACAAAAAAAGGAGGAGCCAACAAGTATGAAAATAGGTCCCATGAGTGGTAAATTCCTCAGGATCTTCGGAGGACCTGGGAGAAGGCAAACGACTAATATGGAAGATCAGGAAGGAAGGTACTCATCTACAGACTGGCTAACTAGTGTCCTCGTCCTTTGTGTGCCTACAGTTGTGGAAGACTTACTCAGTTTATTAATATTAGGTATGAGGGTGTCCCATGTTTGCAAATATTCAGCCCTAAATCCATCCATGGAAAACAAAATAACTGGTGGCAGTTCAAATCTGAAAATGGAAAACAAAATATTAGTCTACTATTTTGATTGTAAAAAAAAAATAAAGACACTTTTCTGTGCTACTTACAATTCTCTAAATTAGAAAATGCTTAGAAAGTACAGTATGTCCTGGGTCATTTTTTTCTTTCTCTTTTTAAAAATTGTTATCTCCTGGGGCATCTGAGTGGCTCAGTCAGTTAAGCGGCTGCCTTTGGCTCAGGTCGTGATCCCTGGAGTCTCAGGATAGAGCCCAGCTTTGGGCTCCCTGCTCAGCGGAGAGTCTGCTTCTCTCTCTGACCCTCCCCCTTCCTGTGCTCTCACGCATGCTCTCTCTCTCAAATAAATAAATAAAATCTTTAAAAAAATTTAAAAAATAAAATAAAAATTGTTATCTCCTTTAAGAATCAGTACTTCCAGTAAGGAACCCCTAATTAGCATGTTAGTAATGTTAGTAGGTCAGTAATCCCTTACCTTCAGTCTTTATTAGCTATTGAACTCTAAGCAGTTACTCAACCTCTCATAACTCAGCCCCAACCCACTCACCTAATACTTTGGAATCACCATAATAGAACATTAGTATCATTGCCTTACCTCAAATATATTTAGCACTTTACAGTGGTGAGTATACATGGCGCTAATTAATTGCAGTTTTTCAATAGAGGTCAGCAGCATGCAAGCAGAGCATTAACAAAACATCCCCAGAAATGGAGCTGTTAACCGCAGACCTTGCACGGACTGACTTTGCTAAAGAGCCAAGAGCAACGATTCCTGAATACAAGGCTCAAACTCAAAAATCGTAAAAGTAACAATTCCTCTACCGCATTTTGGATATAATTATGATACAAAATTTAGGAACTCTATAGCTTATGAGGTTTTTTATTATTCTAAAGTTCTACCCTTTTGATTCTTTATTCTAATATCTCGCTATATTAATATTAACATCAAAAGCATTACAATCTTTTTTTTTTTTAATATCAGTATTTAAGCTAAAGTAATGGAAGGTAACTCTTAGGGTATAGCCAGAGGCTGTCTTTTCTTTGTTTAATTTTTTTTCACTTTTAAAATTTTATTTGTATATATTTTATATACACATGCCCCCACACACACATTTCACAGATGTATAGTTTGATTAATGTTTCCTAACTTCCTAACAACTCCACTGTGAACTCGATCACCCAGATCAAGAAACAGAATACCAGCACCCTAGAATCCTCCCCTCGAGCTTCTTTCCACTCAATAGCCTCTGCAAACCACACCCCACCAAGGGTGAGCAGTACCTTGACCTAAAACAACAGATTGATTATGCCTGTATCTGTATTTATATTTACACGCAAACGGAATCACACAGTATGTATTCCGTTGTGCCTGGCCTCTTTTATGGAACATTATGTTTGAGATCAATCCATACCGTTACATGTAGTTGTAGATCATCCATTCTCATGGCTGTCCTGTATTCCAGTTAATGAATAAACCACAACTTAGTTATTCTACTGTTGCCGGGCATTTAGGTAATTTCCACTTTGGAATTATTATGAACAACAGCTATAAACACCAACATTTGTTTTAAATTCCAAATACACTGCATGCAACTGAGTATGTGAAGCTCTGTGCTCAAGCAGCTTCACATCTAAATTTTTAAGCAGGGGGGATGGGGTGGCTGGGTGGTGGACATCGGGGAGGGTACGTGTTGTGGCGAGCAGTGGGTGTTACATACCTGTACCCCTGAAACAAATAATACATTACATCTTAATTTAAAAATTTTTTTTTAATTAGAAAAATAAATTTTTAAGCAAAAACACACTTTTCCAAGAAATTTGATTGGAGTAGTCCTTAAAAATATCCACTATTATTGTGGAGAAAATTCTGAATGCTAATACAAACTATTTTTTTTTTAATTTATTTATTTTAGAGAGAGAGTGAGAGAGTGCACGTGAATAGGTGGAGGGGCAGAGGGAGAAGGAGAGGGAGAATCTCAGGCAGATTCCCTGCTACGCATGGAGCCCAATGTGGTGTTCAACCCCACTACCCAAGAGATCATGACCTGAGCTGAAATCAAGAGTCTCATGCTTAAGTGACTGAGCCACCTGGGCACCCCCCATACAAACTATTAATAAGAAAAATAATTTCCATGTTTTTCAAGGTGCTTGAGTAAAGCTAGAAAAATATCAGCCTGGCCATCTAATTACACATTTGTAAAAGAAACTGTGAGGAGAGTCTGGAGGACAGGTCTATATGGTTTCCCAGAATATACAGTTATTGTAGAGTAATTCATTTAACAAATATTTGAGTCAGACATTATTGCTAAATATTGAAAATAAAGGCATGAAGGAATTACAGCCCTAATCTAGGGGATGAAATTGAGAAGTAAATGGGGGTGGTTAAAGGTTAGAATTGATTACAGGATGCTATTCAACTACATAGGGGATGTCAGATTTGATCTTTGTAAGGTGAAAACAGACGTGTGAACTTGGCCCTAAAGAACAAATAGAAATAATATGAAAAGAGAATGGGACCAATGTGTTAATCAGAAAAAAATATGCTGTGCAAAAGCCCATGTGAGAGATATGGTACATACATGCAATAACATTTATGAGTCTCAAATCGGATTAAGAACAACAACACAAGGGAACATATGGGATGATTCCATTTATATGAAATTCTAGAACAGGAATCTATGGTGATAGAAATCAGCACATGAGGTGTCTTTCTGGGGTGATGGAAACATTCTGTGTCTTGGAAATACTCTATCTCTGGGTTGCATGGGTTTCTGAATTTCCAAATCTCATTATACTGTACACATAAATGTTAGCATTTCAATATATAGATTATACCTCAAAAAAATAAAATGGAAAATTGGGATTTTTTTTACATACAATATATAGAAAACTCATCAAGAGGTTCAAGTGCTGCATTGCAGTTTGCATTGGAAATACTTATACTTCATAAATTCATTAGCATAAGGCCGTTAAAACTTTTATATTCATAAATATGCCATCAGAATAACCTTGCAGCTTAAAAACGAGGTCAAACATCTATGGGATCAAGATGCTGACTTAATTCTCACATGAAATCTTTTTTTTTTTCAAAGTTTTTTTGTTTTTGTTTTTTTGATGCCGTGATCCATGATTCATTGTATATAACACCCAGTGATCCATGCAGTACATGCCCTCCTTAATACCCCTCACCGGGCTAACCCTATCACATGAAATCTTCTGAACTTGGCATTATTATTATTATTATTATTATTATTATTATTACAACTACTACTATAATTTTATAGATGAAGCTCACAGAATTGACTACAGTTAAAGTCCCATAGGCAAAACCAGGACTCAAACTCAAGTATCCTTTTTATTCTAAATTTTTTGCTCACCCAAAAGCCACTGGACAGGGCAGCTGGATCTGAGGATTGGGGTAAACCAAAGCAGCATGGTACAAAAACAGACATTATCTACACACATTCTTTAAATAAAATAATGCTATCTAAAAATGACTCCACCAATTCTTCCTACAGCCAGATACTCCATTTTTCTCCTACCTCACCAACTTCCTTCCACTGCTTGGGCCAAAAGAATGAAGTCGGTGAAGGGCAAAAGGGGTAACTGGAGGGGAAATCCACCCTGACTGGAAGGTGATGTGGGGCATGCTTCCAGGACTGGGAAAGGTCCAGTAGCAGCCATTATAAGTGTGTGGAGGAGAGGCATGGGAGGGGTGGGGTGAGGGGTTTTACCTCATGCTTTCCTCACCCATGTACACATGATAAAGTCCTTTTCATCCACTCTTCCTTGTGAGGCCTTCCGTGGGCAAACTTCTTTCCCTTTCCTCAGTTAAGTATAAATTCAAAGTTCCAGGATATTCATAGGAAAGGGTTCTGGCTGGAGTAATTCAGATCTAAATCCTAGTCCTGACCAGAGGAACTTGAGAATGCTAGTATTTAATAATTCAACCATTTTTTTAAGTCACTGTTACAAGACATGAATGTAAAAAATTAATTAAAAATGCTTTGTAAACAATGATGTGAACAAAAGTCTGAGTTTGAAGCCACCAAGAATCCTAATCGTTGGTTAAGTGTATTGTTCTAAAATATAAAGTGGAGGAAATGCCACTCGGCTTCTCAGCTACATTCCATGTTAAAGGAGGATAAAAACTCCCCGTATTCTCACCCTTCTGGACACTGAGACTGCTGGGCTGTGCCACAGTCTTCTTTCACCCAGGAGGTTTCTCCTGAAAAAGAAGATCGAAATCTTCAGACAGCTGCACCACAGAAAAGAAAAGAAAAACAAATGTTCAATGAACATGATCTTTCCAAACTACTTTGTTCATGTTATTCCAATGACTAAATTCTTCCAGAACATGTTAAGTGCTATTCCGCATGTTGAAAAGATCAGCGTTGCCCAGAGGTTTGGACAGACTGAATACCAAGAAGCTCATCTTTACCAAGAAAAACAAAGGGGATTCTTTTAGCTGGAAAGAGACAATTAGAAAAAAAAAATGAGTTTAATAAATATAGATATACCAACTAAAGAAAAGATAAAAGAAATCATTGTGTGGGGGGGGTCAGAAGCAGTAAATGAGAATAATTGATTTCAATTGGGAAAAATTAAACATAGTAAGTTTGAAGATCTTAACTAAAAAAATTTTACTTCATGAATGTTTCTGTTTATAGAACATTCCAACTAACTAATGAAGTAGAAATGATAGAGTATAAATATCATCACTTGTATCCCTTGATAGATACAGGCAATGATCATCGATGGCTAACATTCCAGAAAAAGCAACAAGCAGACAAGATGTGCTTCTTGATGGAAGTAATACCACCATCTACAGAGTATACTTGCAAAATAAATAAATACTTTGCACCTGAATCTGAACAGTCCTCAAATTCTACCTACCAATTTTCAGGAAATACAGGAGATGACAAACTGCTTAAGATGCAATCTGCAAAACTAACTGGAAAAGTCTGCAGGACAAAGGCCCCATTTCTTCAACATGTAAATTGCAAGGGGAAAAAAAGAAAGAGAAGCTATTTTTAAAGGACTTGAAGTATTGAAGCCACTTGAAATGTATGGAATCTTTTTGGATCCTATTTCAAACAATCTTTTTTAAAAATGTTATGAGACAACAGAAAAATTAGAACACGGGATATTTGATGATATCAACAACAATTGATGTTTTTAGATATACTAATGGTATTGTAATTTTGTTAAATATTTACCTTTTTAGATACACCCTAAAAATATTTACAGATGAATGATAGTAACTCTAGGATTTGCTTAGAAATCATCTAAAATCTGGGGAGAGAAGTTGGGGTGAATAAAGAGTATATTTTGTTAAGAAAAAACAATCCAAAACTTGAAAATAAGCAAAAGGAAGATTGATCACTAAACTTCATTTTAATGTCATCCTGGGGATTATCTAAAAAGCCCACCTATGAATTATCTAATTACTTAGAAGTATATACCTTTATCTGGCTTATTCCTTACCATTCATTTTATAACACAGTAACAGTAGCAGTTAATTGGTAGAAAAATAATAGCAACATAAGTGATTCTTGTCTGATAGCAAAAAAATTGTCATGTAGATGGGCGCCTGGGTGGCTCAGTTGGTTAAGCGACTGCCTTCGGCTCAGGTCATGATCCTGGAGTCCTGGGATCGAGTCCCGCATCGGGCTCCCTGCTCAGCAGGGAGTCTGCTTCTCCCTCTGACCCTCCTCCCTCTCATGCTCTCTGTCTCTCATTCTCTCTCTCTCAAATAAATAAATAAAATCTTTAAAAAAAAAAAAAATTGTCATGTAGAAATGCAAATCCTTTCTGTCCCACCAGAATTTACACTATTTATAACTTCATTCCAACATTCTTTCAGTTGTATGTATACTTAGTCTCTTTCATTCTCTTTGAGCCAGCTGGACAGTCCAGATGATTATCTCATGAATGAGCTATTTACTTTTTGACATGTTCACATTACATTTCTATGAGAATCATGTTTTTATCTTTTTGAAAATTATACTTTGTCAAGAGGAGACAAGACTGGCCATGAGTTGATAGCTGCTGAAGCTAAGTGCTGGACATGTAGGGAAATCACCATACAATTCTCTCCTTTATATATGCTAGAAATATATCATAAAGGTTTTAAAATTCTAAATTTAAAACGTAAAAGTGACTAGCTGGTTTCTTGCACAAAAATTATTCAAATGCCTTCAAACTACGGCCTGAAGATTTAATTTGAGCAAAAATCATGTAACATCTTTAAACAAAGTATTGAATCCTTAGAGAAAACATTTACATTTATTTTGAAAAATAAACTGAAATGATAAAATTAACTCCATCAAAGTACCCATTTAACAGTGGTGGTAAATATCAACACTGCTTATAACAATTACTGTTGTTTCTTTTTTTTTTTTTAAGATTTTATTTATTTATTTGACAGAGAGAGACACAGAGAAGAGGGAACACAAGCAGGGGGAGAGTGAGAGGGAGAAGCAGGCCTCCCACTGAGCAAAGAGCTTGACGCGGGTCTCGATCCCAGGACCCCGGGATCATCACCCAAGCCGAATGGCAGACGCGTAACGACTGAGCCACCCAGGCGCCCCGCTTCTGTTATTGTGTGTATTGGGAGGGGGCAGAAGCAGCCAATGAGAATAATTGATTTCAATTGGGAAAAATTAAACATAGTAAGTTTGAAGATCTTAATGACTGAGCCACCCAGGCACCACAACAATTACTGTTGTTTCTATTAAATTTCTCTTTCATCATGTTTTAACTTTAGGATCTGCCATCTGGTATCTCAAACCACAGACATTTCTAGCATAGTCATTGGATTGGAGAAGACCTTGCCTTATCGATGAATATGGAAATTTAATCTTTCTCTTCTTTTCTATAGTATCTATGCTATGAGCTCCCTCTCTCTATAATGCACGAGCCACATTTCTTCCCACAGTAAACATGTTGTCTCTGACTTGTTTTAATTTATGCAGCCTGGGTCAGCCAGCTCTGGGGTCACTGAACACAGAGAGGCGAATGGGTCAACCTCCTCTGCTTACCTTGGCAAACACTCTTGTAGTCAGCACAGCAGTCTTTCCTCTGCAGACAGTCATCCGAACAAGAGCAAAGGCTGGACTCTAGTCTGGTCTCCCCACAACGAAATCTATTGCATGTCCATATTCGAGCTGTAAAATCACACAATTCAGTTCCCAGCATTTAACGTATACCCAAGTATCCAACAGCAAATGTAAATTCCAGACGTTTATCCCTGTATTATTGTAAGGGCCAACTCTTGGCTTCTGGGCATTAATAAATGAAAATACATCATACAAACAAGGCACAACCCATCACTTTTCTTCAGTTGGCATGAGTGGCAGAAAGAAATGCAGTTTTGTAAGTTGCAGCTCTGGTCTACCTGGCAGGTACACCTCTGACTTTGGAGAAACTCTGAACACTGACTCTATTCCCACCCAAAATTAGGAGCTCCCAACGGAGATGAACCACTAGTGATGGTGGCCACCCAAGAGCACTTTCATTTAAGGACAGGCAGGAAGGAAGAGGCCGTGAGAGCAGAATTAACAGGAACACGGTCAGGTCTGTAAGAATGCAGGCAGGCCAGGGCACCTCCCAGCTGAGGGTACGGAGTGCTAGGTGAGCCTCCGCTGAGCCTCTGCAGCTCTCCCAGGCTACGTGCTCAGTATGAGATCAGTGTAAATAAACATGAGTGCTAAAACAGTACGAGGGTATCCCATCACTGTTTCCTAGTGCCATCTGCTAGGAATCAGTGTCTAAAATCAACATCAGCTCTGTGCTTAGACAAATGCGGTCGACAGGTGACTGCTGCGTGCTTCTGTTGTGCATAGAGTTCTTCATTGTCCATTACTTATCACTTACTTAGGAAAGATTTGGGGAGATTAAGTAAAGGGAATACAGATCTTATCTACACTAAGTTATCCCCTCCCCCCTGCCCTTTTCAGAAAATATAATGTAAGAAGCTCTACTATTCTAATCTTTACTCTTTGAACTGCTAGCCACCCCCGTACCTACATGCCTTCACTGATGTCTTAAAAGATTAAACATTGAGAACTGTCTCTTCTACCCAGAGAACAGTGTTTCTCAAGTTGTGTTCTGTGGAGCACTGGCATCAGAATCACCAAGAATCACCAGCTTTCCAAGTAAGTCTTATGCACCCTGAAATCTGAGAACCACTGCAAAGGAAACTGAACAAGATGATTAACTTGAGCCGTAGTGAAACTGCATTGTGACGTTCGTATTCCCAGCAACATAGACAGCATTTCATCTACTGGACACCATTATTCCTCAACCTCAATCAAATCAAGTGTGGACTCTGTGTTTAGTACTGCAAAAGGGGAAACGATAATCCTGTACACAAGGTGTTATGGGTTGAATAGTGTCCCCCTAAAATGTTGGAGTGTTAGCCCCCAACGCCATGAATGTGACTTTGCTTAGAAAGAGATCTTTGTAGATACTCAAGTTCAAATGAGGTCATTAGAGTGGTCCCTATCCAGTGCAACAGATATTCCTATAAAAAGGGGAAATTTGGACATGTACATACACACAGACACACACACACAAACACAGGGAAGACTATGAAGACAACAAGAGAACTCTCCGTGAAGACAAAGGCAGAGTTTGGGGTTATGCTGCCAAAAGCCAACGACAGCCAATGACTTGTAACCCACCAGAAGCTAGGAGAAGGGCAAGGAATGGATCTCCCTCACAGCCCTTAGAAAGAATCAACCCTGATGAAACCTGCATCTTGGATTTCTAGCTTCTAGAACTGAGGAAATGAATTTCTATTGTTTAAGCCCTCCAGTTTCTGAGTTATGGCAGCCCTAACAAACCAATACACAAGGTGTATGGTGAGCATTTGGACATGCATTAATGACAGCACAACCAACATGCTATAATGAACTTATCCTCAGAATCCATACTTGATTCCACACAAGTGTCTTCAAAATCCCAGCAGCAGTCGCCTCTGTGTTTGCATTCCATATCACACCGACAACTCTCCAGTCCTCTGAATGAAGAATCAAAGCATTTCTTCCTGCAACTGCCTGTAGGAGTGGAGGAAATAAGGAAACCAATGCTTAGAAGTTATCTGAGGGCCAACTGGGTGGCTCAGTCAGTCCGACTCTTAATTTCGGCTCAGGTCATGATCTCAGGGTCATGAGATTGAGCCCATGTCAGGCTCTGTGCTCAGCAGGGAGTCTGCTTGAGATTCTCTCCCTCTCCCTCTGCCCCTCCTTCCCATGCTCTCTCTCTTTCAAATAAATAAAATCTTTAAAAAAAAAAAAGAAGAAGTTATCTGATGTCTCTGAGCTAGATGGTAGAAGCACACAGAAGAGGTACCTAGCACAGACTAGGTCAGACAAACAGATATTTTTTATTGTGCTCTATGAGTCATCAATGCACAATGATAAACAGTAAGTGATTTTTCCCCAGGACTCCAGAGGGGTCCCAGACTCAGAAACACCAGGCACCATTAGGTGAAGGTAGGAGGGACAGGCAGAGGCTAAATAAAGTGAAACTGGTTTAAAGTCTGAAGATGGAGCAGCAAGATCCACCTCACCTCCCACTCGATAGAAGGCTCATAATCTGGAAGAATTTAGGAAAAGTAGCTTTCATCACAGAGGCAGACATAAAGGTTAGCTATGATGAGAAAAGATGAACAAGCCGTATTCACAAATGTGAACAAATGGTTACCAGACATTTGAGAATAGCAAGATAAAATCCAACATAAAAACGAAGACCAAAACAAATAAGAAAAGAAAAGAGGAAAAGAAAAACTTGATTGAAAAGGAAACAATGAAAGAAACAGAAGAGTTAAACACAAACACACACAGGCACAGCTAACAGTGAGAGCTTCAGAAAAGACGATATTGTATCCATGAAATAAGAAAGAAAGCTATAATTTCAAAAAGAGAAATAATGTTCAGGGTTCTCTTAGAAATAAAAACATGAAAGCAGTAATGAAAAATTCAGTAGAGGGATGTGGTAGGCAGAATGATGGTTTCAGAGAAGATTTCACACCCTAATCCCCAAGATTGAACATGCTATGCTGTTTTACAAGGCAAAGAGATATTGCAGATATAATCAAGGCTACTACATAGTTAACCTTTTAAAAGGAAGGTAGTACCTAAAAGTGAAAAACAGAGAAAGTAGAGATGATATTATTAAAGAAATGATATTATAAAATTTCCCAGAACTGAAAAGTATTAATTATTACATCAACATTTCCCAGGGCAAAACTCACATGAAGGGGTCAGCACAACAGGGACAAAGAGATCTTGAAAGTTCCCAGAGAAAGATCATGAGCAAGCTATCAAAGATCACAAGTCAGAATGGTATCAAATTTCTTAAAAGCAACACTGAAAGCCAGAAGACAGGAAAGCAATGTCTTCATATTTCTAGAGGAAAATTATGTTCATCTCAGAATTCAATATCTAGCCAAACTGTCAAGTGTTAGGTTAGGATGATGAAAATATCTTTAGATAGATAAGAACTCAAGTTGTATCTTTTATGTATCCTATTTTAAGAAGCTACTAAAGGATGTTCTTTAGCAAAATGAGGAAGTGAAACAAAGAGATCCAAAAAATAATGAGATCCAACACAATGGAGGGTCTAGGGGAACACCAAACAAACCAAGAGAGAAACCAACACAGATTGGAGCAGCAGGGCAGAGAAACAAAAGTTAAAATAAAAGATACCACTCTATACCTAAGTTTACATTGCCAAAAATGAGAGAGCCAGATAATGCCAAGGGTTGGTGAGGGTGCATGGTAAAGACAGAGTAAGCTGTGGCAGCCATTCCAGAAAGCTATCTGGGGCTACTCACCCAAGTTAAAATACAGACCCTAAGACCAAGGAATCCTATTCCTGGGTAGATGATGAAGCAATCTCACGCAGGTCCATAAGGGAACCTGCGGGATTTATGTAATGTAAAGGAACTAAAGTCAACCTGGGTATCCAGCACCAGGGGAGGGCATAGGTCAAATAGTATATTGCTATACATGCTAAAGAGTACTATGTAGCAGGTAGAGAGATGCCTAAGAATAGATGGATGCATAACAATTTAGGATTTTTTTTTTTAGATATTTTTTTAATTTATTTATTTGACAGAGAGAGACAGCGAGAGAGGGAACACAAGCAGGAGGAGTGGGAGAGGGAGAAGCAGGCTTCACGCCAAGCAGGGAGCCCAATGCGGGGCTCGATCCCAAAACCCTGGGATCATGACCTGAGCGGAAGGCAGACGCGTAACGACTGAGCCACCCAGGTGCCCCAATTTAGATGGATCTTAAGAAACGTTCAGTGAAAAAGTAACCCAAAAAGGTTTATATACCATTTATATAAAAGGCCTTTACATTTTTATATTCACTCTCCTACTTTGAAACATTTTCTGCACATGGCTTCCAGGACACAGCAATCACCTGGCTTTCCTCCCACATCCCTGGCCAATTCTTCCTAGACTTCATCTGTGGTTTTTTTTACCCCCCTCATCTTCCCAATTTTTTAAGGTTAGTGTGTTCCAGTCACATTGCCTTAAATCCACATATGAAGCTGATAACTGCCACATTGCATGTCCATCTAGGACCTCCCTTCAAAAGCCAGCTTCATATATTCAACTACCTTCTGGCTTTTCCACTTGGACACGTAGTAGATATTTCAAACTTAACATGTCCAAAAACGAGTTCCTGATTATTCTCCCCAAACCAGCTTCTTCAACAGTGTTCCCCATCTCTGTTGTGGAAATTCTGTATTTCCAGATGTTCATACCAAAAATCTTGAAGTCATTCGTGACTTCTCTCTTTCTCCATACCCACTTTGTGGATAAAATCTATCTATCACATCCAAAGATATCCAGGATCCAAACACTTCTCACCAGTTACAATGTTACCACCCTAGTTCAAGACATAGAGCTTGTGTGGATTATTGCAATAATTTCCTAATTGATGTCTCCACATCTCCTGGTTTCACCCTGCCATTTTTTCATAAGACAGCAGCCTAAGTGAGTGTGTGGAAAAGCAAACCAGTGCATGTCTCTTCTCTGCTCAAGACTCCAATCACTTCCCATCACTCTCAGAATGAAAGCCCACGGCCAGATTTGACTTAACAATCTCACTGATGTGGCTTCTCTTCTGTCCTTTGGCTGATCTCATTTTATGACTACCCTCCCTCTTGTCCTCTTAGTTCCAACTCACCAACCTTGTTATTTATTTTTTTTTTTTCAACCTTGTTATTCTTTAAATGAAGTTGCCAGGCATGTTCCTGCCTTAGGCCTTTGCCCTTGCTCTTTCCTCTCGCCTGGAATGTTCATCCCCCAAATATCCCTATTTCTCCCTCACTCTAGCTCTTTACAAAAGTCATTTCACATACATCTCCCATCCCACCCTAACTCCATATTTTATAATCCCCTTTTCAGTTTTACTTATCCCTTAGCACTTTCCTTATCATATTATATGTATTTGGCTTATTTATATTTTTAGTGTCTGTCTTTTATGCTAGACTATAAACTCCTGAAGGATGTGTCTATTTTCTTCACCACTGTATTCCCAGTAATTAGAATAATACCTAGCATACAGTCAGTGCCCAATTGTTGAAGAATAAGTAAAAAGTATGTGCGCATAAAAGAATAAATTTTTAAGAACCCATTAAAAACTCAAACCGGAAAAATTGCTTAAAAACTCACACTAGAAAAAAACGTACTGTGCCTATGAAAAGTGGGTTGATTGGAGTGGAGAATGGTGAAAATGGTCCAGGATTGGGGATTAGGAATCAGCTATGGAAGAATGAGGGGATGAATATTTTAAGGATGCTAGCAAAGGAGGGGCTGGAGTTAAGTACCAATGCCCTGGGTGGGAAGGGGTGATGCCACATGAGGGCTGATAGACTGAGATAAAAGGAGAAGAATAAGGAACAATGACACTGGGAAGCCAGCCAATAGGTGTACTAAAGTAAGGAAGGGAGAGAAAGAGCCAAAATAATCAGAGATTTTGTTCAGAGATTAGTATATGCCTCTTGCAATTAATTTACGTGATTTGAGGATAAGAGAACTAAGAAGTGGTGCATACCTGTGCAAACTAACATCAGAACAATACTACCAAAGTGGACCACCTACATCTGTTAGGTCTAGGACTGGTACTGTAGTTCAGAAACGCAACAGCCAAGTGACCCCAAAAAAGACAGTAATTTTCCAGGTAAGGTCCACGTTTCCAGTTCCACCGTGTTCCCATGTTAGGCTAGGGGTACTGAGTGTCTGTTAATTCTTAAGTGAGAACATAACTGGAAAATTGTCTGTTAATCTCACCAAGAGTCTCCCTAACAAAGAAGCAGTAAGACCTTCCCCAAGGGAGTCAAACTAGAAGTTAATCAGCCAAATTAAAAAGGAGAATGAATTACCTAACATTTACTTCCCCTTCATAAAAGTACCAACACAATACATAACAAGATTTAGAAAATGCTTTTCATATAGTCACTTGTAAGTGGTTTATGTACTGTTCATACTGATCTGATATGGCAAAAGAGACGTGTTTTGATATTTTGGGGATTCTATCTCCTATTTTTTCTTTGCTTCTTTTTTTTTTAGATTTGTTTTTATTTATTAATTTGATAGAAGGGGAGTGGGAGGGAGAACACAGAGGGAGAGGGAGAGGGAGAAGCAGACTCCCCACTGAGCAGGGAGCCCGACGTGGGGCTCGATCCCAGGACCCTGGGATCATGACCTGAGCCAAAGGCAGAGGCTTAACCAACTGAGCCACCCAGGTGCCCCTTTCTTTGCTTCTTATGAGGAAAAATAAATAAATAAATGTGAAGCTTTTACTCTGCACTACATTTAAGAATGTGGCATCGCCTCGCCAAGAAATAGTGAGACTTCAGGGAGAATGCAGTACTAACATGGCAGGAGGTCCTGGGAGGAAAGCAACCAAGACTTTTGAGACCAAGTTTATTGACAAGCAGATAGGAATGAGTAGAGCAGGTGCTGGGACAGGAGTCTTTAATCCAGTTATCAAAGTCCTCTATGAAGGTGAGGTCAAATAAGAACATAGAGGAATGACGTGAATCTCAAGGGAGCAGGGGTGAGGGCAAAAGGGTAAAGTCCAGAAATGACAGTGGATAATGCTAACCACAGATGTGGGCTCCTAGTAAGTGCGGTGTGGGAGACGGAGAAGCCTAGGAGGAGAGTACTCCATGCAGGAGAGAGGGAGCTCCAGAGAAGAGACAAGTTTCAAGGGGTGAAGGTGAGGAGAAAGGAGAAATAAGGAACTGTTGAGAAAACACTGAGGGATATACCTTGCTGTTCTTGTCGCCTGAGTCCAAGCCCCAGCCCCAATCCAAGTGACACAATCACCAACAAAGCAAGAAGAACCTATTACGAAAAAAGGAAAAGTGACCTTTACAATTTTAAAAAAATGTAAAAAGGTACAAAGATACCTCCCTCCCTCTCTCAGTGAATATTAAAGGCACAGAGCACACCAGGTCCAACAATGATAGAGGCATGTATTTTTTTTTAATGCCTGAAAATAAGAAAGCTTTGGGAAGAAATTTAGAATACTACTTATTGCAGATCTTCAAATTCAAATACATCGGTCCTGGTTAGCTTAACCCCAGATGGAGTTAAAGTATGAATGAAACCATGGGAGCCATTTACCTTTGCCCATTTCTCATTCTTAACTAGATTCCTGTTTGGAGATCATTTATCTAAAAGCATTCCTCAACTGTGAAATCTTTAACTACCTCACTCCTAGGGAGCAGAGGTCTCTCCCTTTCCCCACCCAGCTCTGTCCTATGGAGGCGAATGAGGAATATCTAACACATGGAAAAATATAGTGTCCAAATAATTAACTGGCAAATGATCCACTTTGATCTACAGCTCAGACCGATGATGTGAAAGCTCTGTGACTTAAGATTGTGTGTGTCATTCATTATCATTACTGCTGACCAGGCTCTTTAATATAGTGGACTTTATGTGATACCTGGAATTAAACTGTGATACAGTTAAATTCTTCCCACTGACCTTTCCCCCTCTCCAGTAGGTCCAATTATAAGTATGACGGATAACAGACATTGAATAATACGTAGCCATAAAATATGAATGCAACAGATAACAAATTGCTTAGGAATGTATTTTACAACACCAATAACCTTTGTTCTGACTTTAAAAAAAAAATCACTTTTATTAAAAAAAAAACACAACATCAAAATTGCTTAGGTAATAAAGATCTACGTAGCCATCGATTGTCTTTGTTTTCACTCTGAAAATCAACTGGAAAATTAACCTATCTAACTTTTACCATAGAAGTGGATTCAACTATTGGGAAAATACGTTAAAATACTGTAAGAACAACTTTTTATGAAGTCTGAAAGTTAGCCCAAGTTTCACTGACCTTCCAGCAGGTATGCATTCAGTGGAGAGAATACAGGGGGAAAAGTGAACATAAACAGTTATTAAGTAGCATCACTAAGCACTTAGTCCCTCGTTATGATGCTCAAAAGCCACAGGTGACCAAGACTAGGAGCACAAAGTGGAGAAACACGGGGAAATAGTCCGATGGTAAACCTCATGCATCATGGATTTACATATTGGCCTATTTTGGTTTTCCATCTTATTTTTGGTCCTTTTGCCATTCAAATTTGATGGGAAAATAAACAGCATCTAGCTGTCCTTTGGATGCTCTCGAATTTTTCTCCTGCTAAATCTTAGTGTCTGTTTCTTCATGGCTGTACTTTTTCCATATATTTTTTACTTCTTCCCTACATTGTTTTGTAAGTTCCTCAAGAAGAAGGTTCATTTTTAATCTCATATAATCATTTCCTCTAAACACATAGTAATTCTGAATAAGCTTCTTTTTTTTCCTTTAAAGATTTTATTTATTTATTTGTCAGAGAGAGAGCAGGAGCACAAGCAGGGGGAGCAGCAGAGGGAGAAGCAGGCTCCCCACTGAGCAAGGAGCCCAATGCGGGACTCAATCCCAGGACACTGGGATCATGACCTGAGCTGAAGGCAGACGCTTAACGACTGAGCCACCCAGGTGTCCCCTGAATAAGCTTCTTGATATTGAGGTGCCTATGTATCTTAAACTATTTATGCTATTGACAAAGTGGAGAGGGGAGAGCTCTGGACTCCAAAAACCTCTGAGAATCCAATATTTGGCTTCAGATGGCTGAATAAAGAGTGCTAGAAACACAGTCGATACATGTAAAGTTTTTTACATGAAACTTTTTTTAAAATTTGGAAACAGGGTACTTTTGAAACTATGATTTTGAAAGATTGAGCTTCTATTATACATACTGGTAAACCATTAGAAGGATAAGGAAGGAAAATAAATGATGTACAAAATTTTGCTTCCAAGAGGTTTATAATTTCTTGAATTTATAAGATGGAATAAATATAATAAATGGCATAGAAGCTAACACTCCAAAGTTCCCAGAAGGATAATGAATAAATAGAATATCTTGACAGTTTACTTTGTTATAGTTACTGGGCTCAATGCTTACATACATTGTTTCATTTACTTCTAGAAACAATGCTTGAGTGACAGAATGGTGGTGACATTAACCAAAGTAGGGAATTAAGGAGAAAATTGCAGCATGTTAAGTGTGAGAAATTAATCAGTTGGTTTTGCCTTGAGATACTGGATGAGGAGCCAGCAAGAAGGCATTTGAAATTGTGTGACAGAAACTCAGCAAGAAGTCGGACCTACTGGCTTGCTTGAAATTTTTTTTTTTTTTTAAGATTTTATTTATTTATTTGACAGAGAGACACAGTGAGAGAGGCAACACAAGCAGGGGGAGTGGGAGAGGGAGAAGCAGGCTTCCCGCGGAGCAGGGAGCCCAATGTGGGGCTCGATCCCAGGACCCTGGGATCATGACCTGAGCTGAAGGCAGACACTTAACGACTGAGTCACCCAGGCGCCCCTTGCTTGAAATTCTTGGTTGAGAATGTGACTTTTATTTTATTTTATTTTTTTTTTAAAGATTTTATTTATTTATTTGAGAGAGAGAATGAGAGAGAGAGAGCACATGAGAGGGGGGAGGGTCAGAGGGAGAAGCAGACTCCCTGCTGAGCAGGGAGTCCATTGTGGGACTCGATCCTGGGACTCCAGGATCATGACCTGAGCCAAAGGCAGTCGCTTAACCAACTGAGCCACCCAGGCGCCCAAGAATGTGACTTTTAAAATCATGAAAAGATGAGATCGCCTACAGAAAAGATCTTTAAAAACAGGGTTCGGTGGAACACTATGTGCAATGTGCAATGAGAAGAAAGATAAATCAGCCAAGGATGCAGATAAAGAGAAACGTCATAAAAATGGGGGCTATCAATGCCATCATGGAAGCAATAGGAGAGAATAATTCAAGATGAGAAAATAATAATAATAATAATAATAATAATAATAATAATATGCGGTAGTATTATTGTTATGGAGATGCAGCAGGACAAGGACAGAGAAGGACTGACTTTCAGGGAGATGACTTCAGGACAGTAAAAACAAGCAGAACAGAGAATGGTTGGATGGTGAGAAAACCAAGGTAGTGGATGGGCCTCTCTTTTCCCCAAAAGTTTGAGTAATAAAATCAAGAAAAGTTTTTTTTTTTTCTTTCCTTTTTATTCTTTTCAACAGGGAAGATCTTATCATATAAAAAAAGCAAAGAGGAACTAGACAAAAGAGACCATCGTTAGGAGTAAAGTGAACTAAGATAAAAGCAATAGTCCAACAAAGAATATAAGATACGGTGATTTTAATTGCTCACTCTCTGGTCTTAAAGATATTTACGCAGTATAAAATGGTGACTTGGGGGGTGATTATAATCATGCTAGAATCAATGCTGCAAAGTGTTTCACCACAGATCCCCACTTTTTAGGTTGATCAAATACTAATTTGTAGTTACATTTCTTAGGCAAAATATGATTAAAAAACATTAACTTGGCATTGCAGTTGTCAGAAGGGATAAAACTGAATACAACCACTTAAAAACTTTACACTTAAATAACAACACAAATATAAATGGGGATTTATATGCTTAACATTGTCATAAAGCTACAAAGACTAAAATTAAAAATTGTACTTACAATACAAATTATTTTATATTTCTTAACACTGTTCCTCTTAGCAGGTTCTTCCATTGATAAAGCCAGCGTAGACTCCATTAGCTGTGTAAACCTGTTTTACTGCAAGACAGTAATACTCCTTCTTTTTTCGAGTCCAGCAAAGAGAAACTGAATGAGTTACATGGCTGTGACTAACTTTTAAGTGTTTGGGAAGATTATAGCTCTTTAGTGATTGGACAATAAAAAGAGAGGGAGAAATGTAAATAGTGTCGAGAGATCAAAGTCCTTTTCTGGGACATCGTAGACAAATAGTAAATACTAATCAAAACCTATGTGACAAGAATAACACAATAATCAAATTTTAATACAATCTATTTGTTTTCTTCAAAAATAACCCAAAACAAAAAGCCTTGTTAGGGTAATTCCAGGACATTTCTATATTTGTATAAACTTCATAGCACAGCTGAAAACCAACATATTAAAAATGTGCGTGAGGGATGCCTGGGTGGCTCAGTCGGTTAAGCGTTGCCTTCAGCTCAGGTGATGATTCCAGGGTCCTGGGATGGAGCGCCTGCATGGGGCTCCCTGTTCAGTGGGGAGTCTGCTTCTGCCTCTCCCTCTGCCCCATCCCCCAGCTCGTGCTCTCTCTTGCTTTGCTTTCTATCTCTCTCTCAAATAAGTAAATAAAATCTTTTAAAAAAAAACATATTTGGATACCTTTGGCACACAGTTCTCTGCACTAGATAAATTTAAAAACACCCAGAGTAGTTTTTTAATTTTAGTTTTAATTTTTGAAATTCTGAAGCCCAGGCTCCACTTCAACTGAATTAGAATCTTCTGGATGTGGGGTTAAATTTTCCCTCCAAGCCATTTTATATGTAGCCAAGGTCAGTGTAAACACCTTGCTTTGAGTAGTGCATGCACTTTTGAATTCTCTTCTGCAAACATTTACTCTGGATTCTACTTAAACTTGCCAATTTTACGGATAAGACTAGAGGACCTCTAGAGCTTGACTACTTGCCCAAGATCACCTTGGGTAGCACTATCTCAGAAGTGAGATTCCTGGTCTTGAGACTCCTGATTCTGGGAGTACTGTTGTTATCATTGCTGTTGTGGCAAACAGAGGGTAAGAAAGAAAAATCAAGTCTACATCACAACTGGCATCAAAATTATGAGATTCCTAGGAATTAGGGCTATTATCTAGTCATCTGACAGATAGCTTCAATTTTTCTATTTGCTCTTTGACAATCTACCCAACCTGCCTTGACTCTCATTAACAGTTCTACTTTTACCTTCCTTTCTATGATGGTAGTTTTGTGTGTCAATTTGGCTAAGCTTTGATATCCAGTTATTTAATCAAAATCCAATCTAGGGTGTTGCCACAATGGCATTTTGTAAATGTGGTAACATCTACAATCAATTGACTTTTAAATAAAGGGGGTTTCATCCGGACAGTTTAAGGCTAAAAGAACAAGAAATTTTGCCTCAAGAATCTAGGGTGTTGCCACAATGGTATTTTGTAAACGTGGTAACATCTACAATCAATTGACTTTTAAATAAAGGGGAACACCCTCAGTAATGTTGGGGGGTTTCATCCAAACAGTTTGAGGCTAAAAGAACAAGAAATTTTGCCTCCAGACTACACCATTAGCCCATGTTTCCAGCCTGTCAGGTTGCCCTGCCCTGTGGATTTCAGATTTGCCAGCTCCAATAATCAAGTGAGTCAATTCCTTTCTCTCTCCCTCTCCCTCCCTGCACCTTCACCTTGTTCTGTTTCTCTGTAGGACCTTGACTGACACATCCTTTGAACATCTTCTCACATTTTTCCCTCTTTTTAAGATTTTGCCCTATTTTGACCTCTCCTTATTTGGACCTCTAGAATCTGTTACCTTGGTTTCTGTCTTCTTTATTTTTTTTAAAGATTTTATTTACTTAGGGATGCCTGGGTGGCTTAGTTCGTTAAGTATCTACCTTGGGCTCAGGTCATGATCCCAGGGTCCTGGGATCGAATCCTGCATCAGGCTCCTTGCTCAGTGGGGAGCCTGCTTCTCTCTCTGCCTTCAGCTCTCCCTGTTTGTACTCTCTCTCTTTCTCTCTGACAAATAAATAAATAAAATCTCTAAAAAAAGATTTTATTTATTTATTTCAGAGAGAGAGGGAGGGAGCACACATGTGCAGGAGTGGGGGGAATGCAGAGGGTGAGGGGAGAAGCAGACTCCCCAATGAGTGGGCTCAATCCCAGGACCCTGAGATCATGACCTGAGCCTAAGGCAGCCGCTTAACCAACTGAGCCACCCAAGCACCCCTCTGTCTTCCTGATTTTTAACTCTTTGTCTTGATATTTTCTATAATAATTTGTATACCTTGACTCCAGAATGCTTACCTGGTACTGATTCCCCAGTTGGCATTCAGATGCTGCTTCCTGGTACTCTCCATGATGTCACTTGATTCTATACCAGCTTTGTTCACCAGAATATCACTGACTCTGGCTCCATATTTTTATTATTGTCATGAGCATGCTATGAAGGCACACACACGAGTTGTGTCTTTCCACGATGTCAGATTTATTCAATCATAAAGCAAAGTTAAATCACAATGATAAAGCAGGTTCAGGATTCCAAACTCAGTGACAATTCACCATGTGATTAAACTTGGCTTCTTATACAGCACACGAAGCAGGACAGAAGACAAGTCACACAACAAAGAAGATAACAGAAGGGTGCAGGAAGTGAACGAACCAAACCCGAAGTCAGTCTGTGGGCACACAGTTGAGATAAGGTCTCGGTCTGGTCCGGGTCAGCTCTCGGAACTGACTGCTTCTGATGTTCAAGCAGGGAAGGCTCTCGGTTCTGTTTGGAGATCAATCGGGCAGATCGTTCGGTGGCAGTTGCCTTTTTTAAGGGGTCAGACGTAGAGGGGTCATGCTGTAGAGTCTGACAGTTTGCTGCCCAAATCCTCCCGTTTTTAAAGGGATTTCATCAGTTTTGGGTCTCTGCAGACCTCCTCTGGTTCTGCTCGTTATCAGTTCTGGGGTGTCAACTGACTTGGTGATAGATACCTCCTAGCTGCAGTACCTTACCTGCTTCCATCGCTGGTTGACGCAGGCTCCTGCTTGACGTGAGGGACTCCATTTTGCTCTCTATAATTATGTAATTCATTGCCTCCCCCCACTGCCAAAACATCCTTCCTCTCTTCTTCCACCCTCATCCTCCACCCTCTTTCAACCCTGAGAACACAAACACACTAGATAAGAAAGTCAAGAGGCCTCTGATACAATCTTGTCTCTCTCACAAGTTAATTGACTCTTGACATCAAATTATTCATTTTTAAGGTGATCTCAGCTTATCTCTAAATTACTAAATTAATGGAAAATATCTTAGTCCTTCAGGTCCTGAGGTGAGTAAACCTCAGGGGATCTACCTAGGGCACACACACGCAGTCATGGTAGAGATGTTAGCATTGTCTGGTGTCTAGTCATATTTTCTACTATAGCAATTCCCCTAAATGAGCCCTAAACCCCAACCTCTTTTGAGTGTCTCAAGTCTTAGAAACTTACTTCCAACAGTTCACTTGAACACTGGACTCTGGCCAAATCTACATCCTCCATGCAACTTGGACTTTGGAATAGACTGTCTGGACACCCGGATATGATCCTATAATCTTTAAGTTACTTGAACCTTGGAAGCCGTGCTATGCTTTTCCCCTTTAAACTTTATTAAAAAAAAAAAAAAGATTTTATTTATTTATTTGACAGAGAGAGACAGAGGTAGACACAGATGGCACAAGCAGGGTGGAGCGGGAGAGGGAGAAGCAGGCTCTCCGTTGAGCAGGGAGCCCAATGTGGGGCTCCATCTCAGGACCCTGGGATCATCATGACCTGAGCCGAAGGCAGGTGCTTAACCAACTGAGCCACCCATTTAAACCCTTTAAACTTTAAACTTTAAACTTTAGACTTTAGAACTTTAAACTTTAGAACAATCTGCACCTTCTGGGTTCTGAAAGCTTCACTCTGCATATTGTAATGCTTAATGGCCTAGAACATTTGTGCTCTGATAGGCAGCTACCATTACATCTCCCCACCAGTCATAAATATTTCTCACACTCTACAAGGTCATCATGAATTCTGAGAGCTTGTCTAAAATTACAGAAAAACTACTTGCTGCTGTCTTGGGAAAGCCCCAGGAACTGCCACCATCAACTTCCTTAAGTCACATAAACCTGCCCTTTCTGGTTCCCCGAACTAGAGCTTGAGTGGCATTTGGACAAGCCAGACTGGGAAGGTCCAGAGGAACTAGATACACTGAGGGAGGTGGTAGAGGTGAGGCAGATACTAGGCTCAGGTCCAGCAGCAGGAAGGAGTCTTTCAAGGTTGAGAGACCTCAAATAACATAATAACAAAGGGGCAGGTGGCCCACTTCAAGGAGGGCCTGTCATAAGGAAAAGGCAGAAAAACATACAGAGGTATTAATGAGCATGCTTAGCAAGCAGAAAGCTACCCTGATGGGCAGTTAGTATAGGAAGGGCAGATGCTAGTCCTTGGCAAGTGAAGATCCAATCCTGGACCTGATGCTAGGACTAGCAGTCCTGGTGGGACTTGTGTTAGCAATGCTGAACCAGGGCTGAGAGGCAACATTTTACATGAAGGTCAAGGCAAAAGCTCAGCATGGGCTATAGGACCCAAGTTCTTGAAACTGAAATATAAGTAAAGTGGCTGGGTTACTACACATCCAAACAATGATGATGATAAGGTAGAATCAATGCCCATAGATTGATATCAGTATTTTGCAGTACCTATGTGTGTGAAAAGACATTTTCCAAGATGAAATACATAAAATCTCATTGCCAGTCAATACAGTTGAACATTTATGATCAACTTGGAGATAGAGAACAAGCATTTTGAACCTCAGTTAAACAAAAATTTTCTCCCAACCCTGGAGGGGGAAAAAAAGAGTTCCATACTTCTTATCAGGAAACACTTATTACCAAAAACAAACACACACACAAACAAAAAACTCTATTATTATTTTTTTTTTGAATTTTATCAATAAAAATTTGCAAAAATTTATTTCTTAACTTATTTAAATACACACACATCTCTGATTTTATACACATAACTACATAATATCTTTAGTTTTGCTTCTTGGCCCACAAAGCTTAAAATGCTAACTGGCCGTTTGTAACATTGCTAATCCCTAATCTAGCCCTAATTTCTTCCAACTTTCAAAGGCTGCCACTAATGTATTTGACCAGAGAAACTTGCGCCAGTTTGTCACTTGAACCACCAGTTACTACCTCTTATGATTCAGAAGTCAGAAACCTGATCTGACACCTCCTATACACTTGCAATTCTTTTCTACTGAACAATCAACATTTCTAAGGTTGTCCCTGGGTCCTGGAGCACTGTTTCTCTTACTTTGCCTGAAGTGCAGAAATAAGCCCTAGTAATGTTAGAATTTTAAGACTCTTTCTTATTTGTTTCAAAACTCAGAAGTAATTTTATTATTTTTTTTAAAGATTTTATTTATTTATTTGATAGAGAGAGTGAGAGAGCACAAGCAGGGGGAACAGTAGAGAGAAAGGGAGAAGCAGGCTCCCCGCTGAGCAGGGAGCCCGATGAGGGACTCGATCCCAGGACTCTGGGATCATGACCTGAGCCGAAGGTAGACGCTTAACCATCTGAGCCACCCAGGCGCCCCACTCAGAAGTAATTTTAATGCCAAAAATTTTCCAAGCTTTAGTAGGCTCTTCTTGTTTTCAGTGTTCTCAAGTGGACCTCATTTATGACTGAAATTCTAGAGACAGCTCCAGAAAAGACATCTAACAACCAGGGTGTTATCATGCTACCTGAGTTCTCCAAGGCTCTTCAAGGTCCATGAAAGTATAGGCTGTGGGTTCATTCTACTTCCCTGAAACCTGGCAGGAACTGGATTATTTCCCAAAACTCAGGAATCTCTCTGGCATGTCAGCTCCATGTGGATAGGAACAAGGTCAGTTTTGGCTCACCATTTGGTCCAGTATCTATCACAAAGGCCAGCACCTAGAAGACATTCAATAGACACTTGTTGAATAAATCATTAAGGGTTTCCAAAATAATCTGAGAGGTCTAAGCCCACCCTCATAAATGTCTAGTAAACCAAATTATAATAAATTATAACTTTACTAAATATAACTTTGGATGTGATCCAAATCTTTTCCTACATCCAACATTTCAGAAATAGGTATCATTTCAAAGGTAAGACTCACCCATGAAACAAAGGCACTTTATTTGGATGCTTTCATTCACTTCAGAGTAACAAATAACAACTGAGCACCACCAAGCCCCAGATTTTATGCCAGATGATGCAAAAATGTTTAGTATCTACTCTAAAGAGCTTCAGTCTGGTAGAAGAGACATTTTTAACCATAAAACAGTGTGATATATGCTATGCCAGTGGTATTAATGAAGTGCTAGGGGGATAGAGGAGGAAATAATTAAACTTTTATAAGAGAATTCAGAAAGGTAACAACATGAGTTTGCTAGGGCTGCCATGACAAAATACCCTAGACTGGGTGGCTTAAACAACAGAAATTTACTTTTTCACAATTATGGAAGCTGGAAGTCCAAGATCAAGGTGATGCAGGGTTGGCGTCTCCTAAGGCCTCTCTCCCTGACTTGCAGATGGCCACCTTCTCCCTGTGACTTCCCAGGGTTGGCTCTCTGTGCATGCACCTGTCTGTGTCTTTGTCTGCGTCCCAATTTTCTCTTCTTATAAAGGACACTAGCCATATTGATTAGGGCCTACCCTAATGACCTCATATTAACTTAATTACCTTTTTAAAGACTCTATTTTCAAATACAGTCATATTCTGCAGTAGCAGGACTTCACCATATGAATTTTAGGGAAACAAATAATTCCATAACATAAGAGATCACATTTCTAATACACATTATGTAACTTAAAATGTAACTCAAGCACTATTGCTGAGTGGTGGGATCATGAGTCCCATCACCCATGCCAATTATGTTTAGAGCACAGTCTTTGCCAAGGTTTCATGCATTTGCATGTATAGACTTCAAGGGAAGGTCAGTGAGCCACTTGAAATTATGCACAACCTTGATTTTGTGAATATGTGTATATATATGCATATGGGTATGTATGTATTTGTTTTCTTTATAGCTTACATCAGGGAAAGAGCTAAACCTTCTAAAAAACAACACTTTACTTTTTTTAAAGTTTTTATTTATTTATTTGTCAGAGAGAGAGAGAGCATAAGCAGGGTGAGCGGCAGGCAGAGGGAGAAGCAGGCTCCCCGCTGAGCAGGGAACCCGATGCGGGGCTTGATCCCAGGACCCTGGGATCATGATCTGAGCTGAAGGCAGACGCTTAACAGGCTGAGCCACCCTAGTGTCCCAAAAAACAAGTTTGAAGGATATAAAGGGACCAATATGGCGTGAGAAATGAGACAAATCCAAATTGAGGGACATTCTGCCAAACAACTTATGTGGAACCTTTCAAAAATGTCAATTTTACGAAGTGGGGACAGAAAGGGTAACAGAACTATAATCTGAAAGGAGAAACCTAACAACTAAAAGCAATGCAAGATCCCTGATTGGATCCTGGAAGAATAAAATGGAGTAAAAATGGAAGAAAAAATGAGAATTGAAGGACACTACTGAGACAAGTGAAGAAATGTGACTATGGATGCATTCCAGATAACAGTAGTGAATTGATGTTTAATTTCCTTAGTGTGGTAAGTGTATTGTGGTTAGGAAAGTCAGGTCCTAGGTGCATTGACTTACAGAAGGCACACGGTGAAATATTTCAGAGTGAAGTTATGATGTCTGTAAATAATTCTCAAATAGTTCACAGAGATAGAATTAGATTGGGAGAGGGACAGAGAAAAGGGAGACAGGAAAAGACAAAGAAATAGTAAATGTGGTAAAATGTTTAAAATATGTGTGTTGATTGTAAAATTCTTGCAATTTTTCTCTAAGCTTTAAATTTTTCAAAATAGTTTGGGGAAAAGAAATAGTCTTTTGAGAAAGCAAATGGGGGATGTGCTCTCCTCCATCCCCCAAACAGGGGAGTAAACTGAAGAAGAAGAAGGCATGAAGCTGAGCACACAGATATTACACAGGAGAGGGCAAAAGAGAATCACCAGGACTCTATCCCCTGGCCAGTAACCTTGAGGCAGGTGTAGACAGCAGGCAATCCAGACAGGCAGAGGATCCAAGAGGGATGTCCCCAAGAGGAAGATAAGTTCGTGAATACTTTATGTGCCTCGTTCCTGAGAGGGGATTTACATCTCTGACAGAGGTTTCTGGATGAATTAGTAATAGGCACATCCAAAACTGAGCAAAGAAAAAAAAATAAGACAATTATTATTTTTTAAAAGATTTTATTTATTTATTTGACAGAGAGAGACACAGCGAGAGAGGGAACACAAGCAGGGGGAGTGGGAGAGGGAGAAGCAGGCTCCCCACTGAGCCCGGAGCCCGATGTGGGACTCGATCCCAGGACCCTGGGACCATGACCAGAGCCGAAGGCTGACACTTAACAGACTGAACCACCCAGGCACCCCTATTTATTTATTTGAGAGAGAGAGAGTGCACAGAGGGAGAGGGAGAAGCAGACTCCCCACGGAGCAGGGAGCTCGATGTGGGACTCCAGCCCAGGACCCCAGGATCATGACCTGAGCTGAAGGCAGACGCTTGACCACTTAACCAACTGAGCCACTCAGGCACCCCCGTAAGACAATTATTAACTCCCAAAACAAAACAAAAAGTGGTACAGAAAAGGGAAATGTAATCACAATACCCTGTGTTGCTAAACTGTAAATAATAGCTACAGAGTCAGAACAGTATGAACGGTCTGTAATTACTTACTTAACAAATTATGATACATGAGTAGGTTGGAGAAGGAGGAAATGTGAAGCATATCAGGGAACACTACATATTCCTCTTTCATGGTAAGAAGTTGAAATATAGTATCTGAAACTGAAATAGCAAAAAATAGTAGACTAAAGCATGTTATTTAGAAAAAGAATTGAAAAGTGGCTAGATTCTGGGAAATGAGAGGTGGGGAGAAGTTTGGTTGAAAGCTGTTATTTTTTTTTTTTATTTTTATTTTTTAAAGATTTTTTATTTATTTGACAGAGAGAGCACAAGCAGAGGGAGAGAGAGGGAGAAGCAGGCTCCCCGCTGAGCAAGGAGCCCGATGTGGGACTCGATCCCAGGACCCTGGGATGACGACCCGGGCCGAAGGCAGCCACTCAACCAACTGAGCCACCCAGGCGTCCCAAAGCTGTTATTTTTTTTAATACGAGCTTTGGAGACTTACTCATCTTTATTAATATTTACATATAGTGCTTTGAAAAATTATAACAGCAAAAAAGAGTTAAGTATTATCAATAGTATTATCAATTGATTTCACAGTGTATAACGAGAAAATTAAATTTAAACTTTAAAAAAATTAAAGTTTTTAATTCTGGGGGCGCCTGGGTGGCTCAGTCAGTTAAGCGTCTGCCTTCAGCTCAGGTCATGATCCCAGGGTCCTGGGATGGAGCCCCACATCGGGCTCCCTGCTCAGCGGGGAGCCTGCTTCTCGCTTTGCCTCTGATGCTCCCCCTGCTTGTGCTCTCTCTCTGTCAAAAAAAAAAAAAAAAACCAACTTTAGGCGTGCCTGGGTGGCTCAGTTGTTGGGCGTCTGCCTTCGGCTCCGATCATGATCTCAGGGTCCTGGGATCAAGTCCAGCATCGGGCTCCCTGCTCAGCAGGAAGCCTGCTTCTCCCTCTCCCACTCCCCTTGCTTGTGTTCCCTCTCTCGCTGTGTCTCTCTCTGTCAAATAAATAAAATCTTTTAAAAAAAACTTTAAAAAAAAGTTTTTAATTCTAGACAACACAATGAAAACTACTGGCATGAGTTAAAGTACTGTCTGAATCAAAACATCTCTATACAAATAAAACGATCTAGGAAAAACGAGGTTTTTACAAAGCAGAATAAATTATAAGAATTAGAATAATTAGGCTGTGACATCTATGTGGTAAGATTTAAAAAACAATAAATTTGGAGTTAAAAAGCCATTCTTTCAAAAGAAAGAAAGAAAGAAAAAAAATGAAGTAGCTTGGATTGAAGAAATTTAAATATGAGTCTGTAGGAAAGGAAAAGCCAAAGAAGGATCTGGAGTCAGAGAGTAACATAATGGAAGATGTGCTTTCAGAATATTTTCCTGGTTCTAGAGAATAGAGTGGACCGGAGTGGGGAGAGACAAAGGCAGAGAGGCCAGGTAGGTGCGGCTGTCACAGTCCTAGAGAGAGGTGACAAGCTCAATGAAGCCAGTGGAAACAGGTAAGTGCCGGCCTAGAGAAACACGACAGCAGCACCTCTGAGCTTAGAGACTGATTCTAAACTCAGGTGACCAGGAAAAGGTGGGGGGGCCCTTAGCAGAGAGGGGGCACCAGGAGGACAGTCTAGTTTTCTAGAAAGATGGATGACAAGTTAGGTTTCGGACCTAATAAGGTTGAATTATTTAGGGAACATGCATGTTGAAATATTCAGCATCAGAAGTGAAGAGAATATCTTCTAGGAAAGTCTCCACTCTATTTTTTTTTTTTTAGGTGTTACTTCATAATAAATAGTCAATCTCTCCCATCTCTCTTAGGTAGCCAATATTGATACGTAGGCATTTAGATTAGTTTTCTGTGGGAGCGCCTGGGTGGCTCAGTCAGTTAAGCCTCTGACTCTTGATCTCAGCTCAGGTCTTGATCTTGGGGGTGTGAGGTCAAGCCCCCGTTGAGCTCCATGCTGGGCATGGAACCTACTTAAAACAAACAAACAAAAAGATAGATTAGTTTTCTGTGGCTGCTGTAGCAACTTTTCACAAACTTAGTGGCTTAATACAACAAATTTATTTTACTAGTGTGCTACAGGTCTCATTAGGCTAAAATCAAGGTGTCTGTGTGGCTGGGTTCCCTTCTGGAGGCTCTTGGGGGAGAATCTGGTTCGTTACCTTTTCCAGCTTCTAGAAGTCACCCACACTCCTTGGCTAATGATTCCCTTTCTCTATCTTCTAAGCCAGAAATCTTGCATCTCTTTGACTATTCTTCCTTAGTCCTGTCTTCTGGTTCTCCTCTTCCAGCTCCCTCTTCTACTTTTAAGGACCTTTTTGATTACATTGGGTCTATCCAAATAATCCAGGGTAGTCCCCCTAGTTTAAGGTCAGCTGATTACCAATCTTAACTCCATTTGCAACTTTAATTACCCTTTGCCATGAAATCTAACATCTTTTCAGGTTCTGGAGATGAGGATATGGACATACTTGGGGGGCTATTATTTTGCCCACCAGATGTAAAAATACTTCCATACTTTCTCCTGATGCATGTAAGCACATACCTATAAAGGGAGATAGTGGCTGGCATTTTCTTTCTTCTCTTCTTCTATCCTTCCCTTCTTCCCTCCTCCCCTCCCAGGCTTTCTCCCTTCTCCCTTCTCTTCTTTCCTTCCCAACAAAAGTGGAATTGTGGTGTGTGAACTTAAAAGGAACAGTCCTCAAGATTATCCTCACTTCTGACACCCATTCCAAGTTTGGAAGTCCCTAAGACAACACCTAGTTTTGATAATTTTCTGGAAAGACTCATATTATACCCATGGTTATGGTTTATTATAGCTAAAAGATACATATGGATATCAGCCAAGGAGAAAAGGCACATAAGACAGAGTCTAGAGAAGTTCCAAACAGAGTTTCCAGTTTTCCTCCTCCCATGGAGTTGTGGATGGCATTACTTTCCTGGCATCAATACATGACAACATACATGAAACATCACTAACCAGTAAAGCTCTCTCGAGTCCAATGTCCAGAGATTATTGGGACTATACCATGTAGGTGTGGTTGATGCCTCTGTAGCTGAATTCAATCTCCAGTCCCTCCAGAGGTTGACCTCATGAGCCAAACTTCCTCACCCCAAGTCACATTGTTAGACTACCTAGGGTATTTTGAGGGCCCCAGGCAAACGAAAACACAGCACAACATTCCAAGGGCTTCAACATTATCCTTCAGAAGTCAAGGGCAAAGACCAGATTTTCATTTCATTGATGAGTCCATGAGATAATTTATCTGCTTGGAACCTGAAACCCACCTTACTGTCCACACCTTCCTTTACAACTCAATATTCTTTCATTCATCATTCATTCATTCATTCATTTCATTCATTCATTCATTTATGACATTATACTAGAATTTGGAATAGAAAACATAAAGATACAGATGGTATCCTTATTTTGCTCACATGTTGATGGGGTGTGCCTCCTTTCTACTCCCATCCTCCAAAGGCCTTAAGCTGCTTCATCTCCACCCTCAAAATCTAGGGTTTCCAGCTTCCCTTTACATTTGCTATATCCTATTCCTTAGGGAAGAAGGCATACCCCTGGACCCTCAAATCTAGTCTAGTATTTCTTCTACACCATGTGCTTGTTTTAAAATTTCTTTTTTTCTTTTTCTCTCTTTTTTTCTTTCTCTTTTTCTTTTTTTTTTTTTTTTTTTTTATCTTTTGTCTTTCTTATCGCTCACTCCATTATTTACAAACCCGAAGCAAACATCTCATTAGCTACTGACTCAGACTACTCACCCGGGCTTTCAGGGCCCTCCAGTTCTGAATGATGCCTACACTGGCCTCACTTTCCAGGCTGATTCAAGTATTTGTCTTGAGTCCAGCACTAACAATGATCTGAATGTACCAGCCTTTTTCACAGAGACGTCCTGGGTGCTCTCAGTGTGTTCCCGTCTTGCTGATCACCTCTACCTCCATTCCTGCCTTTACTTATTTCTTGAACTTCTGACTTATTCCTGTTCCCAGCACCAAGCCTCCACCTGGAACCAGTTCAGTTGCACTGGTTTGATCATTAGCACATTTCCTTGGGTGCAGTTTTATGTTCAGCTTTGCTCAGTCTGCTTTGAGCTGCCCCAGGTAATTATTCTTCCTGCTGAAAGCTTGGTCATTTTTGAGGAAAGCTAAGACAGTTGATACGTTACACATTCAAGCATATCTCCAACCAGTCCTTTCCTTAATATGTTTTTTTTTTTCTTCCTTCTAGTGAACACTTAATGGTTTGACATTTTCTGCTGAGGAAATTATATTCCATTTTATAGAAATTTCAAGGTAAGGATTTAGAAGAATATTTTAACTGAATGGACTGACTCTTGATTATGGCATACAGAATTGACAGAACCACTCTGTCACTGACGGCTGTGCTCATTAAATATTGCTGAAGAAATAAAAGAAGACTTACTTAAATGGAGAGATCTACCATATTTGTGGACTAAAAGGCTCAATATTGTTTATGTATCAGTTATCCCCAAATTACTCTATAGATTGAATTTAATCCTAATAAAAATTCCAGTATTTTTTTTTGTCAAATAGACGAGCTGATTCTAAAATTATATGGAAATGCAAAGAACATAGAATAACCAAAATAATCTTGAAAAAAATATTAAAATTGGAGAACTTAGGCTATCCTACTTCAAGAATTGCTGATAAGCTACAGTAATTGAGACATTATGATATTGGCATAACAATTGGAACTCTCACACATTTGTAGTATTAGAGTATAAAAATGGTAAACACCAGTTTGGGGAACTGTTTGGCAATTTTTTATAAAGTTAAACATATACTTACCACATGACCCCAAAATTCTGCTCCTAGGCATTTACCAACAGAAAAGATAACACATGTCTGCAGGGAGACTTGTTCAAGAGTGCTCATAGCAACTTTATTCATATTATTCAAAAACTGAGAATAATCTAAATGTCCACCAACAGGTGAATTGATAAACAAGCTCTGGTATACTCATAAAATGGAATGATACACATGGATGGATCTCAAAATATGCAGTTGCATGAAAGAAGCTAGACACAAAAGAGTACATACTGTGTGATTCCCATTATATAAACTTCAAGAACATGCAAATTAATTAGCGGTTACAGAAATTAAAACAGTGTTTGCCTCTGGAAGGGGTATTGGCTGCAAAGGAACATCAGGAACTTCCCGTGTATGAAAATACTCCGCATCTTGACTGAAGTCGTAGTTAAATCAGTGTAAATATTTGTCAAGATTCATGGACCTGTACATGTAAAATTTAGGTGTCTCATTGTTTATAGATGATACATCAATTGAAAAAATGAATATTGGGGGAAAATACATCAAGGTCTAGGACTCGATGGTCAATTTTTATTTAATGGATGAAGCATCAGCAAGCATGATATAAAAATTAAATTGTATTTGGTTATGAAAAAAAGATGTAATTCTTTCCTGACCATTCTATCTTTTTAACTACACAAGCCCTGGCTAATATTAAGATTTGCTAGCATTTGTTGAGAACATACTGATTTGGAAACAGAGTGGAGGCATGGAAATCTGCCTGACAGTAACTGAAAACTCTTAGAAGTGTATCTGATTAAAGATAGTCCAAAATAAGATAATGTGGTTAGCATACAAAAAAGAACAATAGATCGTTAGGCTACTTAGATTTTAATAATTCTGGCTCTGTCATCCTTCTAGCTCGTACATTCTACAAAATTGACTCCTGCAATACAGTTCATCAGGTCCCTAACATTGTGTCTAACGCTGAGCAAAGGGTGAACAAATATTTCATATATGAAGTACTCTACTACTTATGCACTAAGGTGTTACATGAAGATAAGGAAGAGACCCTACATCAACTTGAACTAGGAGGGCAGGCTTCCAGGAATATGTCAAACGGATGCTTGGAAGAACACAGCGGTGGGGCGGGCACTCCCCGCAGGGCACTTAGCCACTGCTCTGACCCTGCCAATGGGTCAGCCTTCCTATCTGCCAACCATTCTCCACCCCTACCTTCACCAAAGATGCTCTAGGTATTCAGTAATTGACAAATATTATTTTACATGCTTATAACTAAAAACGGTAGCTATTTTAAAAATTTTTAAACGGTAGACATTATTATTTGATTAATTAAAAATCAGTAATAATGCGTTCTTTTTTTTTTTTTTTTTTTGACCTTTATTAAAAGCCTACTATGTGTCAGGCACTGTGCAAGGCACTGAGGTTACCATACTTGAGAAGACATGGTCCCTGTCATCAAGAAAGTTGTGTTTCAACTGGCTCCAGAAGGTCAGTAGCTCACGGACATGAGGTTGACCTAGGTTGCAGGAGGAGCTCTTCTCGCCGGCCGCCGTTCCCTGGGCTCCAAGCTTTTTTCCTTCCCAGTAGGCAAAAGCATTAGTCCAGAGCAGGAAGCAACTCCCGCTCCAGCCGGGAGGTGGCGGCCTGCAGCCGACGACGCCTCAGGGTGACGTAGGCTCAAGGCTCCACTTGGGGGCGCTCTCGTCCGGCTCGGCGGGCCGGCCTTCTTCACGAGCGGAACCAAGGGGCTGGGTCCCTGGTTTCTGCAGGTTTCATTATCCGCACGCACCCGGCGCTTCCCGGCTTCCGTGCGGGCGCCGGCGGTTTGCTGGGCGGGGGAGGGGGAATCCTCTCTGCTGAGCGCTTGAGAGAAAAGGCAACCTCCGCGAGCTGAGGTTTCCTGCGGGCGTCTCCGCCTCTCTGCCCGTCAATTCCCGCAGCTCGGGCCTCACCCGGGCCGCGCGCCGGGCGTCCGGGGAAGGCGGGGGCGATGGTGCAGATGGAGACGCAACTGCAGAGCATTTTTGAGGATGTGGTGGTGAGTGGAGCCGCCAGGGATCCAGGGCGGTGGCCGGGGAGGGGGAGACCCCGGGAGCCCGGCCCGGGCTACCTCTCCCCCACCTCTCCTTTGTTATGACACCTTGTGCGCCTGCGAGGGTTTAGCGGGTGTCAGAGTGCTGTCAAATTCAAAGTCTCCTGGGAAGTCCACAGCGCCCTGCAGGACGGGCCAGGCCGGAAATGGTATTTTGTGCGGGTCCCTGGTTAAGGTGACTTGTCCCATATGATAATATTTTCCTCAGGGAGGTCCCTCCTTTCTTTTCTTTCTTTTTTTGTTTTGTTTTGTTTTGTTTTTACATCGCTTACTTTTTGTTTTTTACAGAAAACGGAAATTATAGAAGAGGCTTTTCCTGGGTGAGTATATGCATGGCAGATTTTTGTGGTTTTTGAGTGTATCTTTGTAAGATTCTACTTAGGTTTGTCTTGAAGGTATCTAAGATCCATAAGATTCTGGTTATGTTGAAGTACCCTTTTAGAACTCGTGGCAAATACTGTGATTTTTGTTTTTTAGAATGTTTATGGACACCCCTGAAGATGAAAAAACAAAACTGATTAGCTGTCTAGGGGCCTTCAGACAGTTCTGGGGTGGTCTGTCTCAGGTGAGCGCTGCATTTGTACTGCATTCAGCTGGTGATTTTTGATGCCTTCTTTTTTACATTACTTTGATGTCGCTGTGAAGGTCTTTCTGGAAAGGGACAAGTAAAAATGTCATTTCTTATTTGTATATTCTGGTTTCCATTTGTTTCAATTTGCATTTTTCCAGTGGAGAACCTGTAGTAGAAGTCAAACTGATGACAGCACAGTGTGAGATGTCTTTAAAAATCTCCCCTGGGTTACATTATATAAAACCATTTCATC
Organism: Phoca vitulina; assembly: GCF_004348235.1. NCBI lineage: Eukaryota > Metazoa > Chordata > Mammalia > Carnivora > Phocidae > Phoca > Phoca vitulina. The sequence goes on from NW_022589712.1 coordinate 32,084,400, forward strand.
CTATTCTGATTTATTTGGTGCATGTGAAAACAGCTCTGGTAGGGATTTTAAAAGATACAAATTTCATTCAACAAAGGAACTAGCAAAGCATTGATACAAAGATACTTTGAATAAAAATATAGTAAAGAAACAAAGATGCCACAATAAGGATACTATAACAAAAATACAAAGATATTCTTTTTTTTTTTTCAAAATTTTATTTATTTGTCAGAGAGAGAGCGCACAAGCAGGGGGAGCGGCAGGCAGAGGGAGAAGCAGGCTCCCCGCTGAGCAGGGAGCCCGATGTGGGACTCGATCCCAGGACCCTGGGATCATGACCTGAGCTGAAGGCAGACACTTAACTGACTGAGCCACCCAGGTGTCCCTACAAAGATATTCTAATAAAAATGAGGAAAGGAGCAGTAAAACTAGTAACAAAGAACGGTCACCAGAAAATGTATCCATGAAAAAGACAAAATGTGTGATCCTTACAGAGTTGGTATTCCAGTAGTGTATTATCTTCTCATGGTGTATTCTTGGTAGGAAAATGAGAACTGTTTTCATTTGAGCCACTGGTGGTGAGACTTGCTACTCAGACATGGGTCACATAATGGCATACGTTCATTTTTTTTAAAATCTTGTTTTAATTATCTTCTAATAGGTAATCTATTCATATGGCTCCAAATGCAAACGGTACCAAAAGGGGAACCCAATGAATAGTCTGCCTTCCATCTCCCTTAGCTTAATCACCAGCTCTTTTTCATATCAGCAGCCAGTATCCCCAGTTTGTTGCCTTCTGGAAGTATTTTACATGTATAGGATCCCATTTTTATAGAACATTCATATAATGTGTTCACTGTTCATTAACACCTTTTTTCCTCCTATTCACTTCTGAAAGTAATTCTCCATCATTCCGTTGAAAGTTACGTCTGCCTTTCTTTCTTACAGCAGCATAATCTATTATGTGGCTGCACCTTCCTTTATTTAACCAGTCCCCTACTGACTGTTTAGGTTATTTCTTAACTTCTCCACTTTAAACAATTATATAATGCACAGGACATTATTATGCACAAAAACAATATTATGCACAGGACACTGAATACATTCCTGGAAGTAATATTGCTAGGTTAGAGGGTATGTCTATTTATAATTTTTATAGAAATTGCTTAATAGCCTTCCATAAGCATCATACCAATTTATACCCCTCTAGCAATGTGTAAGAGTATCTTCCCTAGGGCGTCACGGTAGGGTGTTAGTGAATTTTTTTGATGTTTGCCAATCTAAAACAGGAGAAATTATATCTCATGGTTTATTTTGCATTTCTTTGCTGTTGAACATCTTTTCAACATCTTTTAATTTTTTAATAATCCATTAAACATTCTATGAATTAAGGACGGTCCTTGTTTTCAAGAAGTTTATATCCTAAAGGGGGAGTCACGAAGGAAATACATATTTCTAAATCAGCAATATACATTCAACAATAGAAGTGTATATGAGGGATGGTGGTAGTGCAGAGGAAGAGGACATGTAGGTTCTTCTTGAGGGTATCCTAGAAGACAAACTGATATGGGGACTACATTTTGATTAAACTGAAATACTAAATCTGAATTTATCCATTTTTTTAAAATTGTTTTCATCCATGCATGTTTATAATGGAGTATTTCATTCATAGTCTTGATATACTCCCAGGTGTAGTACTAGGTATTTGTCCTTTATAAAATATCACTTTGGACCTAAAATGTAATCATTTTCTAATTTTCCAGGAATCTCATGAACAATGCATCCAGTGGATTGTTAAATTTATTCATGGCCAGCATAGTCCTAAAAGAATTTCTTTTCTTTATGACTGCTTAGCAATGGCAGTGGAGACTGGTCTTCTTCCACCCAGGTATGTTTAATGGTGGATATGAGCAATCCAAAGAATTTTGTTTTTTTTAATTAATGTCTGGTAATTGGTCAAGATTGTTGTAAAAGGATGAAGGAATGAAGAAGGAAGTTAGGCTCAACAAGTAATCCTTCAGGGCGCCTGGGTGGCTCAGTCGTTAAGTGTCTGCCTTCGGCTCAGGTCATGATCCCAGGGTCCTGGGATCGAGTCCCACATCGGGCTCCTTGCTTGGCAGAGAGCCCGCTTCTCCCTCTCCCACTCCCCCTGCTTGTGTTCCCTCTCTCACTGTGTCTCTCTCTGTCAAATAAATAAATAAAATCTTTAAAAAAAAACAAAACAAGTAATCCTTCATAAAACCTCAGGTTTTAGTTTCTAGGATGTAGTATTCTTAGAATTGTATATTTAAAGGTTCAAAACCAGGCAGCCTTTACCTTTCAGCCCAGGGGCTAGGATCATTTAACATTTTATTAACACTCATGGTTATAGTGGTTGACTGAGTTGAGTAGGCAGTTTTATCTCAGGGTCTTGTGACTGCAATCCGATGGTGGCTATGGCTGTAGTTATGACAAAGGTTTCCCCATTCATATGTCTGGTGGTTGATGCCTGGCTGTCATCTGGAACCTTAGCTGGGGCTGTTGGCTGGAACCTACACAGGCTCTGTCCATGTGACCTGGACTTTCCCACAGCATGATGGTGTCCAAGACCAAGCATTCAAAAGAAGGCTAGGGAGAAGTTGCATTACCTTGTCTTGGGGGTCGTAAGTGTCCCTTTTGTCATAGTCTTAGGCCTGCCCACGTTTAGGGGAAGAGAATGTACATCCTTCTCCCACCTCTTCATGGGAGGAGTATCAGTGTCACTCTGCAGAAGAGCATGTGGGATTGAAAAGCTTGTTGCAGCCATCTTGGAAAAATACAATCTACCACAAACTGATAGATGGTAAACATTTAATCAATAGCTTTTGGTAAATTTCTTTCTAGTAAAAATATAACAATATTATTTAGTTCTGTTTTGGATTCTATCTTTCACACAAGTAAAAAACATAATACACCATATATATAATTTTTTTTTAACTATTCTTGAGTAGTAATGTACCTTTCTGAAGAACAAAATGAACACAGACCTTGGCTATTGGAGAACTTGGCAAAATTCTGTCTTGTAACTGGAATGGGTATTCTTATTTTCTAGGATGGTTTGTGAATCCCTGATAAACTCCGACACACTTGAATGGGAAAGAACACAACTTTGGTCCTTAACATTTAAACTGGTTCGGAAAATAATTGGGGGAGTGGATTACAAGGTATTTTTTCCTAATTAGAAAAAGTAATCACTTTCAGACATGAATAATTTTTCAGTGTGTATATCTTAATTTCTGATGGGAGAAATGAAGTGGAAGCGTTTACAAAATCTATGTTTTGTTATATTTCCTAAGGGGACTTAAAATTGCTCAGTTTTTTTGTTTTTTTCTCTCTCTTTAGTTTTCTTAGCAGGTTAACATGAAGTTTTTACCTTCTTATTTGTATGGTGCTTTATAATTGTTTCTAATTTCTCTCATGTGTATGTTTTATCTATCTTTTTTACAAGATTGATCACACAGTTTATACTCAATAAATGCATGTAGAATGAAATTTCTTCTCCATGTATCAGATTCTGCTCTGAAGTAATGCAACTGGTAATAGATAAGAGGAGATGACCAATTAACAGACTAGCTTTATTGGATAAGTTTGAGTGATTAGGTATGTGATGGATGAGAAGGGGGAATAAAGTTAGAATATGACAAAGGGAGTGAGCAGAAGGAATCACCTTCCGGAAAGTTTAACATTATGGCCCATGTCTCAGAGTATTTTCAGGTTCTATTCAAGTTATTTCTGCCTCTAAGCCCAAATTAAGCTTTTTGGACTGTTGTAACAGTAGAAACTCTTGTAATGTTGTGAGGGTCCAGAAAGCTTAGCAGAGTGTGGAAAGATTAATTTTAATTTGTAAGGGACTTTCTTTGTTCATTCATATTCTTTAGAATTCTGTTTTGGAACATGACTCTTCTTTTGGGCTAATGTTAGGGACTTGAATGGGAGCTCTGATTCAGAAAAATTAAAGATGTGATCTTGAAGGTAACTTTTTTCCTGAGCATATAATGTTGAAATCTTTAGGTGTTTTAACTAGCACAGGGGGCACTACTTAGTTTTAACCTATGGGTTTTTTTCTTATATCAGGGTGTTCGAGATCTCTTAAAAGTGATTTTGGAGAAAATCTTGACAATTCCCAATACAGTGAGCTCAGCTGTTGTACAGCAGCTTCTAGCAGCAAGAGAGGTAATTTAGACATGTCTGCAGTTCATTGATCATAACCTCAAAAGAAAATAGTTTTATATAGTTCTGTGCCTTTAAAACATGGTAGTCTGTGGACTGTTCCACTTGGGTACTTCTACAAAAATCACTTCTAGTTTTAAAGATGCTGTTTTACTTGTATTATATTTCAAAAGAAAATTTTAAACTTTAATTAACTCATGGCTTTTAATTAAGAAAACAACAATGTAGACATTAAAGTATTTTTAGCTGTTAAAAGTGTCTTTAGCCTATGGGCCACTTAAAAGATCTTTGTGCTTTGTAACTGATGTTGCAAGAATTATAACTTTGGGCAGTTGCTTTCCTGTTGGAGTCTACCAATATTTAAAGCAATGTTACTTAGTGACATCCATTTCATTGTTCATTAATCTTCATTTTTAGAGATTCTTCACATATAAATGAACTCTTTGTGCTACAGACTAAGCCCAATAAATCCATGAAGTAGTATCTTTGCTTTTAATATCTTTGTTGTTGCCACTGTTGCATTTAAAGGGCTCTTCTGTGGAACTAACCAAGAAGAATAACATTGCTCTTTTATTTTTCTTAGGTTATAGCATATATCTTGGAAAGAAATGCCTGTTTATTACCAGCCTACTTTGCAGTCACAGAGATTAGGAAACTATATCCTGAAGGAAAACTTCCACACTGGGTAAATCTGATATTTTCCAAGTTTTGGGGGGGAGCAATTTTAATAAAAAACAGTTATATTATTCTTATTTTTGTGTGCTTATTTTTAAAATGGTCACTTTTATCCTGAGGTAAAATGTACTTTTTTATCATTATAATGTAATTCTTTTATTTCTCTGCTATCCTGGTGAGACAGTTTCTTTTCTTTTTTTTTTCTTTTTAAGATTTATTTCTTTATTAGAGAGAGAGAACGCGCCTGGGGTGGGGGAGGCAGAGGGAGTGGGGGAGAGAGAATCTCAAGCAGACTCCCTGTTGAGCACAGAGCCTGACACAGGGCTTGATCTCACAACACCAAGATCGTGACCTGAGCCAAAATCAAGAGTTGGACAGTTAACCAATGGAGCCACCAGGCACCCCAAGACAGTTTCTATATCATGTGTGAAAATATGCCAGCTTCATGAAATATCGAAGGACCTGGTGGTACGATTTGGCTTAATTCAGGGACAGATGAACTGGGAAGTAATTGTTTGAAAGGAAGTGAAAGAGGACTGACTTTTGAGTAATTTTTATATGCCAGGTATTGTATTAAATCTTTACGTACTATCTCATTTTACATAAATGATGGTTATATTCAAAGCAATCTTGATTTTATTTTTATACTTATATGTGTTTTTTGTTTTGTTTTTAGTTACTTGGAAACCTGGTATCAGACTTTGTGGATACCTTCAGGCCCACAGCAAGGATAAATTCCATTTGTGGTAGGATTATAATTTAAAATGTACTAAATAGTACCTGGTTTTTAGTGAACTATTCAACAGAATTGGCAGATGGTATCTTACACATGTCTTGGTGGTTTGTCATTTTGGTAATTCTGTAGAAGCTTAATAATAGCCATTTACTTGTTTTCACGTACTTTGTTTGCAGAGTATAGGGAGGGAAAAGCAACTGTCTGGACTGGGTCTAAGCTTCAGATAGAATCATTCTAGAAGATATGTTTCCTGGTAACTAGAGGGAACTTTTAATAGAGCTAGTAAACCACCATAGAATCTCCAGGCAACTAGAAGTCTCAACTGACCATCCCTGTGTGTCCATAGTACACAAGACTCAGGCTCTTTAAGCCCATTCCAATTCATGCTTTTGCTCTGTACTTCGTTTATTTTGTTTTTCATTTTTTCATGTTTTGTTTCATTCTCAGAATTTGCTTTTAAAAACAAGCATGTGATTTGGCAATTTGTGCGGTGCCCAGCACTGTCTGGGTATATAGACCATTATTTAGTCAGTGACCAAATTTTGAACACTTCTTGTGAGTCGGGTGCTATTCTAGATTGGAAATACAAAGATAAAACAAGTAGACGCTAGACAGATAATTCTCAGACTTCTAGCTTTTGTAGCTGAGTGGATATTGATATCATTTAATGAATTCTGGAAGTGGTGCAGGCTTGAGAAGGGTGATGAGTTCAATTTAAGATCTGTTAAGCTTGAGGTCCCTGGGAGACATCCAGGTGACAGTATTCATTAGGCAGTTGGATATATGAGTTGATGGTCATATGCTACATCTAAGGCCTCTAGGAACATCATGCATAAAGTTAATCATGTTGACCCTAGACTAGAGATCTGCAAACTTTTTTTTATGAATGGTGATACAATAAATATTTTAGGCTTTGTGAGCTATACAATCTGTTGCAGCTATTCAACTCTGCCATTATAGTGGGAAAGCATCAGTGTCCCAATAAGACTTTACAGAAATAGGTGGCAAGCTGCATCTGGCCCATGGATTATAGTTTGCCGATCTTTATCCTATATACTTGGACAAATGCCATTATTTTTGGGTTTGGAAGGCCTGTACAATTGGTCTCCAACCATCTGGACTAAAAATAATCAAAGAAAATTCCTAAAAGTTATATCTAATTACAACCGTTTTAAAATCAGTGCCTGATTCAGAATAGATATTTATTAAATATTCATAGAATGAATGAAGGACCAGGCATTTGTGTTCACATTTACTTTAAAACATTTTTTGTAATACATACAGGCCGCTGCAGCCTTCTGCCAGTTGTAAATAACTCGGGAGCCATTTGTAATTCATGGAAATTGGATCCTGCAACTCTTCGTTTTCCTTTGAAAGGCCTTTTGCCATATGATAAGGTATGTTGATAAATATAATGGAACTTTGGTCCATCTAACAGTCTTCATCCTGGATTATATGATGTGTTATGCTAAATTGTCTCTTCATAGACTGAAGAAGTGTATATTTAATGAAAAATAGTTTATGGTTTATCATTTGATTCTGGTATCCAAGTATACCCTGTGGTTTGTAATATTGGATGTTTATGCTCCAGTTGGCCCCGACAAAGCACTTAGATTAAGAAAATTGAATCTTTATAATGGAAACCTTTTTATTCTTCCTTTGCAAAGTGAGGACCAAAAATGAATTTGCACTTCTCTTAAAATTTGAAGAGTGAGCTCTCCTTTGTTAGATTTTTAATTTTTATTTTTTTTTAAGTTTTTAAAAAATTTATTTAAGTAATCTCTGCACCCAGCATAGGGCTTGAACTCAGGACCTCGAGATCAAGAGTCGCATGCTCTTCCGACTGACCCAGCCAGGTGCCCCTACCTGTGTTAGATTTTTTTAAATGGGGGATGAAGAAGACAAAAGTGGAGTAGAATAGTCTCAAAAGAAAAAAATCTACAAGTATCAATAAAATGAAGTATGAGATATAGACCTAAAGCTAGAATGAAATTTGATAGATTCATTATAGTATCTTGGGGGTTGAAATGGTTACAGAGCAGGGTATGAGGAGGACTAGAGATTTTTTTTTTTTTTTTTTTGGACTAGAGATTTTTCATGTAAATGTTTCACGTTAAAAGTGATGTACAGAATGATTAGGAAACTAGTCCAGAAGTGAGGAGAGGGAAATAGTGAAACTAAGGTCGCAATCCTGGACTCTTGGCATATTAGTCAGCAAAACTTAGGAATGTGAAAAAGTGGTAAACTAAATGGAATTTACAGTTATCATGATAGCAGTAATATTGAAAATAGATCAATTCATTATGTATTTACTGTATGCCAGCCACTGTTGTAAGAACTTTTTTGCAGTAACCCTTATTCTCAACTATCATCTTAGTATCTCCATTATACAGATGATGAAACTGAGTAATTTGACTAAGTCCCCATGTTTACGAAATGGTAGAATGAGGATTTGAACTCAATCTGATTTCAGAATCTACACTTTGACCCCTGTACTATCAAGTCATTTCTCCTCTCCAAATTTGGAAGTAGTGTGTTTGTTTACACTTGTATGAAAGTGATTGGAAACTACCTCCATTCCTCTTTGATTAGATTTCTGAGCAGAAAATGCTTTCCTTACAGTGATGCTTAAGACTCTCCTGTGACAGTAACTGAAGTCTTTCTAAATTGAGCTTCTGTATGACCTTGGGCAAGTCCCTTCACCTCAGTTATATCTCCTATCAAATGAGGGGTGGGATCAGATTAACTGTAAGCACTAAAATCCTATGATTTTTTTCCACTAGATACTGCCTACTGTGTGAAGGTAACAAGTGCCTTTAGCAGATTTTTTTATCCCAATTTCAAATTATTTGAATTAACATTTACTTTGATCTTGAAGCAATAATTTTTTTTATTTTCTTTAAAGGATCTGTTTGAACCACAGACTGCTTTGTTGAGATATGTATTGGAGCAGCCTTATTCCAGGGATATGGTCTGCAATATGCTAGGTTTAAATAAGCAGGTACTGTACTATGCTGGAAACCAAGTAAATTCTGCATAGAATCTGCACTATTCTTTTCTCTTTTCTTTGCTAGAGCTAACTGAGCAAAACAGTTAAGAACTATTTGGTGATTTTTTTTTAATATATGGTTTATTAAACAATGTATTGTTCCTATCATTTATATATTGCTTTAAAAATGTTTAAATTAAAAAGGAGATATTTTAAAAGTTGGTTTATTTTGCATTGCTTTTTTTTCTATAAGGCCAGTTTCAAGTATACCTTTTGCCAGAGAAACCTACACATGTCTTAACCATAATTTTTTATTTTTTTTGTTGTTTGGGTGCCTATTTTTATAACCCTTGGTATCTTCAGCGTGGCCTGACTGCTGATTTTTTCCCCCCTTTTTGGTATATGTTTGTTTTTGGTGGTTTAACATGTGGGAGGGTTTGTGCTGACTCTGGGTTCCTTGAGGCTGGCCTCATAGTCACTGTTTTGTCTTTTCTTTTTTTCTTCCTTTATTTTTGTTCTGTCCTGTCTTGTCCTGCCCATCCTCCAATGCTCTAGACCTTGAACATTGCTCAGGTATGTTCACAACCTTACTGTTGTATTGTGACTAACGATACGCTGGCCGCTTTGTAGCCACTGATTCCATTTAGAGAATACATGTATGGTCGGGGCTTGAAATTGGCAGGACCATGCTGAGACCAAGGCCACTAAAATGAATTTCTTCTTGGGATATGAGAGTTGTTTTTGGTGGATTGTTTTTGGTTTTGGTTTTTGGTGTTTGTTTTTTTATATTCTTTTTTTTTCTTTTTTCTTTTTTCTTTTTTCCTTTTTCTTTTTTTTTTTTTAAGAGACAACACCTGGCACACAATAACGCCTGTCACTTTTTGATGGGTTGTTTTTCCTTCCCACTCCATTTTACTTTTTTTTTTTTTTTAATACTTTAGGGCCAAAGCTTGCCTTGTGGAATTTTCAGAGATGGAAAGATTTATGGTGGCCTTTATCTTTCCAGATTATTAAAACATAAATAAATAACATCTATAAAAATACTTACGTTGCTTTGCCTTAAAACAAAAACAAATTAAAAACAAAACAAAAAAGAGGAGAAACTTTAATAGAGTTACGTTATTTTAAAAGTTGGAGTGGTAAACTTTATACAGGGAAGGTTTTTTTGGAAACATGGGGATTGACTAAGAAATGTCACACTCTTAGGTGACCCCACACCTGCTTGACAAACACCCTTCTTTGTCAGTCTTTGCCAGAAGTGTCCTCCTCCTAGAGTGGGCTCCTTGCAATTGAAGCTCACCTGTAGTAGGAGAAAAACACTGTGGCCAAACTTTATAAACCAAACTCTTATACAGTCCCAAGTCTGTTCCAGGACTTTTCACCTTTGAGATTTTAAACAAAATAGTGGTTCCAATTATTTTTGTTAAAAATTTTTGAGCCCAACATATTAAAATAGACCAGCTTTTTGATTTTAAAAAGACGTTCTTGTCTAGGTTATATAAAATAGCGTTACTGTTTGCAATACTATAGTGAAGGTTGTGCCAGTGCTTCCATTTATAAAGCCCTATTTTTAAGGACATATAGCTTGGCCATAAAACTTGCTCAGTGTTGAAACTTTGCATGCCAAACCTCACCCTAGTAGCAGTATCTCTTTTATTATTTTAAGTTTTTTCTTCTGAAAAATTTACCAATTTTCCTTGTTTGGACAAGCCTATGTACATGTGAAACTGAAACTGCTTCACACTACAGTGTCTGACAGTTACTTCATATAACCTGTCAATTTAACATCTTAAATACCAAGTCATTAATTCTGATCAACTTTCACTTGAGTTAGAGGTAAGTATTCAGTCAACTTTGAAAGAATGCTTCATGCTCTGTCTTAAAATTAATTTTTGCAATGAACTTAAAGTCATACTTGACTCAATTTTTCTTACAGTTTGGTGGATAAATGTACCCATGGTCATTTGAGCTGCGAGTACCTTCCCCCAGATATCCTTAGTTATCATTAGCTTTTTTCTCTTGGGTTGCAGCTCTTCTCAAAGTAGAAATTGACAAAACAATTCATAGAAGAGTATTTCTGATTTGATTATTTTAATAACAAGTTTCAACCTAAAAAAAGTTTATGACTAAGACATAAATCCATAAAAAATAAAGTTTATAATGGAAATGCTGACAGAACATTATTAGTATTGGTCCCACTGTAAACATTGTCAAAAGTTCACAATTCATCAGTAATTGTTTTGGTAGAAAACTCTGTAGTGAATGGACTGTAGATGGAAGATATATGCTGAATTGACTTGATATATTATTTTTACCACCTGGAAAGTAGAGTAGAAAATGAGAATACAAAGTATAAACATATGATTAAAAATAAACAAGTGATCTTACCACATCTTTTATCATTACAGAACTATATCCTTCACTATACTTTCTTATCCTTTCTCTAGCAATGCAATAATTTACTTAAAGCTTGAAACCTTTTAAGAGCTATCCATATTGCATTTTCCAGTAGGAATTGGGCTATATATTATCCTAAAGTCGGTCACATTCAGAAGGTCATAAATAGCCCAGTTCTGTGACCAGCAAAGTGGAGGGTTCACAGTGGAAGAATCCTGTTTTGTGTGTTTACACAACTTTGTGTTCTTTCTGCTGAATAAGAACATTACAAAACAGATACACTCCTCAAGCTTTTTTTGTGGTGGTGTGTAAATTCTGGCTACCCTGAGACATTGAGGTACTAGACTAATCACTCAGTTATCTTTGAAAGGCACCATTGAAAGTGGTATTAACTGGCATAGGGCTCCAATTCTGATTGGCAGAGAATACGATAAATGGCATACAAAGGGACTTCTCTTCCCAACTTGTCCTGAATAGGTATTGCTCTAAAATTGATTTCTAGCACTGAAATAATGATTTGAAATTAAGTCCACCTCACTACAATATGTTAAAATTTTATAACAAAAGCAGTACCAGAACTGTTACATCAAAATTGTCAGGGGCCACTTAATATAGGATATGGTTATTTAGAGTGAAAAGCATTACCATTTGCCATTTGAAATAGTGGTGGGAAAGAATCAGGGGCATGAGTAGAGGTTAATGCTAGTGTTTCTATTAATGCCTTGTGCCTCATTTTCAGCTTTTACCAAAGCTGAAAATTAAATAAGTTTCCAGTGCAGTTTGAGCTACTATGCAGAAATCAAGTTGTTAAAATATTGAACTTAGATTCTTACTGTTTAAACAGGTTTTAACTAAATATGCATATAGATATGATATAAACTAGCTAATTTGACTTACATGCCTATATCTTGAAGACTTAAATTTACAAAAGCACATTGTAAATAGCCATAGACAAAGCATCCAGTGGCTTACCAAATTACCATAGCCTCGTGATTGATAATTAATCTTTATCAGATTATTAAACTGCTTTACAAATTTACATTTATTCCACTTTGTAAAATAATCTACATGGTGGAGAATATTAATTTTAATGTACTTATTTTTTAGTAATGAAAACTGAAGCTAAACTTATTCTCAAGTAGTTAACACATCATTTTATATTTCAGCGGGGTTTTTTTGTTTTCTTTTCTTTTTCTTTTTCTTTCTTTTTTTTGATATTAATAAAATTGGCAAATAAACAAAGGAACTAAGCTATCCCCAAAATCAGTTTGAGAAATATCCTTGGCTGTAACCAAAACACCGGGGAAACATGGAGTTAATCCTGATAGATGTTCTGCCACACTCAGACACCAGGGCATTGGATACCATAGGGATTCCAGACTAATGTAATTCTTAACAGAAAATTTAGAGGTAATTTGAGTCGTGGTATGTATTGAAAGATCATCAGCTTTAACTGTAAATTTCCCAGTTCTTACTTTGTCAAAATCTTAATATTTTTGGTTTTCCTCTTTAAATCATTAACTATATGACCATTACAACACAGTTAAAGATATGTAGGTAAAAATCTAGTTTTTTAAAAAATAAATAGCTAATACTAAAAAGGGAAATTCCAAAATGACTCAGGTGCTAAAAACCAATTTTATTTAGTTCTTTTTTCCTGAAGTGGACTAATGGAAGACCATCGTGGATGGAGGAATAGATGACAAATTGGTTAGTTTCCAAACTAGAAGCAAATTCCCATCACTAATGAAAAATTCCTACTGGAAATCCTGGCTTTACTTCTTTTCACAAATTTTTCTGACTCTTGTATACTTTGAATGATTTCACTCTAAATTTGTGTTGTCTGACACATTTCTTAGGTTGTTGGTGGTTGGCAGAACTAGTGAATTTCAAGCCCTGTACACAGTAGTTTTGCATGCTGATTTAAGAAATAGTTTGTAGTGTTGTCTGTTGCACTTTGCTCTGCTTCATAATGATAATTACATTTGGAGGGAAAGTACTGTAGTCTCAACTGGTGGTGTTACTATTGCTATTTGTAAACCTGTAATGTGGTTGAACTGTGATCATGGCATTGTGTTTTGGAAAAACTATGAAACAACCATTGATGCTTACTGTTTTGGATAGATGTTTGTTTTATTTGCATGCTTTAAGAAAGTGCAGCTATATTGGAGCTTTACAAGTTTGGAGCTGGCAAAGAGCATGCAAAAGAGGGGATGCTACTCATTATGTTTTGTTTTTTTCCAAATCTGTCCCCATTTTGCATTTTTTCCCTAAATTTAAAGAAATCATATCCCTTTTTCATGGCAAAAGACTAATAATCATGTCTAAAGTTTAGAGGGAAAGCATCTGTATTAGTAATTGTATTCACTAGAAAGGCTTCCAACTGCCTGGCCATTAAGTCATATAACATATTTTATAAAAGAAATATGAAAATGGCTTAAAATATGGCTTAACATATTTCTTTTGGTAAAAGTATATTTTTTTAAATCACTTTTAAAAGCATAAATCTTTTTGCCTCTAGAAAGGGAAGTTGCATTTTCATTTTTAGTGTTTAAATTCAATTCTTTTTCTTGTTTTAGATTTTAAAATAGTCTAATTTAAAATTAAAGCTGCATTATGTTTGGCTTCTAAGAAGGAAGAGCAGAGATTAACTTTGAGATCAGTGTTTTTGTAGAGGAAGTTTCCATTTCAGTATCAGGATCAATAACACACATTGAAAAACAGATATTGAGTAATCTGGCAGCTATTTAGATATACCTCTGTATGTAAAGTTAGTATAAACTTGTGGTTGCTTTAAAATACATAGATTCTCTCTGCTTTGTTTGCTCTCATCACAATATTTGATTCTTGGAGATTCAGGGTTTTTATATTTTGAGTTAGAATGCAAAATTAATACTGCTATCCTCATTTCATATGCTTTTTAAATTATCTTTTTTTCAAAGGATAAATAACAAAATCTTCTACTGTGCAGTGCCCCTTGTCAAATTGAAACAATGACGTGTGTAGTGAAAGCCAGAAGTTAATAAGACTTAGTCTGTTTTCCATGAAATCTGAAAAGTAATTTTTTTATGGAACTCATCCTCTATGATAATGTAACATGATGCAGCTTTAATAGACTAAATCTAACCTTAACTTTCTAAGTTCAACTTCATTCCATGCTTCTCAGCCTCTTGTTACAATTAATGCCCATTAACCGGTAACTTCTAAAACTAACCGGGAGGCTTTTGGAATACTGTATCTAATCTCTGCCCTACAGCACAAACAGCGCTGCCCTGTGCTGGAGGACCAGTTGGTGGATCTGGTGGTTTATGCCATGGAGCGGTCCGAGACTGAGGAGAAGTTTGACGATGGCGGAACAAGCCAACTCCTGTGGCAGCATCTCTCAAGTCAGCTCATTTTCTTTGTGCTTTTCCAGTTTGCAAGTTTTCCACACATGGTCCTTTCTCTTCATCAGAAGGTAAGTACTAAATCTTTCATCAGAGCCACTTCACCTGTTGATTAGTATGTTTTAGACTGGTGTGGACATTGCCTTGTGATTTCAGCAATGACAGAAGTTCTTAGCCCTAATTTCTGTTTTGTGTGGTGCTTTTATGGTTTCTAAACTTTACACTTTCTTGTCACTGTAAATATTGGTTTCAGTCATTCATTCCACATATTCAGAGTGCAAGGACCAGGGGATACAAAATGAGAAGGCAGTGGGGTACCCTCAAGGAGCTCCTTACTATTGGGAAGATACAGGAGTAAACAATGTGATTACAATGGAAGCGTGTTTTCCTGCAGTAGGTATGAAGGAGAACAGTTCCTATTCAAGACATCAGGAATGGCTTTATCAAAGAGATCTTGAAGCTAGCACTTGAAGGACAAGTAGAAATTTGCCAAGAGGAAAAGATAAGAAAGTGTTTCCATTGCAATAACATGATCATTTGGAAAAGGATAAATATGTGTGAGAACTGGAAAGAAAAATATGAACAGGAACATGTTGGTGAGATCAGGAAGGCAAGAAGGCAAGACCAGACATAGAAAACTTTATATGGCCAAGTGTTTGTTCTAAGGCATTTAGATCCTCTTTGGGAGGCAAATGAGGAGGGGAACGACATCATCATATACAAGTGGGAAAAATTACTGCTAATTGCCACATGTAGGAAGACGGTGACATAAAGAGATGGAAGGGGCCAAAATCAGAGGCAAGGAAATTGGTAAGGGAGCCTTTGCAATGATTTGGGTGGGAGATGCTGACGGCCCAAACCAGAACAGAGGAGGAACCCAAGACCAGGTATACTGAGACAGGTATGCTGTGAATAGGACTTGGCCATGGATAGGTAACAGGGAATAACAGGAGTCTAGGATCACTCACTGGTTTCTGTTTTGGCAGTGAATGAAAAAGTGGGACAATGAATCCAAAATAGGGACTACAAGTGGAAGAGTATGTTTGTGGAAGAGTCGGTTTTATCATAAGATTTTAGTCACATTTGAATGGAAATAAATGTTGTTATATCTGTAATATCTCTACAACATGGATTATTTGGGGGAAACTTTTTTGTAAGCATTGTTAAAATCCTTCCAACCACCAATGACCCCCACTGCCACCCTCACCATCATTGATTTCTATTATAATTTGCAGGAAACCAGAAGTGTGTTTTGATAACAACTTCTTGAAGATTTTATTTTATTTTATTTATTTTTATTTTTTTAAAGATTTTATTTTTTATTTATTTGACAGAGAGAGACACAGCAAGAGAGGGAACACAAGCAGGGGGGAGTGGGAGAGGGAGAAGCAGGCTTCCCGCTGAGCAGGGAGCCTGACATGGGGCTTGATCCCAGGACTCTGGGATCATGACCTGAGCCGAAAGCAGACACTTAACTGACTGAGCGACCCAGGCGCCCCTTGAAGATTTTAAACTAAAAAAAAAAAAAATCCTTTTGGTATCATGAAGTATTCCTTGTGTTGTGATGAGATATTTTAAGTAATGATATCATATTAAACTTGATTCTCTTGCATACATAGGCAACCTAGTTATGTTCTAAAACATTTAACTTTTGACATGCATAGCTATTTTGTGGGTCACGGAGGAAACATATATAGAACATTAAAATAATTTAAAAGGCTTTGCTTGGTGTGTCTTGAGTTGAGACTAAGTACTTTGTAAATGCCGAAGTTAGATGCTAACTTTTGGAGAACAGGGTTTCTCCTGGTTTTTTGTTTTATTTTTTCTTTAAACTTTACTATATCCATCTCTTTAACCAGCTGTGTAGATGTGTATTTAAACATCTTTTACAGTTAGCAGGGCGAGGACTGATTAAAGGCAGAGATCATCTAATGTGGGTTCTCCTGCAATTCATTTCTGGAAGTATTCAGAAAAATGCACTAGCTGATTTTCTCCCTGTCATGAAGCTCTTTGACCTTCTATACCCAGAAAAAGAAGTAAGTTTTATAAAATAGTTAACAGTGTGTTGAATGGATTATGTCTAATTTATGTTTAGTGTGATTTTGTGGAAAGATCACTGGATTTGGAAGCTGAAAACCTGAGTTCTTTCCCAATTCTATGACTAACCATAATTGGGAAGGACATCAGTCCCTCTTGACATTAGTTTACTCATATGTGAAGTGAAGAAATTGAACTAGATTATTTCTGGTTTATCTTAAATTACAATTGAACATCCTGTATAGCAAGCTCTTTCTCTACATTCTAAATAGGTTTACATAAAAGCATTAAGCTGTTTTAATCTATACATGTCATTGACTGACCAAATAACATTAGTATCTGTTAATATCTTTTGTTTGTTTGCCAATTGAGTGTGTTCCCCCTATTTCATTATATGAGTATTTGAGTAAAATATGGTCTATATTGATGATTGCCATTTTTAAAAATACATTTTGTTATGGAAATTTTTAAATGCACAAAAAAGGTAGAGTGAATAGAAAAATAAACTCCTATGTACTCATCACCAAGAAATATTTTTTTAAGTTTTTTATTAGTTTCAGGTGTATAATACAATGATTCAACAATTCTATGCATTACTCAGTGCTCATCTTGATAAGTGTACTCTTTAATCCCCATCACCTCTTTCACCCATCCCCTCACCCACCTCCCCTCTGGTAACCATCTGTTTGTTCTTTGTAGGTAAGAGTATTTCTTGGTTTGTTTCTCTCTCATTTTTTTTTTCTTTGCTCAGTTGTTTTGTTTCTTAAATTCCACACAGGAGTGATATCATATGTTATTTGTCTTTCTCTGACTGATTTACTTCGCTTAACATTATACTCTACAGCTCTATCCATGTTGTTGTAAATGGCAAGATTTCATTATTTTTTATGACTGAGTAATTTTATATACACACTGAGTAATATATATATACACACACCGTATCTTATTCATTCATCTCTTGATGGACATGAGCTGTTTCCATAATTTGGCTATTGTAGATAATGCTGCAATAAGCATAGGGGTACATGTGTCCCTTTGAATTTGTGTTTTTGTATTTTAATACCCAGTAGTGCATTCGATTACTGGATCGTAGGGTAGTTCTATTTTTAACTTTCTGAGGAACCTTCATATTGTTTTCCATTGTGGCTGCACCAGATTGCATTCCCACCAACAGTGCAAGAGTGTTCCTTTTTCTCCACATCCTTGCCGACACTTGTTTCTTGTGTTTTTGAGTTTAGCCATTCTGATAGATGTGAGGGGATATCTCATTGTAGTTTTAAGAAATATCCTTGCTTCATCTTTCTACTCATCTTTTTTGTTAACACTAGACAATTTTAAAGCAAATTCCAGACATCCATGTCATTTCCCCCATCAGTATATAATATATGTATATGTGTGATGATGTATATTATTAGTATTTATTTTTTTTATTAGTACTTATTTAGATTGTATATTTCTTAATTGTTGGATGTTCTTGAAAAGCGTATATGTGACTTAGAAATTCTGTCTTTTCAGCATATTCATCACATTCAGTAAAATTTCATAATGTGTTTTTTTTTTAAGAATATAATTTTAAATGATTGTGAATGCCTCGTGACAGTAGGAAAAACTCAACTAAGCGTCTGTGAATTTCTGTTAATTTCTTGGCAAGGAAAAACAATCTTGTAATAGTTTCATTATTTTATAACTGTTAGATCTTCTGATTTGTATTATTGAATAGTCAAAGAACAGTTGAAGTTAAAGGATATTTTAAAAAGAGGTATATCAATAATGAATTATTAGAATACGTATTTATTAGAATACATATAATTAGTTAATTCTTCTTTTTCCTATAATGTGCATATTGTTATTTTCCAGTATATCCCAGTTCCTGATATTAACAAACCCCAGTCAACTCATGCCTTTGCAATGACTTGCATTTGGATTCATCTCAATAGAAAAGCCCAGAATGACAACTCCAAGCTACAGATTCCAATACCTCATTCCCTAAAGCTTCACCATGAGTAAGTAATTTGTAGGTTAAGTTAATTTTTTTAATTAATAAGTAGTGTATTGTAGGCTACTCTTGGTCTCAGTATTTGTATGAAGTATGGAAATCTCCCCACACCCACTGGGGGTAAAGGTGAATATTTAATGTGTAATGGCCTGCCAAGAAAAACTGACCAATACCTGTATCAGAAAACAACTAGAAAATTTTTATGTGTTTGCAGATATATATATATTTATTTAATTTCCAGGTCTAATTTTTGCTTTTACATGTTTTACCTTAATTAAAGTTCTTATTTTCCAAAAGCATGTGAAAATGTTTCAAAATTTCTTAAGTACTCAGGAGTTGAGAGTGATCTGACAGATGTCTTCACTCCCTGGGCAGCCAGGATTATTTGAGCTGCTCTGGCTGGTGTGCTCCTTACACCGTTTCCAGAGCTGTGATTACTCAGAGAAGACTGCCTTGTTAGATAGACTTGGCTTTAGATGGGGTGTTAGGAACACCTGAACTTCCCACCTAGAACTTCTGACAAGGACTGCCACATCTCTTCATAGGAGACTGTAGGGTAGGTGGACTTCACATTTCATTTGGCTTTCCCTTTATGAGACGTTCCTTAATCATCTTTTCACAGTGACATCTATAATGAAGCCACATTGTTGTTAACCAGATAGATAATAAATAGAAACAAAGTTCATGAATTCTTGAGTTATTTCTTCATTATCTGAATCCTAGTGCTGTATGTGTAGTAATACTTAACAAATATCCATTAATTGATAACTTGTGATTACTTAAGTTCTTTTTGAAAGGCTACTCCAACTTTTCTATGTTTCCACTCTACATTTTGGGCAGAAACTGTCACACCTGTAGGAATAAAGATAGTATTAGTAAATCATTTCATGAAATTAAATGTTTTTTAAAGCACAGAGATAACATTCTGGAAATTATTTGCATTGTTTACTGTTTAATGGTACTTGAAATTTTAGGTTCCTACAGCAGAGTCTTAGAAATAAGAGCTTACAAATGAATGACTATAAGATTGCCCTGCTGTGTAATGCATACTCTACAAATTCAGAATGTTTTACATTACCCATGGGAGCTCTGGTAGAAACTATTTATGGAAATGGAATTATGAGAGTACCTCTTCCTGGAACAAGCTGCTTGGCTTCAGCATCTATTACTCCCTTACCCATGAACCTCCTGGATTCACTGACAGTTCATGCCAAAATGAGGTATGTTCTTTTTATTTATTTGCTCCTGTGTCAGGGAATTGATATCAGTGTAGTATAGGCTTTATTTCATGATTATGTGTGTGTTTTATGGTTAGGTACATTTTTTTTTAAATGATTAGGTTTATTTTATTACAAAAATGATATTTACTTATTTTTTTAAGGTTTTATTTATTTGAGAGAGAGAGCATGTGCGCACGCACGAGCAGGGGGAGGGGCAGAGGGAGCGGCAGGCAGAGGGAGAAGCAGACTCCCCACTGAGCAAGGAGCCCGATATGGGGCTCGATCCCAGGACCCCGGGATTGTGACCTGAGCTGAAGGCAGACATTTAACTGACTGAGCCACCCAGACGTCCCAAAAGTGGTATTATAGGAATTCTAGAGTGTACAAATAAACCTCAAGAAAATATTGAGAAATAAACATTGTAAAATTTTTTGGTGTATGTTCTGAGTCTTTTTTTCTGTGTATAAATACATGCGTTTAATGGGTTGGGATTTTTCTTTTAACAAAATGGATTCTTACTGCAATAGTTTGTTTTTTTTTTTTTAAGATTTTATTTGTTTATTTGAGAGAGAGAAGGAGAGAGAGAGAGAGAGATCAGCGGGAGGAGGGGCAGAGAGAGAGGGAGAAGTAGACTCCCCTCTGAGCAGGGAGCCGGATGAGGGATTTGATCCCAGGACCCTGAGATCAGGACCTGAGCAGAAGGCGGACGCTTAATCAACTGAGCCACTCAGGCGCCCTGCAATACTCTTTTATGACCACCTTTTCCCCATAATAATCGATCAAACACCTCTTTCAGTCTAGTGTTTTTTTAAAAACATCTGTTTTAATTTCTATAAAGAAGTCTTTTGTGTGGCTATATATGTTTATTTAGTCAGTTTCACATTGTTGGACATGAATTATTCACAGTGTCTTAGTATTAAAATGATGGCTATGAAAACTGCTTTTAAGGCTGTATTTGCACCTACCTATAATACATTTTGATTAAATAATTTGCTGAAGGTAGAATTGCTGAGTCCAGGGATATGAAAATTATAATGCCTGTACTATATTGATAATAAATAGGGATGCTTTTAGAATTGACGTTTGCATAGTTTCTAAAAAGACAGGAATGGCTCTGTTGGTTGTGATTCTAGAACCTCAGGTACCCCTAGGAGCCAAGCTGACAATGTGAGTGAGTGCCACATGGTGCTGAGTGAAAGAGTGCCAGGTGTTCATGCACATGCAAGTATGTGTATCTAGAAGGGATTGAGGCTGACTGAAGCATGCAGGACTTACCTCATGGTGCTGCCATTTTAGCTAATTTCTATAATGTAAGAATGTAGACTAGTATAGCTAGATCTTCTAAATTTTTTTGAGAAGGGCTAGAAATCCAGATTTTCATTTCTAGTCTTTTAGCTCTTAAGTATTGGCTCAAAGTTCAGACACTATGTAGGTAAAGGAGAATGTATCCGTGGGACATCAGTTCTAGAAGAGCCATGCTCTTTTTCTAATGGTAAACATTGTCATAGCATTATATATGTGCTTTACCTGCTTGTGTGACAGAGTTGAGGAAAACCCTGTTAGAACCCAACATTTGGATCTTAGCGGTGATTTTTTTAAGTAATTCTGTAATAAAAGTCATTTAATTTCTGAAATAGTTTGTTACACACTTGAAAAAGAAAAACAGACTAAAACCATACATGCTCTTTTTGTTTAAATTATTTTGGGGTTTGTTTTTGGTTTTTGTGTGTTTTAGTCTTTTTTTTTTTCTAATGCAAGTGTGTTCTTATGAGTCATACCCAAATTTTGCTTTTCCATGTGCAGAGGGATCCTGATGTGCATTGAAAGCACCATGGAAACCAGAATTAGTCTCAGGTTGTACAGTGCATCACTACCAAGTGTCCTGTACAACTTAAATGATTAAAATGGAGCTCATGCATTCATGTATTTAAGTTTAGATTTTTTTTTTTCTGAAGATTTTATTTATTTATTTGTCAGAACGAGAGATAGAGAATGTGAGAGTGAGTGCACAAGCAAGGGGAATGGCAGGCAGAGGGAGAAGCAGGCTCCTCACTGAGCAAGGAGCCCGTTGCGGGACTCGATCCCAGGACCCTGGGATCATGACCTGAGCTGAAGGCAGACGCTTAACAGACTGAGCCACCCAGGCGCCCCTAAGTTTAGATTTATACCAAGTTCCCTATAAGTAGAGTAATTGCTTATCTATGTCAAAAATAAGGCTTTTTCTTTTCTTTTGTTTTTCCTCAGCCTTATCCATAGCATTGCTACCAGAGTGATAAAACTTGCTCATGCAAAATCCAGTGTGGCCTTGGCTCCAGCCCTAGTGGAAACTTACAGTCGTTTATTGGTCTATATGGAAATAGAGTCCTTGGGCATCAAAGGATTTATCAGTAAGACCGAACTTTCTGGTGTTTATAACCATTAACCCATTCATTAATTCAATAGGTATTCTTTTAGGTGCCGGGGATGCAATTGTATGCAGATGTCACTTCCATCATAGAGATTACCTACTAATGAGGGGGACAGACAAAGAAATAAATAAAGTATGGACTATGTCAGATGATAAGTCTTACGGAGAAAAATCAATCAAAAAAGAGGGATAAGAGTGTGAGAGTGAGGAGAGTGAGTTGTACTTTAAAGTTATGATAAGAAAGACGTGTTGTGTTAAGTGTTTGGGATGCAGTGAGCTAGACAGACATGGTACCTATTCTCATGCAGGAATGTGTGGTCCCGTGTGCTTCTTTTGCTGGTTTGCCCCTGGGGCTAAGTCTGACTGGTAATAGGGAAGGAGTTTTCCTGCATTTCAGGAGATGGCTTATAGTATCTGTTAGTTGTTAGCAGTTCTAAGTAATAGATACTTTCTAATATAGAAATGTTTTTCTGATTCATGGTAATTATAACTTTTTACTAATACAGCATAATTTTAATTTGAACCATAATTACTCTTCTTCCCAGATAATTGAGGGTTGAATACAGCTTTTTTGGGAGAGAGGAAGGAATAAGAGTGGGTGTCATGCAATTTGTATATTAAAAAATGATCCTTATACCTCAAAAGACTGGGAACATTACGTTATAAAAGTAAAAGAAAATAAAAAAAATAAAAGACAACTGAAGTGAGGAAGGGTAATTTTTTTTTCATATGTTGTCTCATTTTTTCAGATGAACTTGAGTATCATTTGTCATATTCCAGCCAAAAAAAAAAAAAAAAGCAAACTTGGTATTCTAATTAAGATACAGATTTTTGTTTTCCTTACCATTAAAGGAGAAATTAATGGAGAAAATTTGGAAAGAGTCTGCGTGTGTGTGTGTGTGTGTGTGTGTTCATGATCAAATCTTTATATAGATTTTACTCCATGTGACTTTTCTTCAGTACTTTTAATTCATAGCTTTTATATTTGATACCTTAAATTGTCTTGTTCCTCAAGGTCAACTTTTACCAACTGTTTTCAAGTCCCATGCATGGGGGATCTTACACACACTTCTTGAGATGTTCAGCTACCGGATGCACCACATCCAGCCTCATTATAGAGTGCAGCTCCTGAGCCATCTTCATACTCTAGCCGCAGTTGCACAAACCAACCAGAACCAGCTCCATCTCTGGTGAGCTCTTGGATGACGGTCTTTCCTTAAGATTTCTTAGAAACTTTGCTGAACATGGGGAACTTAATCCTTTATAGTATTTGTATTCATATGTCATGAATCTCCTCTGCTTGTAGAGTCTTTTATTTCCAGTACAGAAGAAGTAGAGGACAGCTTTTTAAATACGTATTAAGGTAGTTCAATCCTCACCTAGTGCTCTTTGGCCTGAGAATAAGTACTTCCACGGCTTTTGACAAAATGTTCTAATTTAGTCCTTAAGAATATTGGATTTAAATACACTTCAGATTATGGTTATATTATCATGTCACTTTGATTTTGCTCTAAGTGAAAATATATTTGATTGAAAAATGTAATTTTTGAAATGCTGTATATCCAGGTGAAATTGTTTAGTCCTATAAGCTACAAGCTATCTTTTTCAAATGTGTAAATAATGTCAGATGGTTTTGCTATAAAATTTGGCACCTCAGTTTTTTTGGTTTTGGTTTTGGGTTTTTTTTTTTTTTTTTTTTTGGCACCTCAGGTTTTTAAAACAAATTAAACAAAGCTCATTTTCACATAAAGGAGGAGGGCGTTTTTTTAATCAAAGAAGAGGAATTCATAGTTTGCATGTTTTTTTCCATTTTAATTAACCTAGAATTAGGTTTAATTCTAAAATTCTAAAATTTTATATGCAACTTAATTTTTTCATTTCTTTTTGTTCTCCCACCTTTCAGTGTTGAGAGCACTGCACTTAGGCTTATAACAGCATTGGGGAGCTCAGAGGTACAGCCACAGTTCACACGCTTCCTGAGTGATCCCAAGACGGTGCTGTCCGCAGAATCTGAAGAGCTGAACCGAGCCTTGATACTGACCTTAGCTAGAGCAACTCACGTAACAGGTAACAGTGAATATGGTGGTCATCACCAACTGAAACAGATGAATTAGAGCATGCAGTGTTCCTACTGAGTATTAAGGGGATAACATACTGAAAAGATCCATTTCATTTGTTTAAAAAAAAAAATAGTTGTTTGATACCTTTACCATTTTAATCATTAATGGAGGTTCTTCTATGTACTATCATTTTAACTGAGTTGAGCTTCAGTTTTCAGCCATGTTACATCATTTTTAAGTCATGGTTCTTGAGGTTTTTGGTCTCAGGACCACTTTACACTCTTAAAAATAAAAAAAGAAATTCCCAAAGATTTTCATTTATATGGGTTATATCAATATTTACTTTATTAGATATTAAGATACATGCTTTTTAAAAATTTTTTTATTTAAATTCAATTTAGTTAATATGCACTGTATTATTAGTTGGATGCTTTTTTAATATTTTTTGATTCACTTAAAAATAATAAACTTGTTACATATTAACATAAATGGCATATTTTTTTGTGAAAAATAAACTATATATTCTCTAGAACAAAACTTTAGTGAGAAAAGGCACCACTGTTTCACATTTTTTGCATCTCTCTTTAAGATCTGATGTAAAAGAAGCTTTGCTGGATCTTATATTTACTTCTACATTTCATTTATTGCAATATGTTATTTTAGAACTGAAAAAAAATATGGCCCACACAGGTATGAGGTTGGAAAGGGGAGGAGTATTTTAATGGCCTTTTCCAGTAATTGTCAATATTCTTTGATGTCACACAAAATTGGACAAGTAATGGTTTCTTAAACCTTAGTTGCACTGTAGAATCGAAGTTCTATCAGTTAACTTTTTGTACTCTATTACATTATAATCCTTTGGTCTGTTTTGCACACCTAATGGATTTTTTTAATTCATGTATATTTTATAACTATGAATTAGTTTTTGGAAAGCTTTGGTTCACTGAGTTATGTAGATCTTAAAATGTTGGCACACTTCATTATACAGTATCATAAAATTACATTTGTTAGTATCACTGCAAATTTCATTAGGAAAATCGTTAAGTTTTGGAAAACTATCAGGCTTATAGTAGTGGATACAAGTTTTCCAAAATTTTGATTTTTCACTTGAAAAGTCAGATTTTATCATTGGCAAAAGATGTGGTCATTTGTTTTCCTTGAAGTAACAGTCTCCCTTTGTTAATTTTCAAGAAAATTTCTGCTTAATGCCCAAGTCCGAATAACTGTAGTTTTCTGTCAGATGTTCTTTCGAGTAAAAATGGAATTCCATAAAAAAAAAAAAAGAGCTTATTTAACTCGATATTCCACACTTGATCTTAGCCAAAAGGCCAAGAAGCGATTTAACTCGATATTCAAACAATTGCACAAGTACTTTTACTTAGGATACCCATCATACTTTGATGTGTAGCTAGGACACTTTATGCATACTTCCATTTTTATCACAACATAAGATTAGATGTACTTAAGGGCTAGGATATAGTCCTTTTCACTACTTTAAGAATAGTCTTGAGTAAAACTGGCACTTCCTCCCTACTCCCCCCACCCCCCCTGAGAGTGTGGTGAAGATTACAGTGGCTGTTAGTACAGTCTGGTGCCACTGTTCGATTGTTCTGAGGGCCAGCAGTTTTACTTACCATTACCTTTGCTGCATCAGTGCACATATCAACACAGTGAAAAGATCAGTATTATCTTAGTATTATTATTTTAATAGTTTTGATGTCATCGAATCCTTAAAAGGATATTGGGGACCCACAGAATCTGCAGACCACACTTTGAGAACTGCTGTTTTAAAGAAATAGTTATTGAATTTAAATACATCCGTGTAAACTATCTTATTTTACATAAATTAACCTTCTTGATTTAAAGAGTTAAAGTCTTATAGCTGTTTCAACCACTAGAAAAGATATCTACTTTCTTAATTCTGTTTCCTTGGCTCAATAAAGTGCTGATACCTCATTGTCAGAGTGGACTACATGAGCAGTCGTGGTGGGCCTGTATCACTGTTAGATCATTGGTGCTCTGTAACCTTAAAAAAAAAAAAAAAGATTGCAGGAGCACCTGGGTGTCTCAGTCCATTAAGCGTCCAACTCTTGATCTCAGCTCAGGTCTTAATCTTAGGGTCATGATTTGAAGTCCCATATTGGGCTCCACGCCGGGTGTGGAGCCTACTTAAAAAAAAAAAAAAAAAAAAAGATTGCAATGTCTTTTGTCTTCTTTTCAAAAATTGTGTTCATTTTACTAATGTAATAATTCAAATCATTTATAAACTAAGAGGATATAGGTTTAAACTGAATATAACTAGCTAAGCAGTGAGTATATTGCAGTGAAATTCAGTGGGTTTACATAATTGTTACTTTCTCTGTGATAGTTATGAATTGTGGGTCATTTATATCTGGATTACATCTGTTTGTTTATGTTTAGATTTTTTTACAGGCTCTGATTCAATTCAGGGAACTTGGTGTAAAGACATACTTCAGACCATCATGAGTTTTACTCCTCATAACTGGGCGTCACACACTCTTAGCTGTTTTCCAGGCCCACTACAGGTAATTTGGTCTTGAATTACATATTGAATGTATACAAAATCATTCTTCCATTTAATATATATGAAATCATTCTTTCCCATTAATTCATTTCTTCCCATTTAGTGTTATTCTAGAGAGCTTGTTTTAGTGATATCCAAAGGAAATTAACTTTTATTTCTTTTTTTAAAAAATCTTTTGCTATTCCAAAGTCTCTTGAGTTGTTCCTTGTCGTACTCCAGGATTGGATATGTTCCTAAAAATATAATTTTGGTTTCGTCTTATTAGTTAACAGTCTTAGAACCTTGTGAGAATTAACATATCACCTGAAAAAAAGGTTTCTCTCTCTTAGAACTGAAATGGGGAGAAATACAGCTTAACAAAGCTTCACAGAATACACATTGTTACACTTGACTGAATTTTTTTTAATCACACAGAAAGACTATAAACTTGGCTTTTATAATATGGAGAAAGGAAAACCTCATCTGTCCTCTACTTTTCAGAGAAAAGTTTAAGCATAATGAACATCTGCTTTCTAGAACTTCCAATAGGGTTAGAGCAAACTTATCAGAATTACCTAGAGGGCTTGTTCAGATAGACTGCTGAACTTCCAATTCAGTAGGTCTAGAATGGGGTCCAAGTCTACATTTCTTACAGGTCCCAGGTGATGCTGATTGATGGTCTGAGATAGTATAATGGATTTTCCTTATAGAGATAATAAAATATGTAACCAAAAGGTACATAAATTTCTTTCTTTTTTTTTTTTTTTTTAAAGATGAACAGAAGTATCAACAGGTGATTGAGGAAGCTTTGAATTCAGGCTTGCTTGGAATTTCTGCTTAGGAAATCCAGGAAAGGAATCTTAGAGATAATCTAGTCAAGCCTGTGTATTTTCCCATTATAGAAATTCAGTCTTGATTACTAAGTTGCTTGAGGTCACATAGAGTTTATTAGTGTCAGAATCAAGCCTAGAATGGTTTCTTGACTCTATAGCCAATGCTCTTCTTTTTAGTATAACCCTTGAAGTAAACTTCTGATCTTTCTTTTAGGCATTCTTCAAGCAAAATAATGTACCTCAGGAAAGCCGTTTTAATCTGAAAAAAAATGTGGAGGAGGAATATAGGAAGTGGAAGTCAATGACCAATGAAAATGACATCATTACCCACTTCTCTATGCAAGGCTCTCCTCCTCTCTTCCTTTGTCTTCTCTGGAAAATGCTCTTGGAAACAGATCATATTAATCAGATTGGCTATAGGTAAGCCAGAAACCTACATCTGCATTCCATTTGACAAACCATTATACCATATAGCAATATAACTTATTATTTATTCTTGGTTTTCTAGAGTGTTAGAAAGAATTGGAGCCAGGGCCTTGGTAGCCCATGTGAGAACATTTGCAGATTTCTTAGTATATGAGTTCTCTACGTCAGCTGGGGGTCAGCAACTCAACAAATGCATTGAAATTCTTAATGACATGGTATGGAAGTATAACATTGTTACACTGGACAGATTAATTCTCTGCCTGGTAAGAATATGCTTATTTAAGAATAAGTTTCTAAGCTGCTTCATTCTCTTTTGGATCAAGGTGTGTGACTGACGGATCTTGTATTAATGTAGCTATATTGCTTCTAAAGATTTAAGGAAATTATACGATAATCAAGCATTGCTATCACTTCCCTAAGGAACTAGAGATTTCCCAGTGTCTTCATTCATTCAGCAAGTGTGTATTAAATATCTGCTGTGTTCTATGCATAGAAAGTATAGAAGTAAATAAGACAGTCATGGTCCTGGCCTTGTGATGCTGTAAAAGTACAAGCAATTAGACCCTGAGTTGATTCCCAAAGGCTCCCACTAGAAGCAGGAAGTGGTTTAAAAAAAAAGCCATTGATTTTCTTTGTAGAGTGCTAATAATCATTTCTGTATACTTTGGCAGCCATATTCAGAACTGAATGTTTCTCATAGCCACCCAGTATTCCCCAAATTATTTTTCGTCTTCAGTTGATGTCTATTTCAGGCAAAATTTTAAGAGAAGACACTGAACCAGGCTGGAAAATGCTACTTTTTTTTAAAACTATAATGGTGATATTTGGGGTGGCTTACTTGATTAACATTAACCTCTTAGCTATGGAACATAAATATAAATATGGTTATGACATAGGAGGAGAAATAAGCTAAATCTATAAATCAGTAAAATAGAAGGATAAGATAGAGGTGTAAGGAAAATATCGCCAGGGAACAATGAGAGACCACATCTATCTAGGTGAGAGATCTTGAAGGATGGATTGAATTTCAACAAAAGAAAAAAGAGGGACACTTTGGGCAGAAGGAATGGTGAGAACCAAAAATGGGCAAGAAAGTCAGATATGTTTAGGGAATTCTGAACAGTTGGTTAGGGGTAGACTCGACATATAATAAAATTCTAATAATAGTGAGATATTACTGTCTTCAAATATAGACTATCTAGTAGCAGACCCATGCTTTTGCACAGGTCAGACACTGTAATATCATTTTTCTGTTGTTCTCCAAAGGCCATGCGTAGTCATGAAGGAAATGAAGCCCAGGTTTGTTATTTCATAATTCAGTTGCTGTTACTCAAACCAAATGATTTTAGAAATCGAGTAAGTGACTTTGTGAAGGAAAATTCTCCAGAACACTGGCTACAGAATGACTGGCACACCAAGCACATGAATTATCACAAGGTACTAATTCAAATCAGTGCTTCAGTGAATCTTGTTTACGCCATTCTTAGGTATTTGGCTAATTGGTTTGGCTGTTTTCTCTGTGGTTCTACTGTTTTCTCTCTAATCTGTATAGAAGGAAATTAGCTCTCTAAACTGCCTCAAGGTTCTAGAGTATCTCTATGTTAGGGATTTATTGAAACTGCAGTTTTAGTAGACGTGAGTACTTACAAAATGAAAGGGTTATTACAAATTCTTTTATACATAAATCTCTTTTGGTATGTCTTTGGGATAATATTTTTGTCAAGTAAAGCACTCTAGATTTATTTCATTGCATTGCAAAAACAAACATGGTTTCACATTCTTTTAAAAATGACAAGTTTATTTAGCTTTATTTTTTTAAGAGAATAAAAAAGGATGCCCTGAACACTGGCCATTTATTCACTTCCACAGAAATACCCTGAGAAACTATATTTTGAGGGCCTGGCGGAGCAGGTTGATCCTCCTGTGCAGATCCAGTCTCCCTATCTACCCATCTATTTTGGAAATGTGTGTCTTCGATTTCTCCCAGTATTTGATATAGTAATCCACAGATTTTTAGAGTTGCTTCCAGTTTCCAAATCACTGGAGACTCTACTAGATCACCTTGGTGGCTTATATAAATTTCATGGTAAGCTTTTTCAAATTTTAATTCCATCTAATAACTCAATAAACAAAAGTAGTCTGGGCATGACCATATGGGTAATCATGGTTCTAAAGATTTTATTTTAATTGTTTTTCAATAAAAGTGTTTTGAGAATAAGTGCTATATAGCAATGCCATGAAGTGTAAAATAGATGACATAAAAATATGAATAGGTAGGTCATGGCAAATGTATTAAAAAGTAGAAATAAAAGTGATATGCAAGAGATGCCCCCTTTTACATAGTGTGTGATTAGTTGCCAAATGGAGAAGGAGAAGGGTATGATCTGAGTTCAGAACAGACTATGTTACTATGAACTAACTCAGCAGGCTTCCTAGATGATAGGATTCGAGCTGTTGATATATGTGATTTATATAAACAGGAAGGGAAAGAGAACATCCTAGGCAGAAGGAATCCTTTGGAAAAATCATAGCATTTTGAAGACAGTCTCCTCATTGGCTAAATTGAGAATTTAAACTTTGTACCCAACAGTTAGATCACTTGAAATGCCAGGCTGAGAAGTTTTGATCTTATAACCTGCAGATAATCAAGAGTCAGCTAGAAGTTACTGAGTAAGGTCATGGCATAGAAAGCGTTACTTTAGAAAGATAAATCTAGCTGTAGTTGGCAGCATGTTTTGGAAGGAAGAAGCCATTTCAAAGACTTCTGTCAAAAAATTCAGTTATATGATTAGTACCTAAACAACTATGATGACATTGGAAATGAGAAGGAAGGGACAGATAGTCAAGGAAGAAGGAAGAGAACTTGATTGGCTGCTTGTGGGGAGAATATAGAAGGAAAGAAGTCAAAGACAACTCTGAAGTTTTAAACCAGGTGACCAGAGAATGGTGGAGTCAGTGACAGGAGCGTGAAAGGCCTAGAGCCACTGTGGGAACTAAGTGTATTTCTCGGGGGCGGGGGGGGGGGGGGGGGGGGGTGGGGGAGTTCTTCTCAGTCCTTTGTCTAAGATGTCTTCCTCCTAACCAGAAATCCGAATTGCATTTTAGCACTACAGAATAGATATGAAGTTCAAGCAAGCATTCCTTTAAAAAACTTTTTTTGGGGGGTGGGGGAATTAGGTAACATCCACATGGTAGAGAAGGGTATGCAGTGAAAAGTAGTTAACCCCATCATGACCTCCAGCTGGCCAGTTTCTTTCTCTAGGAGACCACTGTTACCAGTTTCTTGTGTATCCTTCCTTAGATATTCTGGGGTTCGTTTTTTTTCCCCACATAAATAATATAGGATATGCACATTGTTCTGCACCTTATTTTTAATGCCTTTATAATGTGTTAGGATTGATTATTTTGTATCAGTACATAAAAAACTCATTCATGCCACACATGCCATGATTTACCTTGTTTTGACCATTTAGACTATTCTAATCTTTTGCTAATGTAAACAGAGCTGCAATGGATATTCCTTTACATAACATGTATATGTTATTAGAAGCCTTCTGCCTTGTCCTAAAATAAAAATACTCATTGTATGCAATTGCCCAGCATGTGAAATAGTTTCATGAGCTTCTGAGCTATTTTTTTGGTAATCTTGAAAAATGGGGTTAGTTTTTCATTGTGGGTAACCAGATTAACGTTGTGATGATCTGTTTTCTTCTTGGCAGATCGGCCTGTGACTTATTTGTATAATACTCTGCACTATTATGAAATGCACCTGAGAGAACGCCCACATCTCAAGCGAAAGCTTGTCCATGCCATCATTGGCTCACTCAAGGATAACCGACCGCAAGGCTGGTGTCTAAGTGACACATACCTGAAGTGTGGCATGAATGCACGAGAAGAAAATCCTTGGGTCCCAGATGACTCCTACTATTGCAGATTGATTGGCAGACTAGTAGATAATATCCTTTTCATTGTGATTTTTCCAGACCCTTCAGAAATAACTATATGTTGATTTGTGAGAACACATGTTATCCTTTCAAAGTAATATTTTTATATATTCCAAAACTTGTTTTTTTAATGATCATTTTTAGTTTTACTTTTGTAAAGGTTTTGAAATCTTAAATTAGCAGCAGCAAGTTAGCTGCCAGATAGGCAGACATTCACTCCATTAAATTTTATATCTAAAAACAGACCTAATGAGCCTGTTGCAAAGAAAAAAATTCTTATTTCTAAAAAAAGTACTCTTTGTTGTAGTAAATGCATCTGTTGGCTACTGGAGAACATAGAATTTTGTTGCTTTAAATAAATCCTTAGGTCCTTTTAAAGAATATTAATAGATAATAATACAACTTTCTTTTTTAATGAAAAGGCTGCTGTATATGTATTTTTATTTCTTTATTTTGATTTCATGTTTTAAGTTGTTAGCACACTGTGCTTACTATGTCTGTTTACCATGCCACTGTTTACTAGGTAGAGCAATTTTACGTAAATGGGTGTGATTTGTTTTCTTATGTGAAGGCATTTGTTTCCTGAAGTAAAAGATTTACTCATTATAAAGTAATGTTCTTATCAACTGTCTTATAACTATTAAAAGAAATAGGTGGATGAAGCCTGGGGCTACTCTGGTTGCCTCTCTAGCTATCTTGTCAGTTATAAAAGCACAAGAGGTGCCATTTATACCTTGTGGTTAATCACATGGTTGCTGTCAGTACATTTCAGTTATGTCAAACTGATGTGTATTTGGTTCTTATTTGCCTCTTAATTTCTGTTCAGTCACTTCTTGGGGGCTTATAATCAGATAAATTGATAATAAAATGAGATATTTACACGTGAAACACTTTTAAAACTATGAAGCACTACAAATGT
This sequence comes from Phoca vitulina, assembly GCF_004348235.1. Taxonomy (NCBI): domain Eukaryota; kingdom Metazoa; phylum Chordata; class Mammalia; order Carnivora; family Phocidae; genus Phoca; species Phoca vitulina. Next base: position 32,117,116 of record NW_022589712.1, read on the forward strand.
GAGCCATTAATCTCAAAATAAGCAGTTACTGCTTTAACCATCTGCACCGATGGCTGGCAAATCTCCTGGTCCTTTCCCAAACTGTGACTGGAGATTCAATGAGTTTCCCAACCCAGCTGCGCATGCACTGCATGTTACTTGTGTGGAGCTCATGGCCTTGGCTGTTTCAGGTGAAGATGTTGGAAATGCGCTTCTAAATGTCGTCCTGAAAAGGTGTGTATTCTGTTTCATGTAATAAGATTCATTGTTTATTTGTAAAAAGAATGATATTTTATTTGGAACTCTTAGACAAACCTGTTGTCCCAAGGCTGATGCATATGGGATGGTAATTGTCTTTTGGTCCCAGATTTTATCTTTGTGATACAGATGTAATGGAGTGAGCCCTGGACAGTGTCAGAAGACCTGGGTTTGTTCCCACCTCTACTCTTCAGTAGCTGTTTGACATTTAATAAAGTTAGGAATAATGTTAACATCTCACCAAAGATAGTTTTTCAAGATTACTTTCTTAAAGATCAACATAAAGTAGGGGGTAATGATTGGAGAAGTATAAATAAGTAGAAATAGTCTTTCATCCCAGCAACCATTGTTAAAGGAGACAACTAAGAAAAGCCTTACTTACCTTTTGGGTATATTAAATTTTTACTCAATAAAAATTCATTGTAGTTTTTTTGGAGTAGGTCAGTTGTTAGCCCTGAATTATATAAATTCTCAAAATAAGATCCATTATCAACCATATAAAAGTATTTTTGTAATTTCACATTTTTTATTCTTTTTTTCTTCACTTAAAGTCAGCCGTTAGTGCCAAGAGAGAATATTACAGCATGGATGAATGCAATTGGACTGATCATCACTGCGTTACCAGTGAGTTAATAACTGTGATTTGTACATAGTAATGGAATGCAGTTGTCCCCTGTCGGCCACAAGAATAAGATGCATGTAAGATGCCCTGTACGAGGACAACACACAATTAAGGAAGTATTTCTGTATTTTTTAAGTTTTTATAGTATTATTGCTTCAGAATCCTGCAGTGAGTATTTTCTTTGCCTTCTGCCTGAGATCTAAAAACCTACCTGACCTACGGGTCCCTGCATCCTTCAGTCCCATCTTATCTATCCAACCTTACTTTGACATTAAAATCTGATCTACTTTTGACCACTTAACAAGTTACGTATTGAGCCTTTGCTCATGCAAATAATGCTTGTTGAAATATGTTTTAAGTACTTCTGATGTGTGGCGTAATGAGACATGCAGAACCCCTCTTCCTTCTGTTAGCTTCTCTAAAGCCTATTCATTCTTTGCCAGCTTAGGTCCTGCTTCTTCAGTGACCCCTTCTGTGACCTCACATGTGTCTACTCAGTTGACTGTTGGCAATAGTTGACTGTTGCAATATCTTTCAATAACATTGTCTAACCCTGTGCTCTCCAAACTTGATTATTCACCTCTCCAAATCAATCATTTTTTTCCTTACACACCTCCAAAATATATGTATTTATTTCTGAGTTATTTATGTGTACTAGTGTTGTCTGTATATAGATATTGGTAAAAACAATTTACTGTATAGTAAATATCAGACACTAAATGAACTGGGCAGACACATGTATAGAGCTCTCTAACTCACAGACACTTATCCCCAGGTTCTTATTAACTTAATTTGACTTACTGTGAAGCCACCTACTTTTGCTTTCAAAATCTCCACTACACAAAAACACAAGCTAGATAAGTAAAACTTTAAAGAATGAGAAAGTGCCATGATTTTAGGCTTTGGAGTGGAATATTGGAAATGGGGTGGAATACCGGATAAGGGTATTTTTCATCAGGCTTTCCTCTGATTTTAAAGGAGCCATATTGGATTGTCCTGCATGATCGAATTGTGAGTGTAATCAGCAGTCCCAGCTTGACAACCGAGTCAGAGTGGGTTGGCTATCCATTCCGCCTATTTGACTTCACTGCTTGTCATCAGTCCTACTCCGAGATGAGCTGCAGCTATACGTTAGCTCTCGCACATGCTGTGTGGCACCATTCTAGCATTGGGCAACTTTCTCTCATTCCCAAGTAGGTATTATGATTTCTTAAGTAAATTGGACTTTTTCATTTTGTGTTTTTTTAATCTCATTTACACAGGAGGTATGTATCTCATTCAGTAGAATAACTTGCAAAGTGAGTTTTAATTAAGTAGAATTTCTAGATAATGAGAAAGTTCCTTTATTTCAGAATTGTTTGAAAAAATTAATTTGTATGCGCAAAAAAATAGTCTGGCATCTAGTTTTCCATTACAGTTTCAGGAGGTTTAGTCAGATGCAGGCTTTTTCCAGAATATATCCCAAAAGGTGCATTTTGAACTGAATAACTCATATTAACCTATTTTCTGATTATTTTTCTTGACTATAAAATTGGTAGTAATTAGATTCAGATTTCTTCAGAATGGCATTTATATTAGATTGGTTATTCTCGTTTTATTTCAAATATTGGTTTTTCCTGCTATTCAAAAGTAGAGTATTCCTATGAAACCTTCCATAAGCCAAAATGACATAAAGTGAAGCGTATCCCACCCTTTCTGAAAGTTCATGTTACGCCAATTCATTTTTACAGAAAACTACATTAGTACCTATTTTTGCTAACCAAAAGAAAACCAAAGAGAATTTTTGCTTTTTACAAAAAAAAAAAAAAAAAAAGCCATTACTATAATAATGTAGGCCTTTTGTAAAAGCAAAGTGGCATAAAGCAAATTTTCAGAAAGCAGGCAGGGGATACCTGTAATTCACATTCTGTCATTCAGTAATTTTACTGTTGAGAATGACTCCTAAATCTGAAGTAATTTATTTTGATAATCAAATGAAAATCATAGCCAGTGAGAATGTAAGATTAATTAGAAAAAGAAACTTTACAAAAAATTACAAATTTTAGAAATGCCTGGGTGGGCTGTATCAACAAAGTTCAAACAATTCAGCTGATTTGAAGTGAAAAGAAATTTTTCTAATCTTCAAATTTTAGGTTTCTCACTGAAGTCCTTCTTCCTATAGTGAAGACCGAATTCCAGCTGCTTTATGTGTACCATCTTGTGGGGCCATTTTTACAAAGATTTCAGCAAGAGAGAACTCGATGTATGATAGAGGTAAAATATAACCTGGGTTGTCTGTGATAAGATTAAGTTCTAAAAGATCTATTGTTGTTTCTTTCCCAGTGTTTTCCAAACTGTATATCATCATAACCATTAGTAGTGAAATTAGTTTAGCAGGATCTAAGAACAATTTTAGAGGATTTAGTGTGCCCATAACTTAGTATATCTATAATGAGTTTGATGTGGGATGTATTAAATTAGAAATGCATGGGAAATACTCATTCTTAAGGTTGAAAAGAGGGTTAAGGATGGAGAAGTGCATTTGAGAGCTGGCCCTATAGTACAGAGTAATTAATTAAAATCATGGGAATGGATGAAGTCAGTCACCTAACAAGAGTGCAAAGAAAAGAAAATGAGACAAGAATAGAACCTTAAAGTATGAGCCACCAAATGGAACCAAGAAGGTACAACGTAAAGTATCCCTGAGACTGCAATTTAGACATTGAGAAATGGTTTCTAGAAAGGAGATTGTCTATCTCTTCATTTTAAACGACATTACGGAGTTATGAAGAGAAATTGCATTTAAGCCCTATTAGGGGACATTTTGTAGCACTTTGGATTCCTTTGTAAATGCAGACCATTATCAGGGCGCCTGGGTGGCTCAGTCAGTTAAGCATCCGACTCTTCGTTTCGGCTCAGATTTGATCTCAGGGTAGTGGGATCGAGCCCCACATCAGGCTTCCTGCTCAGTGGGAGGTCTGCTTGAGATTCTTTCCGTCTGCTCCTCCCCCACTCACATGCACACTCTCACATACTTTTTCTCTCTCTCTCTTTCAAATAAATAAATAAATCTTTAAAAAAAAGTGCAGACCATATCGTATATCCAGTGCACATAGAGGTTTGTATGATCAGTGACAATTCTTCAACAAACGTGTTATCCCTCTGTGTTAGTCTTGTAATGGAGTCCAGCTACATCATTCTAAATGCTTGAACCTTATTTGCCCACTTAAATAATTTTATATTATTTGTTAAATAGATTGGAGTGGCATTTTATGACATGTTGCTGAATGTAGACCAGTGTAGTGCCCACTTAAATTACATGGATCCCATCTGTGACTTCCTGTATCATATGAAGTATATGTTTACTGGTGACAGCGTAAAAGAACAAGTAAGTTAACTTTATCTTTTAATGATATTTAGTTTAGAAAACTTGAATATATGATGATACACTTTTGTTTGAGTACTATGTTATTTTTTTTTCTTTTAAGGGGAAAAGGTTATTAGACCTTTTTAGGCTACATGAACACATTATTCTGCATGTATAATTCAAGTACTAGTGAATACATGTTATAATTTCTCACACTTCTTCCCCTTGATAGTTGCAGCAGGACATCTGAAAAGACCTAGGTGGTTGATTAATAGTAATCTCATTTGCAAGAAACAGTACAGAATGTCTACTTTTTAAAAGATCAGAGAGGTGCTATGTAATGAGTGAAGGAGATCCCACTTTTCTCACAGTGACTAGGGTACACTATGGGGACGTTGGACAGATTGCAGCATAACTAGAAGACTGAAGCCAAGGGGATCAAGAGAATAAGTCATATAAAGGGTATTTGAAGGAACTGGAGGTACTTAACTTGAATTTTCAAAGTCCTAGGGAATTGTTTGTGTTCTATTTGGAGGGTTGCCATTTGGAATAGGCATTAGATTTGTTCTGTGTTACTTCAAAAGGCATATAAACTCCAGTGAAGTTAAAGGAAGCACGTTCAGACTCAGCATCTAAAGAGCCACTTCCTGGTAAAGTCTTCTGAAAGTGGAAAGGACGTCCTTGAATCATAACTGAGTTTCATCTCTATAGGAACAGAGGCTTGGCTCTTTTAGAAGGGTGGAGGTAGGGCAGATAGGTGAAGTGACCTCCCCTCCATACCTTAATGTTATTTCTTTCTCTGGCAGGAAAGGAAGGTAAACTGACATATAAACATATGGATCCTAGTCTACCGGGTTCTTTCCTTGGAGCTAGGGACATGGAGTGGGGAGGATGTTCACTTCTTTATTTCCTCAGCAGGATTGTCAGAGTTGAGTAGAAACCAATACAGAAGTGTTTGATTTAGCATATTCTTTATATTTGGGCTTGAGAAACTTTGACACAAGGGAATACAGAAAGGAAAAATTATTAATAGGCTGATCTTTCCTGGTAAGGTCAAAGAGCATTTGAGTAAAGCTAAGAAAGCCATGGAACTGCTTGATGTTTTTATTTCTTTAAAGTATTTTAAGTAAAAGTAGATCTAATATTTTGTTTGCATTCCAAGTACAAATCAAAACCAAAAAAATGAGCTTTGTAGATAAATGTTACAGACATAAGTTACTCAAATAACTTCAAAATATAATCATACTTCATGCTTCTGTGATGATGGCATTTTAAAAGGAAGGTGAACTGGATGCCTGGGTGGGGGTGGTGCAGTCGATTAAGTGTCCAACTCTTGGTTTCAGCTCAGGTTGTGATCTTGTGAGATTGAGCCCCGTGTCCAGCTCCATGCTCAGTGTGGAGTCTGCTTCAGATTCTCTTTCCCTCTCCCTTTGCCCCTCCCACTTGTTCTTTCTCTCTCTCTCAAATAAATAAATCTTAAAAAAAAAAAATATTTAAAAAAAAATAAAAGGATGGTGAACTGGTTGGATACATAAAATTTCCAGTGTAAACTATATTAGCTTTTGACAGTGGGATGACTGGCTAGCTAAGTAAGTGAATATGTTTTTATAAGTGTAGACATATATAGATTATATGCACATATATAACGTGTGTAAGGGAGAAGACATTTTTTTCCTCATGTAAGAGAGAAATAATTTTATTTGCTTTTGTTAAAACATAAAACACAGAAAGAAACTTCTTATCCAGCCCACTCCACTCCCTGATTTTATTATCTCCAGATATGTATAAAGTACATCTTTAAGGATGGGAAATTGAGGGCGCCTGGGTGGCTCAGTCATTAAGCGTCTGCCTTTGGCTCAGGTCATGGTCCCAGCGTCCTGGGATCAAGCCCCGCATTGGGCTTCCTGCTTGGCGAAAGGCCTGCTTCTCCCTCTCCCACTCCCCCTGCTTGTGTTCCCTCTCTTGCTGTCTCTCTCTCTAAATAAATAAAATCTTTTAAAAAAAAATTATTAAAAAAAAGTGGGAAATTGAAGTTCTCTGGTTAAAATATTTTTTAATGTGTTTATTTCTTAGGTAGAGAAGATTATCTGTAATTTAAAACCAGCTTTAAAACTTCGTCTTCGATTCATCACACACATTAGCAAGATGGAGCCAGCTGCCGTGCCTGCACAAGCCATGAGTAGTGGGTCTCCGGCACCTCAGTCTAATCAGGTCCCAGGGTCTTTACCAGTAACTCAGTGAAATCCAGGTGCGTGGTGGTGAAAAGGGAAACACATCTGTCTTTGAAAGTGGACTCAAATCTATTAAATCTGAACATGATCAAGCCTACATAGTGATGTAGTAGAAGCAGTGAGGTTCAGATTGTTTTATTTTGATTCTAATGATGAATCTATTGATACTTTATAACTCCCATCTCCCTATCTATATTTTGTCTCTAAGAGATCAAGTAAGCTACATGTTGCTCATATCCATAACAATTTATTAGAGCTACCTAGGAATATGGAGGTATCTGGGATCAAATGACTTTTATCAGATACTTTCAATCTTTCCTATTCTAGCCACTGGTTTTATTTTTAATTTTTATTATTAATGACTTCAGTCTTCAAATACATTGTTTTAAAGGCACCACACATGTAAAATAGTTACCTAATCATTTTATACATAAATCTCTTGGTTTATCTTTGGGATAAGAGATTTTTGTCAAGTGAAGGACTCTAGATTTCATTGCATTGCAGGAGCACAGTTTCATATTCTTTTAGAAACAGCTTAAAGTTTTTACCATAGGTTTCCAAATAAATGGGTTAATGTTTCTATCAAGGCAGATTGGCAAGTTTTTGCCTTTGCTGTGGACTTGAACTTACTGTATGAAATGAGTTGGAAGCCATGTAAGAAAATAACATAGAAATGCATAAACTTAATAAAATCATGCTTAAATGGTGATTCTGCAATCTCTATTTTTAAAAATAAATTAATTGCTTTTCCAGGTTGGCACTTTCATCTAGCCAATGATGCGATTCTTTAAATTTTTATAATCTTAAAATTTTTAAGTATTTATATTTTTAAATATAGCATACATTTTGGTTTAGGGTTTATCAGATTTTGAGAGACAAACTGTTAATTTGGGGGAGCGGGATACGGCATTAAAATTGTAAAAAACTTAAAAAGTAATTGGTAAAATCTGCTGAATGAATAAACTGATTACTTACTCGATCTGAGCGAGTGTCTGCTGTATTCCAGGCAGTATGCTAACTGGGTCGTAACAGAGAACAGTTCTTATGGGTTGTACCCTACAGATGGTGACGGACATTGGCCTGGGACTTAAGAGTTACTATATTCTTTTTTTTTAAGAATCAGAGAAGCTTGACCAACTATACTTCAAATCTTTATTTCCAAATACATCCTTCTTAGACCTTTATATTCCTTGTGGTTCATATTATTCTGATCATTAAATCTTTATTTGCCATGCAAGTTCTCCAGAAATTTTATGCTAGAAATGAATTCAAGTATTACTTTTAACATAGTTTCAATATATTCTTGCTGCCTTGAAGAATATATTGCTTTGAGATCATAGAGTGGGAATAATTGTGACACTGGTATTATACAAATAGAATTAAAGGAAATGAAAATCAGTACCACTTTCTCAAGGACAAATACATTCCAGTTAATTTATTAAAAATTACCTTTTTTCCTCTCTTACTAAAAATATGGGGATATGATTTTCCCAAAATAGGCTTTTAAAAGAATTGTTAATCAGACATTAGAAGAAGATAGATTTATTTGGTTTTAGAATGCACCTGAGGGGAAAACAACGCCTTTATATTCATTGCATCCTAAGAGTTTTTTCTTTCTGGGGAAAAAAAAAAAAAGTCCAATAGGACTTTCTGCAGTGGTGGAAATATTCTGTATCTGTTCTGTCCAATACAGAGTCAGAAACTGTACATGCCTGGAGCACTTGAAATGTGGAACTGAATTTTTAATTTTATTAAGCTTTAATTAATTTAAATAACCCCATGTGCCTACATTATTGAACATTATACTTTAAGGTCCATCACAATTGCTCTTACCTAAAAGTAATTCAGTAAAATATTTATCTTACAGAGTTTATAGTATCAGTTAGGTTTAAGATTCTGGGTTGCATGTGAAAAATCAGACGATAGAGGCTCTTTAACACATAGCTACTACAGCAATAAAAATCCTTTCATGGGACTGGCTTCATTACAGAGTCCACTGGAGTTCTGTATAAGTTGGGGAGAAGGGGAAGAGTTTGCTTCCCTGGTTTTGATTATACAGCTGACCCTTGAACAACACGGGTTAGAGGTGCTGACCCCCACACACAGTCGAAAATTTATAACTTTTGACTCCTATTGTTGACCAAAAGCCTTAGTGATAACATTAGCAGCCAATTAACACATATTCTGCTGATAATATTACATATATAATATGTATATATACTGTATTCTTACAATAAAGCTAGAAAAAATGTTATTAAAATCATAAGAGAGAGAAAAACATTTACATTACTGTGCTATATCCAAAAAAAAAATCCGTGTGTAAATGGACCCATGCAGTTCAAACCCATGTTGTTCAAGGGTCAACTGTAGTTTACTCTTACTTATTTTATTCCATTTCCCTCACTATATTCCAGAGCCAAGATGAGTTTTGGGGTTGTTTAAGGATTTCAGCCAATGAGACACTATAATTGCAATGAGTGAAGGGACGGTGGGAGTGTTTGTAAGCCACAGATAATTTTAGGTGAAATTCCTATCTGAATTAGAAGGTTTTAGAAACAAATAGCAGTTTGATTTCTTTTTTCTACCTCCCAAAAGGCTACCTGAATAGCAGCCTTGCTTAAAATATAAGCCAATATCATGTCTGAGGTTTAGAAAAAGTAAAACATGGTCATCTAACATTAATGAACTTGGGAGATTCACAAGGCCTTACCATTACCCATTTACAGATGAAGAAACCAGGAGGCAGAGTTTCATCTCACCAGTTTTACAATGTTTTGGGGATGATGATTTCACTGTGAGCTTTTGAAATCCTTAGTAAATCCATGTGTTTAGAAACATATAGACATAATACAATCTTAATATAAAGAGTTTATTATAAAAATCACATCTTTGAACAACATGGGAATATGGTCCCTTTTCAAGTGGGGTAGCTTTTTTTTCTGATATCAGGAGTCCCACTCTATGTGTGTTTTTAATTACACAAAACTTAGAATTTCCAAATCTTGAATTTCACACCAAAAGGGAATTGATAGTTTATATTAATTATACCAATATTCACCGAGGCAGAACATTTTTCAGAAAGACCAAATTTTTGGGAGGATAACTGTAAGCTTAAGTAAATTATTAAGATTGACTAATTATGACATTAGCTGTGAGATTTTTACATGATGTTTCCACATTTACTTAAGTGGGTTAAGGTAGTCAATAGGCTTATGATTACCCTCCCGTGCAACTCCAAAGCAAGCCAAGGTTACTGCTACTGCTGTGTTCACTGTTCGAGTTACTTCTTCTGGTGTCTTCCCCAGAGAGGGGTTCACTTCCATTATATCTAATCCTGAGAGCAGCCCTATAACAACAATGGAAAATAATGTAGTTTGTTAAATAGTTGACATTTTTAATTCAGTACCCTGCCTTGAAATATTATCCAGGAGTGTAAACCGCTCGTGATTGCATCATGTGATGGGCATTCTGGAAGTGTCCAATGGGGCTTGATTTTCAGATCAGATGGTATAAATATATCCTGGCCATGTGTACACTTGCTTCTTTATGCATCCCAATTTTTACCTACCTGTTTTGTAAATTTCTTCTGTAATGTAGAGACCTTCTCTGTAAGACAGACCTCCCACAACTGGTGTGCCCGTAGCTGGTGTGAAAGATGGGTCCAATCCATCAACATCAAAGCTCAGGTGAATTGGCCTTTTTTTTCTTTTAAGAGATGGGAAAGAAATTCAGTTTAAAGTTGGTGGTTTAATACATAGTACATAAATACAGTTCTTACCTTGCTTTATAAATAGTAACAATCCAGTGAAGTTCCATAATTTTACATGAAGGCTTTATTAATAATCATTAACATCAGTAGTAAGTCCTTTTAATATTTACGTTACACACACACAAGCATCATACCTTCCTAGTAGATAGCTGAGTGCTTCTTCCATCACCTTGCCAATTCCCAGTTTATCCACTTCAGTCATTGAAAAATATTTAATACCCAGAGTTTTCAAAATGTAGCTATGAAAGAGGAGATATTAAGATAATCCTACAGTTAATAGTCTAACTCTATGCCCTCTTGTTTCCCTTTAAAGAAAAGATCACTGTGGCAAGATACATAAAATATTTAAGTCCTATGAACTATATGTATATATTAATGTATTTTTAACAGCAAGTCAATTAGTATAAAAATCACCTGATTTATAGACATAAATATTTGTATGGGTATATAGATATTGATATATATACTTGGTGCTTAAAATAATTTTTTTCTCATAGGTTTGACCAGCATGCCTAGCATGCAAAAGAGAGAAAATAAAGGTCCTTCACATCAAGGAATAAACTTACTGTTCCCCAGGGTCCACGTCTCTCAGGCCAATATACACAATATCTTTTGCAGATATGCAGGGAGTCACCCAGGAGAATCCTGGTACATCGGGGATCTAAAATTGCAATGTTTCCATTTGATTAGTATATATGAATCTTGAGCAAATCTTACATTGAAAGTTAAGGGCCCTTACTGGATTGCATATATCTTATATTTAGAACATAAATTTCGAGGAAATCATTAAAACACAATACAAGATTCAGAAGAGAATGCCTCCCTCCCCTTGTGGTGCTCTAGATGGCTTTGGCTTTACCCACCTTCACCCTGGCCCAGACCCAACCTGAATCATTTGTCAGCATCTACCTCTCTGTGCCCCATTCCACGGGGCCCTGCTTTCCCAAAACTCTGCTATAAAGAAATCAGTGGCTTTCATGACTTTTGTAGCTTCCTTCTTTATTTCTCTTCTCAGTAGGACTTAATCCCAAGGATGGCTTAGAGTGACTAGGGGAGATTTTCAAGCAGCTTCGGTTGCTCTCCAAATGCCCTAGAGCCAAGGGTGGCTATTGCCATGTGCTAACTACACACTTTGCAAGTTTATAAACCTATAACTTGGTTCAGAAAGTGTTACTTCTATGGTGAGAGCTGTGAATTGTGTAAGACTGATGAATCACAGACCTGTACCCCTGAAACAAATAATACATTATATGTTAATAAAAAAATAAAAAAAGTGTTACTTCTGAGCACTTAACAAGGGGTTTGAATCCCCAGGTTATCATAAAGACCAATATTCTATAGCTATATCAGTAAAAATTGTTTTATTGATATGCTACAAAATATCAATGAATATGAACCACAATGTTAAATCTTAATCTGGAATGTAATCTCACATCTTTTTTTTTTTTAAGATTTTATTTATTTGACAGAGACACAGCGAGAGAGGGAACACAAGCAGGGGGAGTGGGAGAGGGAGAAGCAGGCTTCCCGCAGAGCAGGGAGCCCGATGCGGGGCTCGATCCCAGGACGCTGGGATCATGACCTGAGCCAAAGGCAGTCGCTTAACAACTGAGCCACCCAGGTGCCCCTGTCATCTCACATCTTGTAGAAAAGAAGTTTCTAGGGAGCAAGGAGTTAGTTCTTCCTCTTATGATACAGATATGAACTTCTCACAGTAAAGATGTTAAATAATAAACCATTGTAATCCATATTTTAAAACTCCATTTTTGAAAAAGGTCCCATGATGTGGAGGGGATGCTTGGGAAGCATGAAAGGCTGTGTGTCACGTAGGAGAAAGAGGTAGGTTATAGACCAGTTCTGGCCCTTGCCTTGCTATGTGTTTGGCATGTGATCTTGAGCAAGTCAGTTAACCTCTGAACCTCTGCTAACTTGCTTATAAGGGATTACTCTCTGCCCCACATACTAAAAAGGTTATTAGTTTAAGAATAAAAAGGGAAGATATATGTAAAGTCAGTTTGCAAACTATCAAGTAAGGTAGAGGCACAGAGCCTCACTTCCTTCATGCACCAACCCTTAGCTTATTGGCTGCTGAGAAAATGGTTTGAGATTACACCAAAAATAAGATGGCACCAGGGTTCTTCCTTCCCTTCTACCTCCTCGACTTTGCTAAAGAGACGGTTCCTTTCTAATAGAATACAAACCAGCCCCTTACCTTTCCTTTTAGCTCCTTCAGAAGGAAAGACACGGGTTGTCCGTGCAAGTTCCCACTTGTGGTTGTCACTGGAGTGTTGATATCAGTGTGAGCATCCACCCAAATGACACACAGATCTGGGTGGACCCTGGCATGGCCAGAGATGCTTCCAACCGCCATACTTTAGAGGAAAAAAGTTTGTGTGAACATCAGGTTTGCAATATTATTCCATCCATCATACTATTAACTCAGTGCTCTCACTTGGTTTTCCTTTAAGTCAAAATGGCTGGTATTTCTGGCAGGTTTTTAACTGGAGGTGCCAATTAAACAATTATAACAATAGAAAAGCATAGCTTATGCTTAATTACTAACAAGGTAAGTTTTCATCAATGGGCTTACTAAAAAACTTGTGATTTTTTATTTTTTGGAAACCACCTTCTAATAAAATTGCAAATTATTGTTTTAACCAAAAATTAAATCTGTATAAGAACACTAGTCACACAGGAAATTCCTTAGCATGAGACACTATTTAATTCTCAAGATTAAATCAGGCTCGCTTCCTGTACTCTCATGTCTCTTGGTAAATACTTCATTCTCTCAAGTGAATTACTACAGAGTCCGTTTTTCCTAAAATCCGATTATTTTACAATTGGGGAGCATCACTCAGAAATCCTTGCATCTAGTTCAACCAGCATTTCCTGAGTGCTCACTTGCTATTCAGTGCTCAGAAGCTCTGCTTGAACTTCCTACTCTCCTGCCACACATTTAAAGACCCACTCTTATCCTGGTCCAGAACTCTCAAAGTTCAACTCAAACACTCCAAGCTCTAGAAAATGTGCCAGAATGGAAGCACTAAGTAATATCTTACATAAAATGTCAAAAGATTAGGATTTGCTATCTGGCACCTGTGTTCTCCCACCTGCGGATGGTCAAGTGTCATTCAGGGAATTGTGAACTTGTAGATGCTCAAAGTGAGGGGAACCTGCCTTGAAGCTTAGATATTGATTATCCAGTTTGGTATTTGTTTCCCCTTCAGATTTCTTGTCTTGTGGCTGTTTGCCACTCTTAACATTTCCACGTACAAATTTTTCCACTTAAAAAAGAAAGTGAGCCCCAGTTTCTCAATTGCAGTTTTGTCACACAGGAGCCCTGGAAATGGTTTGGCTTTGGAGGAAAACAGGGAGCTGAAGTGAGCCATTGTCATGTTTGTACTTTCTGATCTGATCAGACCTCTGATAATGTACTCAGGGACCTCAAGAGTAGACATTAAAAAGGCTCATGCACAGAAAGGGCCTTTGCCACATTATTTATAATCAGGAAAATTTGAAAATTACCTGAATATGTGGCAATATGGATATGTATAGTGATTTAATACCCTGATGAAAAATATGCAACAGTAAAAATTATGCTTATATATACCATGAGGTAACATAAGGAAATCTGTACTTTAGGTTAAGAACAAAGCACTGGATCACACAGTTGTTAAAATCAGGTATAAGGGAAACAGTATGGCAGGAAGGAAATATGCCCGATGTGCAATTTCACTTGAAATGTTTGTTAGGAAATACAATTACTACTATTTTATTTATGTGTGTGTGTGTGTTTTAAAAGTTTGAAATTATTACTTTTAGAACAGGAAACATACTTTCAAATGTTGACTTAAATGAGTTGTTCCTGCTATCAGGAATCAAGTATAGTAACCCGGCCAGGAACTTCGTGTTTATTCATCTAGGAATGTAAGTTTGTGATGCATATTTTACTGAAATCCATTCATGTCATATATTTTCTGCTGTAATAAAGGTAATGCAAGACTCTAAATGGAGCTAAGTCTCTATTTCCAAAAGAAATAACTGAAACAATTAAAAGAAGAAAAGGCAGATCGGTATAAAGTATTGATCAGCACTTTCCCTTTCGTATTTTCTCTCCTCTCACGGTTTCGCTTCTACCCCCTTAGGCCCTTTGTGCCCGACTTCAGAGAGAGAGTCATTAGGCAGGACCTGTGGTCTCCGCCCAGCACCAGGCTGGTCCTTCCCTGCTTCTTGACTTCTGCCACCACGCCGGCCAGCTGCTCGTTGGCTCTCCCCACAGACCTCGGATTCTTCACAATTTGAAAGGGAGGATCACTAGGGACATCAACAAAGGGCACGTCCCCATAATCTTTCACATCACACTCTGTAATTAAAAGCAAAAGTTTTAGGTCACTACATAAAAAAAGATTACAAAACAGTCTGTGTAGGATGATTCCAAACTTGCAAAACAGTGTACTTTTATAAGGATAAGCAAAGAAAACATCAGGAAGGACCATTCAAGTTGCAAAGCTAGAAACCGTGTGTGCTTCTGCCTGACATTGTCATCTCAGCTGCACACTGGGCTCTCGGTAAACACTTGTGCAATCAATCCAGTGAGGCTGGACACGAAAGTAGGACAGTGATCATCTTCTGGTTTGGGCTTAGTGAGCGGCCTCGCTGTCTTTATCTCTGTGTGGCCCTACCTGCTTATGTGCTTTCTACATTTCTCCAATAAGCATGTGTCGTATTTGTAATAAATTGTTTTTTAAAAATATATATATTATGTACATGCCCAGAAGGAAATGCACCAGTTACACCACTATTTTCTTTCCTTTTTTTTTTTAAGACTTTATTAATTTGACAGAGAGAGACACAGCAAGAGAGGGCACACAAGCAGGGGGAGCAGAAGAGGGAGAAGCAGGCTTCCCGCCGAGCAGGGAGCCCGATGCGGGGCTCAATCCCAGGACCCTGGGACCATGACCTGAGCCCAAGGCAGACGTTCAACGACTGAACCACCTAGGCGCCCTACACCAGTATTTTCTAAATTTTCTGACTAATTAACAGTCCTTGGTTTCAATCCAATCTGTTACCTGCTGAAGTAGTTCAGCTCCCTCCCCTGTGCTTTGTACCTGCCTCACAGTGGTATTGTCAGAATTCAATAAGCATATGATTAGCAACGAGCTTAACACTTCAGTGAGCTCAGGAAATAAAGGCTTAATTATTATACTTTTTTAATAAGGAGATATTGCAGGTAACCCGAGGTTCCTAAGGACCTGGGTGCACTTCCTAGAAGGACTTGCATTAGGTGTCAAGGTACAGAGCTTCAGGTAAAACTGTGACATGAGATCAGTTCAGTGTTTGAACTAACCAGTCATTGTATATTGTATTTATTATATGTTTGTGCATATCTATGATTCAGTAACACCTTTAAGAGATTTAGCCTGATATAAAATCTGACCAAATTATGCTTGTTAACTGAGAGACTAGTCCAGTCCATTTACACAACCCTTCTGTTCTCTCTCCCCCTCCTTTTCTCAGCTTCATGGCATATAATTCTTATTTACTAAAATTCATTCAGTTTAACTGTACAGATCAATAAGTTTTAGAAACATCTACAGTCTTGTAACCACCACCATAATCAAGATTTAGAACACTTCCATTACCCCCACAAGTTCCCTCATGCCCCTTTGCAGTCATTCTCTGCGCCCACCCCAAGGCAACTGCTGATGAGCTTTCTGTTCCTATGCTTTTCCCTTTTCTAGAACTTCATGTAAAAGCAATCATACAGTAGGTAGTCTTTTGTGTCTGCTCTCTTTCACTTAGCATGTTGTCTTTGAGGCTCATCCATGTTCTTGCCCTTGTCAGTGGCCCGTTCCTTTTTGTGGTTGAGTCCGAGCCCACAGTGTGGATGTACCACCTGTCATTTATTGCTTCACCAGTTGATGGGTATTTCATTGTTTCCGTTCTTTTGGCTGTTATAAATAATGCTGCTAGAAGCATTCAAGTACAAGTCTTGGTGTGGATGTGTTTTCACTTCTCCTGGGTAAATACTTAGGAGGAGATTTGATGGGCCAGAAGGCAGATGGGTATTTATTTAAGAAACTGCCAAACTGCTTTCCAAAGTGGCCGTATCATTAAGCATGCCCACCAGAAACGTGCGACAGTCCCAGTTGTTCTGTGTCCTCGCCAACACATCATCAGGATTTTATATGTAAAGACAACATTTGCTTTAACCTATACTTTTAAACTCTATATCATTTTCTCTCTGCAGGCTCATGTATGTATATGTATAGTACATGCATACACACATTCACACTGTGCAAACACTATGTGCTATCACCACCACCACCACCAGCATCATCATCATCATCACTGTCTTATTTCCTTTTGCAAACAGGAGTCTTCTTGCTAGCGGAGTACTTCCTACTGCCCCTTACTTTTCCTTCGCACTTCCCCTGACTCCCCTACCACCCACCCAACCCCAGTTCTAGCCCACAGATTCTTTTATACAATAGCCTGGCTGGAAAGACAAAATATCTGAGTGAGGATATTCATCCAACAATACCTATGGAGAATTTTCTCCATACACTGCTTTTTTTAATAGGATGTACTTCTAAAATCACCACTCGTGCTGCAATTCTGTGGGATAAATGTTATTCCATATGCATTCCCTTTTAGCAGGAGCCTCTCCTTTCTTCAGAGCAGGAAGGAAATCAGGCTGATCATCTTTCAATGGAAAAATTACCTTGTTCTTTCAGTTTCTCCAGCAGGCCAGCCTTTCTCAATGCTGCGGGGCCTTCTTCCACCCCTCCTCGTGGCTGAATGATTAAAAAATAAAATAATTCAGACATGATCAGATGCCCACAATAGAAACTCTTCATTCTTCAATCAGTTGAAGAGTAACTATTGTTTTTTGAGTTCCTCCAGAGCCAGGAATTTACCCCACCTCCTTGAATCATCCCAGTGAGGCAGACTGAATGAGTCCCATGTCAACTCTGAGGATCTAGAATCAGAAAGGTTATCTCATTTTCCTATAGACACGCAGCTAACAAATGGCAGAGCCTTAGTTCATATCCAGGTTCTTTGGATCCCAGAACCTGTGTCTCCTCTTCCCATGACAGACACCACGTTATCAACATGGTGAACATGTAGTTTGTGCAAAAGCACTCTGAGAGACAGAGATGCAATCAACTAAAAAGAGAGGCCTTTTGTTTTTGAGTAACTCATGAGCTAATAGGGAATGTGTATATTTAACCCCAATTACAGTACTTGGGAGATTTGTTTCAGTGCCGATACAAGAGGTCCTAACAACAAAAACAGGATGCTCCGAACTCTGCCGGGGACAGAGTGTGCCAGGTAAGGCTACATGGGGTAGATGACATTTCAGCTCAGTCTTGCAACATGAGTAGGTTTCCAGGAAAAGGGATGGTGTGGTGGAGCTACTCTGCAAACCCAGAGAACAACTTGGATAAAAGCATAAGAGGGGCGCCTGGGTGGCTCAGTCGTTTAGCGCCTGCCTTCGGCTCAGGTCATGATCCCAGGGTCCTGGGATGGAGCCCCGCATCCGGCTCCCTGCCCGGCGGGAAGCCTGCTTCTCCCTCTCCCACTCCCCCTGCTTGTGTTCCCTCTCTAGCTGTCTCTCTCTCTGTCAAATAAATAAATCTTAAAAAAAAAAAAAAGCATAAGAAAAAATCAAGTGTGGCATGAGAGTGTCCTACGTGCACATCTGCACGGGGGTAAGTTGCTGAGCTCCTGGGGAGAAAACAGGCCACAGAAATTCATCACCTGGGAGCTGAATTCACAAAGACCAACCCGGTATTTCAGGTTCTGACCTGCTTCATTCATCAGGATTGACAAGAATGCTCCACTTGCTGTTTTTATACGTCAGAGAGGCGAACACACTTCCTCCTTGCCATAAATCCTCTCCAGCTTCCTGGCAGAATAGCGGCCAAAAGAAACAGTTCTCTTCTGTAGCTCTCTGATTCTAATTTCCAACAAGGCTTGTAGACACAGGAAGTTATTTGGGGTTATCCAACGAGAAGACGTGCCAGAAGACCCGTGCGTCTGTCCCTAGGATTGGGGCCGCGGCACCAAATGAAGCAGCTATTTCTACCTAATTCCACTGACAGCTGACTTGCCCCGGCTGCCAGGCAGACCCTGGATGTCACATTCCTGCTCTGGGCGCCGAGCGCCCGCCACCCCTCTGCCCAACACGTTTTGCTCCTTTTCTCCCTTGCCTTCTGGCATGACCACCCCCACACACCTCCCTCCTGGAGCAGACGTAATTGCCCCTTCTTTAAACCTCAGTAGAGTGCCGCTTGGCTCTAATTTTGCCTTTCGTTTTGTGGTTGCTTTGTCTTTCCTCCATTATTAGATTTCAGCCCAAGGTTCTTTCTGCTCACGGGGCTACATGTTGTAGCCTTTCGTAGATGCTCAAAAACTGTCACCCTGAGAAAACCCCCTGGCCGTTTCCCTCTTCCTTTCAAGCTTTGGAACAAGTCTCATAGACCCCTAGTTGACACCCTATTTGTGCTAACGCAGTGGTTAGATTTTCCAGAGTGATAGGTTATTTGTTTGATTCAAACTGCTTCTCACTATTGGTCTCTTCTCACTGCTTGGTTTATCTGCCCACTTTGGAAATCACTTCCTTAGCTCCACTGACTTCGAAGCTGGGCCCCCAGCCCTAACTGGCCACAAGCATCAAGTCTGCGGTGGATTGACAGTGTGTGTGACATTAACACAAATCAGGTGCATAAGCTTCGGGATCATACAATCCTGTCTGGAATCACACAGTCAAGGCTAGTAACTTGGCAAATTGCTAAACCTCTCTGAGCCTTAGTGAACTGTACAATAAATATAATACTTCTCTCATATTTTGTCATCAGCTCCCCTCCCCCCCCCAACCACTCAGTGCCTTGCAAGGGAGTGGAATCTTTTCTCAGACTCAACCTTCTGCCCTTAATTCTCTCCTTTGCCTATCTGTAAACTTCTACCTCCTTTAGCTGAGGAGAGATGCTAATATGTAGGCCACCATTTTCCTCCTATGCTAGGGCTTAGGGTAGAAATATCTCTCTCTGAGCCCTTACTATCAGGAAACAATAAGCTTCCTTCTCATGGAGCCAAGTTTTAATAGGGGAAGAGCTGTAGGGGAAAAGAAAAAGAAATACTAAAAACAGAAAATGCATCAGGCTGTGTTTCAAAATACTATCCCTTTGATGGGCTATTATTATCATAGCATAAAATCTTCTGCTGAGGTCCGAGGGCCGGAGTATATTCAGGCTGCTACCTGCTTGTCTGCCTCCCTCCCTCCCCCACTCCCTCCCATCTGCCTGTCTTCCTTCCTTCCTTCCTTCCTTCTTTCCTTCCTTCTTCCTTCTTAAATTTTTATTTTCCTTCCTCCTTTCCTTCCTTTTGGTCAGTTATTTTCATTCTGTCTTCGTTAGAACCTGTCACAAGAATAGGTGAGTATATTGTGGGTTTTGCAATTAACCTGAGCGCTAGAAGAAACACTTCTATGTCAGCAAAATGTCCCTGTGTTCCGGAAGAGAGCTTTGAAGGACTACCAGGGGAGGCGCAGCAGTGTTTACTGACACTCCAAATGCAGTTTGGGTCTCTACCCTCTGACCTCTCCTAATCTGTTTTGCAATAAAATGCCAGAGTGCCAAGCATGAGTTCAAAACTAAGAGGAGTGAGCCGCTGCCCAGATGGGCAAAGAGAACACTGGAAAACGGAGAAGACCCTGTTTGAAACAACGACAATGACAAAATATCAACCCTCGGAGTTCCAAGTCACACTGTCTTGTTTGCTTTTGTTTTGTTCTTTGTGTTCTCCCTTTAAGCACAGATGCATGCTGAAGTCCGAGGTCTCTAATCACACTGTTTGCCAGAATGAGTGCGCTCACCAGAAAAAAAGGCTGCAAAGTGCAAGGTTGCTGGCATGTGTTGGCAACCTGGGCATTTCATAAATGCATTAGTTCCTTCAATGTTGCCAACTTCCAGGTGGATTTTCTTCTCTTTCCTTTTTCTTTTTCCCTCCCTCAAAAAGACATGCACAAAGGATTCTACCTAGCACATGTACCAACATTTTCACAGGATAATGAAAGCCCTGAAATAATATGAATCATTCACCAAGTTGCATAAACCAATAACATTTAGGTTATGCAGACTAAAAGAAGTCTGAAAATTGCTGCCAATCCACGAGATGCTTCTAGGCATTAAGACATGACGAACCCAAGGTGTTTTCTCAAAATCCTCTGGCCTTGGCATATGCGCTATTGAAACCCAAAGCAACGAGAACATGGGAATCTCAATGAGTAGCTATAATACAGACACAGCCCATTACCATTCAAATAAAAATATGTTCTCTTAAAGAATACCAAGAAAAATGTAGTCGATTCAAATAAAACTGGCTGCCGCTGAGATTAGGAGCCACAAGAATAAGTGAGTTTGTTACCATAATTCTCCAATGTTGCAAAATGGTAAGAGGACTTTAAAATATATCTATCTATTTCAGGCCCGGCTGTCCCAGGGAACTGAGCTAAGCAGACATTAGCACCTTACTAATTCTAAAGTCTGAGACTTTGTCATGAATTTCAGTTATTCAAGGCCACGCTTTTTACTCACCTGGCCCTTTGAGAAAGGCGCTCCGATGATCCCTACAAATTTTGACTTGGAACTCATGTTCTGGCCCCTTCTCTCTGCTGCACTGAGTTCTCCAGCCAGGCACCGCTCTCTACAGCCGTCAGTGACCGAGGCCACATATTTGTTTCCATTTATAACTGGGCTGAACCTGTTTACCTTATTCTAATGAGGAAGGCTGGCTCCACCCACCGCACGGAGGAAGAGACAGGCGAAGTCTCGCGAGGTCTTCATACCTGGACTAACCACGAGTCCCTTTGGGTCTAGATCTGGAATTAAGTGAGCGTGTTCATGTCGCCGGTTCACTCCCATTTTACAAAGCCAGCTGGATGACTAGACTCCTTCCTAACCACAACGTCGATTTCCTAAGCCTGAGAATCTTTTCTAATCATAGTCAATTAATCATCACCACATAAGTAGTGTCATGGTGCTCGCTGAGGAAACGCGGGGCAGGGCACCTACCACCTCTAGGCCTCTGAATCCTCCTTGGGGAACAGGGCCGGGCCGGTGAGTCGGTGTCTCGCTTCCCGTCCAGCCCTGCGACCCTGAGTGCCGGTCTCACACACGGGGATTAATGGTTAATCCATGAGACACGCCCCACGCGCCCCACGTGTCAAGGAAAGCATAGGCTTTCCTTTTCCCATTATTACTGAAAAGAAAAATGAATGACCTGATTAAGAACCCAAAGGTGTTAGCGAGCGAATTCTGAAATACGGTGTGCAGGGAAAGTAACAATTCTTGGGATGGGAATACCACAATCAGAAGTAAAAACAGTCTACGTTACATTTTTATCATGTGCCGGATGCTGTTCTTTTATATTATCTCATTTAATCCTTAGACCAATTTCATTATATATTTTTTTAAGATTTTTATTTATTTATTTATTTGACAGAGAGCACGAGCAGGGGGAGCGGCAGAGGCAGAGGGAGAAGCAGGCTCCCCACTGAGCAGGGAGCCCGACGCGGGGACTCGATCCCAGGACCCTGGGATCATGACCTGAGCCAAGGCAGCCCCGCTTAACCAGCTGAGCTACCCAAGCGCCCTTCTTAGACCAATTTTATAGCAAGTCTGACCATTAGTTCCATTTTTACTGGTAAAGAAACTGAAGCTCAGAGAAGTTGCCAAATGCTGTGCACAGGTGGTAGAGGAAGGGCCGTGATTCACTGGCATCCTGCATGCACCTAACCATTGGGCTTTACAGTCTAAAGGGGGGTGAAGTGTCAGCTCTCCGTGCCTGTCAAACCTGTGTGTCCCTGGGGGTTATCATCAGGCAAAAGTATGGATTTAAGAGAAATGCACCCTAAAAATACCTCCAACTGTAAAGTGATATCAATGGCATTTAAAGGGAAAATTCATTTAGTAGACACTAATGTCCTTTCCTATTGATGGAAGAGAATATTGTGGAGTATTTAAATACCGTAAGAGCAGGGAATTTTGTCTGCTGTATTATCCCCAGTGCTGAGAACAGCGCTGATGTGTGATCCCACTCATATTTATTGAATGAGTGAACGAGGAAACCAAGGACTCGCAGGTCCATTTCGATAGGACCATTTTCTTTCTTTCTTTTTTTTTTTTAAGATTTTATTTATTTATTTGACAGAGAGAGACAGCGAAAGAGGGAACACAAGCAGAGGGAGTGGGAGAGGGAGAAGCAGGCTTCCTGCTGAGTGGGGAGCCCAATGCGGGGCTTGATCCCAGGACCCTGTTTCATGACCTGAGCCAAAGGCAGACGCTTAACAACTGAGCCACCCAGGCGCCCCTTGATAGGACCATTTTCTAATGAGGCTTCTTATTTTTCACTTGTGAATTTGTCTGTATATCCTAGATATTTACTTCTGGTATTTTGGATAGCGAGGCATTAACCTCTTATGGTGTTCATGTTGCAAATAACTTTCCAATCTGTCAGTATTTAATCTGATA
This sequence comes from Phoca vitulina, assembly GCF_004348235.1. Classification (NCBI taxonomy): domain Eukaryota; kingdom Metazoa; phylum Chordata; class Mammalia; order Carnivora; family Phocidae; genus Phoca; species Phoca vitulina. The sequence goes on from NW_022589712.1 coordinate 32,139,857, forward strand.
ATTTTGTATATGTTATCTTTCATTTTGAAATAGATAACTGAATATTTTCCCCTTATGCTTTGTGTTCTGGGAGTTTCGTCTAAGTCCTTCCTGCTCTAAAATCATAAATATGGGTTTCTATATTTTTTTCTGTTTGCTTCAGAGTTTCTTTCATATTTAGTTCTACATCCACTCTTATACTGGTAAGTCCTCCAACTATATTTTTCCCCATTTAGGCCACCAGTTTCCTCAACAACACCTGCTGAGTGATCCATTTGTTCGCCACTAAGTCGAATCTCCATCATGTACCAGGTTCCCCTAAAAGCATGAGTCTGTCACTGAGTTCTTTCTTCTGTTCCATTGGCTTATTTCCCTGTGGCTGTAGCAGGTCTGCATCATTTTATTATCATGGGTGTGTGGCATATCTTACCATTCTTTGGGCAAGAATAACATTTTTGCTCTTCTTTTTCAAAACTGGTTCAGCTACGTATAGGCCTTTATTCTCTTATTTATTTATTTATTTATTTTTAAGATTTTTTTTTTTCTTTATTCGACAGAGAGAGAGCACAAGCAGGGGGAGCAGCAGAGGCAGAGGGAGAAGCAGGCTCCTCACTGAGCAGGGAGCCGACGCGGGGCTTGATCCCAGGACCCTGGGATCATGACCTGAGCTGAAGGTAGATGCTTAACGACTGAGCCACCCAGGTGCACCTCTATTCTCCTGTATGTTTAGAATAAGTTATTAAATTCCTAAAAAAGAATCCTGCCAGAATTTTTACTAAATTTGTCGGTTGATCCACAGAGATTTGCTCTCTTTCAAATTTCATTGTCAACATTTTTTTAATACTCTAACATCTTGAAAGTTCCTCTTATATCAAGCTGAGATTGCCTTCCTATTATTTTCTCCATTGATCACAACCCTTCAAACTAAGTAAAACATACTCTCTCTCACCTGTCATGTCTTTCTTGGGTCCTTTACTGGTTAGCCTGAATATCCCAAATACTTTTTTGGGTTTTTTTGTGTTACATGACTACTATTTTCCTTCAGTTACCACCTGGTCACTCTCTTCAAAACATCTTCTGACCTCCCTATGCCCTCCTTAAGTATGTGGCTTCAAGTGCATCCCTCTAATGTACCTCTAGGCTTAGACAGAGTCAGTCTGACCCATCAAAGACAAAATTGGTAATGCTTGACTTTTCTAGGCTACTGATAAAAATGTTGAACAAGGCAGCACTTATCTAAGAGTTCCTTGGCATTCCACTGGAAACCTCAGCTCAGATTGGCATAGCTCCATTAATTAATCACCAATCCATACGTATAGCTGTTCACTCAGCTCACTCAACCACTTCATCTTTTCTGGAAGGGCACCATAAGGAAACTACCAAGTGTGTCCTTTGTCTGCTACCTTTTGTCATCTACCAGTCTGACTTCCCTGTCGAGGGTAATGAATTGACTCTGACAGATAACTGTTCTTGGAAAACATCCTGACTTCTGGTCATCCCTGCTTCCTTCTTGCTATCAACACAAACCATCTTTTCAGTCTCCAAAATTGTCATCTCAGGACTTCTACAGGGAGAAGACAGAGGCCCTCTTACCTGTATCATCCCATCAGAGCCCCACTTTTCCCAGCCCAACTTTTTTATTTATTTAAGAGTGTACATATGATACATATATATCATATATACTCTATATGTAGTGTTGTTAAAGCCCTTTTCTTAACCGATCTCTTTCTCTGTCTCTTTTTAAAAATCCTATCTGGTATTTCCCTGAGGATGGGACCACATCTTATTTGACTATGATCCAAAGCCACTAGGATGAGATTTGGCACATGGGCCTTTGTCTTAGTTTCTTAGGGTTATAATAACAAAATACCACAAACTGGATGACTTAAGACAGCATAAATCTATTGTCTCATAATTCTGGAGGCTAGCAGTCTGCCATCCAGGTGTTGCAGAACCGTACTCCTTCGGAAACTAATAGAGGAGGTCTTCCTTGCCTCTTCCTAGGTTCTGGAGGTGTTCCAGCAATCTTTGCCATTCCTTGTTATGTAGATGCATCACGCTAATCCTCCATCTTGATGTGGCATTCTCCCTGTGTCACTGTGTTTTCACATGCTCATCTTTTTATAAAAGAGCACAGGTCCTATTGGGTTAAGGGCACATCCTACTCCAGGATGAGCTAATCTTCACTAATTACAACCGCAGTGACACTATTTCCAAATAGGGCCACATTCTGAGATGCTAGAGACTGGAACTACAACATATCTTTGGGGGGAATACAATTCAACCCTTAACTCCCCTTTGCTATAACAAAGGAAGGATGAATAAGCAAGTTGCATGATGAAACGATTCAAAAATGACATAACTCTTACTCTTTCCTTTTTTCTCTTTCTGAGGCTCCAAACTGTGACCCATTTCTTCATGAACTTTTCATCAGCCAGCTAACAAATGAGACTGTGTTCAGATGAAGGCCGGGATTCCCAGCACTTTTATAAAGGACTGGAAAATCCACAAAATCCTAAGAACTAAATCTCTAGGGGAATGATTTCAAGGTACACTGCCTGGACTCTTTAAGCCCAATGCAGCAAAGATGGGCCTGCTCCTAGAACACTTTGAGTTTACAGAAAAGTGTACACTGGATGATTTCTGGGTAAGTTACCTAGTCTTATCTCTGGATGATGACTCTCCTAACCCTTTGAGGCACACCAGAAGTCCAAGCAAAGTGGGCGGCCACAAAAAAAGGTTTACTTCAAAAGTCTGGCTCATGTTGTTTCATGTTACTTCATGACTATATATTTATAATCTCCTCCTCTCTTTGCCTTCCTCTCTCTCTTTACCTAGCCAGACTTGAAGCAGTACTCCTCGGGGTTTGGAGGCTACAGGAAACAAAATGTCAAAGTGTAACATTACCGATCTCTCTAGGAGCAGAGGGAGCTCAAGGTGATTGCACCAGGTGACAGAGGGTAATGCAAATGTGGGAGCTCTACCCACTTTGGTCTCCTGGGGTCTCCAAAGATATCACACAGTGTCCAATGGGACCCTGAACTACAGCCTTCGAGTCAAGGGAAGATATTTAAGTCCCATTTTGGAGGCTGCAGCTACATACCAAAGAGAGCCTAAAATAGGGAGAAAAAAGAAATCACAGGGAACTAAAATCACTAGATTCAGGAGGACATGAGCCACCTCTGGGCGACACCTAGAAGTAGTTTGGGGACTTAATGTCCTGCACTAAGGGTACAGATTGGAGCCAGAGAACTAGATCCCATTATTGGGATCTCGATTTACTCTGAGAAAAATGTGGTCCAGAACATAGAATGATAGACATATAAAATAACTGTGACCCCTGAGATAGAGTTGCTTGTCCAAACCACACAATGGACTGAGTCTAAACTGAGCCTGAAATCCACATTTTTTGGATTCTTCTACTGTTGTTCCTGCTTCCATGTGCCACCTCTCTCCACCTGCAAAAGTATCAATTATTAAAAATTCACAGTCATTTTTATGTGCTCATGTCTCATATTCTGTGCCTCATATTCTCTGTTCTCTCCTTTTGGGATTAAAGTCAAAAGTATCTTAGTGACAACCTCGTAGAGTAAAGTGGACATAAACCAAAACTCAGGGCACATAAATAGTTCAGAATTGAAGAGGAGGCTGCCAAAACAAAAGTTAAAATTTATCAGAATTTTCAAATAATTGAGGGCGCCTGGGTGGCTCAGTGGGTTAAGTGTCTGCCTTTGGCTCAGGTCATGATCTCAGAGTCCTGGGATCGAGCCCCAGATCAGGCTCCTTGCTCAGCAGGGAGTCTGCTTGTCTCTCTCCCTCTGCCAGCAGCTCCCTCTCTCTCTGTGCTCTCTCTCTCTCTGTCAAATAAATAAATAAATAAATCTTAAAAAAAATTTTTTTTTCAAAGGCCCCAGAACAAAGGCAGCTTCTGTTCTAGCTCACTCCTTGAGGTTCCCAATTTCTTTTTTGAATTTTAGCCTCACAATTCTTTACTTGTCATGTTAGGTCATCACTGCTTCTGGGAGTTTTGCCCAGTATTTTTAGTTGTTTTCATCAAGAGAGATGATCTCAATAACCTAGCCTACCGTTCTTGAAAACTGAAGGTCTACAGGTAGCTTTTTGAGGGCACTCAGGCAAATTACAGTGGGAATTTTCATTTTTGATCTTTCCAATGACATTTCCCAAAAGGGGAAATAGAAAAGTTATCCACTCTCTGGACAGACGTGTGAACCAGACTAATGCCATCTTAGATAAACCTACCATGATGACCACTCTGTGACCTGAAGTCTTCCTGAGCACAGCCCCCACCCTATTATTTCTTTCTGTTTAGTCACACCCTTAAGAACACCTTTGGGACACAGTATCTTGGATCTGCTCTGGAATGTGGACTGTGATTCTCAGATATTTCCTCCTGGGTGGTCTCCCAGCTCTAAAAGCAGGTCTTATAGGAGATGGGGTTGTGGAGAGCTATTCATCTTGTGGCCACCCAAGACATACTTCTGTCTGTAAGTCCCTTTAATAAACTATTTCTTGTCAAGCTGGACTTGAGGGCTTTTTCCTTTGTTCTTACGGCTCCTTCAGGTTTTGGAGGCTGTTTTGCATATACCTTCCTTTCACAGAACAGGTAGAAATTCTAAGATGTGGATTAAGGTCACGTATGCAAGGAGGCCTGGCTCTCTAGTTCTCCAGAGTCAAGAACAAATGAGTCAGAGTCACCTCTGAGATCATGACACATTTTTACTTGGCAGAGTCTAGCAGTTTCAAGACAACTGTTCAGTTTTTACACCTATACTCTATGGTTGGTTCAGAGCACATATTTCTACGCAGAGAGAGGGGAGCTGATGAAGGCAAAGGACTCTAGTCATCTAGATTCCTTGGTAAATAATCAGTACCTATTTTCAAAAAACCATTGCTTGCTTCTCTGCTTTTTGTTATGTGGGACTCAGAAGTATAATATATGAACACTACCCTTAACTAAGGATGAATCTAGGATCACAGATTGCATGCACTTTTCCCTTTAATCTCTAATTTGGTATAGTTCTTCAGTTTTTGTCTTTCATGAAATTCAGACTTTTAGGGTCTCTCATTTTAGATTAGTCCGAGGTTTCCTCTGATTAAATTCAAGTTTTGCATTTTTGTAAGAATACCACAAAAGCAATGTTGTGTACTTCCCAATATATCATAGTAGAAAACATGTGATGTTAATTTGTCACTAACAGTACAATTGATGTTGACTTGAACCACTTAGTTAAAGTAGGATCTGCCAGTTTTCTCCACTATGAAGTTGCTATTTTTCTCTTTGTAATTAGTAAGAATCTGAGGGGGTGATACTTTTCTACCAGCCTGTTTCTCATTATACTTTGACCCATTAAAGTTTATCCATTGGTGATTCTTTTTTTTTTTTTTTGGAAAAAAAAATTTTTTAAAGATTTTATTTATTTATTTGAGAGAGAGAGCACAAGAGGTGGTGAGCAGGGAGTCCAATGGGGAACTCGATCCTGGGACTCCAGGATCATGACCTGAGCCGAAGGCAGTCGCTTAACAAACTGAGCCACCCAGGTGCCCCCAATTGGTGATTCTTGACTAAAACAATTATTACCATGATATCTACCAAATGGTGATTGTTTATTTCCATCATTTTTCTTACATACATTAGTTGAATTCTACTCTAAGGAAGAGCTTTTATTTCTCTCCCACTTGTTCAGTTACTCCATTATTTATATCACCATGGACTGGTGGATTCCTACTTTCCTCTGTGGGTTATAATCCACACAGAGGAAATCCACATAATGTTTGCAGTCCCCCCAAAACTCATATTTTGGAGCCCTAATCTCCTGTATGATGCATTTGGAGATAGCAGCCTTTGGGAAGTAACTAGCTTTAGACCAGGTCATGAGGGTGAGGCCCTCATAAGGGAATTACTGCCCTTAGAAGAAGAGACACCGGAAAGCTTGCTCTCCGCACACATGCACCAAGAGGTCATGTGATACCACAGTGAGGTGAAAACAACCACCTATAAGCCAAGAGAAGCCTCAGAATGAAACCTCCCTTGCTTGATATTGGACTTCAGAACTGTGAGAAATAAATGTCTATTGTTTAAGCCACTCAATCTATGGTATTTTGGTATAGCTGCCTGAGCTAAGACATTATCTTTATTTATTTTGTTGCTCAGATTACCCCAGATTTAGCCAGTGTTTTAAGTTGACTCCTGTACCTTTGTTTACATGGCTCCCACATTTATTGAGCATTTCCTTTCTGGCACCACAAGATATCCCAGGCTCATCTTGTACTTCATTTTGTATTTTCCTGCTATTATCCTGCTAGTCATTTGTCCAGGGAGCCCCGGGTCCTTTTATTTTATTTATTTATTTATTTTTATTTTAGAATGGTATGTGAAAACCAAGATGTGTGCTAGGAGTGCCCATTGGTACTGAGAAATCATTGCCCTTCTGGGCTCTTTCAGCTCATTAAGCTAAGAAATAAGTGTATTACACACACGCACACACACACACACACACACATCCTATTCCTGTATCTGTCCATCTGAAAATATTGTAAAAGTCACAAGTTTTTGCCAATTGAAATATACTGGATTGTATTGATTCTCCAATCCAATCCCATAGATTTTCAAGAATTCATTCTAACCTTCTGTTTTTCCTTCTTTGTAACTCCCTTTTCTGACAGCAAGAAACCTGGCTCTCATTACCCACAATTTACTCATTTGCCATATGTATTTAGTATTATTCTTTAAATTCATCAAGTTCTCTGTCCATCTTTTGTTCTCCTCTTTTCTCTCTCTCTTTTTCTTTTTAGAGAGAGAGCATGCAAGCACATGAGCAGGGCTGAGGGGCAGTGGAGGGGCAGAAGGAGAGGGTGAGAGAGAGAGAGGGAGAATCTTAAGCAGCCTCCATGCCCAACATGGAGCCCAATGCCGGGCTGGATGTCACAACCCTGAGATCATGACCTGAGCCGAAATCAAGAGCTTAACTGTCTGAGCCATCCAGGTGCCCCTCTTTTCTTTTTTTCTCCTTAATAATTTTTAAAAGCTCCTTTCATATTAAGACTATTGGTCCTTTTTTGCTCAAATGTGTTGCAAACGTATATATTTTTCTTTACCTTTTTATGATTTTGCTTTATAGTAGTTAAAAATAATTTTCTTTGAGAAATTAAATTCAGTAACTGGTGTTTACTTTCTCATAAATAAGATTATACTTGAGAAAAGGGAAGAAAATAGTGTGTACTGACCAGTGAAGTGACTTCTTAGCTTAATGATAAAAGATATTTATCATTTCTGTTAGTCAACTCTTAGGGCTTGATTAAGAAGAGAAGGAGAAACACTCCATGGTGTCTTGTTGCTTTGAGAGGCCTCCCAGGGAACCGTGATGCTCTCAGCTCTGACAGATCTCAACAAGCAGAGAAGTTTTGGCAGGGACACTGCTGCATCATTTAATAGCACACTGTTCTAGAGGTTGTATTCTAACCCCCTGTGTATTAAGGGGCCATGTTTTCATTTTGTCCCGCCAACAGCATTTGATAGGTAATCAAATAAATACTTGCTAAACTGAATAGGTAAAGAATTTTAGGAGAAAACTATTAGGGTTATAATCAGAACATTTAGTCTAAACAAAGTTCTAATGGTCCTTAATAAAACGTTAACAGATGTAATAAAATCTTGACGTTTGCTTGGCATTTTACAATGTACAGTGCCCTTTCAAGTTAGTTATGTCATTTGATCTTTGGTTATGTATTCCCGGTTTTCCAAATGGGAATGAACTTAGAGATACTAGTTAACTTAGCCAAGGCCTATTGTCACCTGTGGAAGCTAACTTTAAGCAGACTTATTTTTGTCCAAATGCTATCGTTTACTGGATAATTTTGAAATATTTTGTCCCATTTGGTTACAGGTTTACCTTATACAATTGTCAAGCGTTACTAGTTGACACTCTTAAAACTGTATTTTAAACAATTTGGTTCAAATGCAGCCCCCAAATTGTTGCTTAAACAACCTTCTAACTTTGTATGCAGCCGTGGTAGAATGGCTCATCAGGGTAGATTGGTTTAACCCTGGATTTTATTAAAAAATATCAACACCAACTATTTGGTTGATCTTCAAGTATTTGGCTGGGACCTCCATCAATTAATGTGACTTTATATCTGTACCTATTGAGAGAGAATGATCTAAGGTGAGGTAATTCATCAATTCTGATTTTTTAATGCAGGTTTTATTCAGGGTTTGAACTAAAATCTAAGAAAGCAACATCCTTGGGCACCACTTTGATTCACAAGAGACTGGTCTCCCTGAGTTGCTTTTTACTATCATGAAATTGATTTTGGGGGGAAGACACAACAACAAGCAGTCTTATGAAATGGATATCTATATTTGCGATGGGGATATGACTGAAGTCATTATGTACTTATAAGTATTCCCTCCATGCAGTCCACTGGGTAATTTCTTTCAGACCTGAGTGCTGTAAAGTCTTTGGTTGGCCTGAGAAACTCTTAAGTTTTCTTTTTTGGGGCAGTAAATTCTATGCAACTGACTTTTCTCATAGGCTGTGTTTTCTAGGAAGCTCAAAGCCAAATTTGTGTCCCACCTGTAGCCAATTATGTAGGGGTCGTGGGGATAGTGTGTATTTGCACTTTACTTTCATTTTATCTGGTCCTGGTTCTTAATTTGTTTTTGACTATTATATTTTATGTGTTGCCTGAAAGCACCTTCAAATTCTTTATAGTCTCAAAGCATGAAAACACACACACACACACACACAAACAATTAAATTGTAAATGTTAAATGTTTTGATATACTCTTTTTCTTAAAATGCCACTGGCTGATTTATTTGTATCTGTTGAAAAAAAAGACCCTAAATTGTTTGTGAGAGTTATGAATAGCCCACAGACCGCCAAGAATTTAAAAATACAACTCTTGTTTGGTAAGTGGTTTCTCAATTGGGTAATCTAATCTCTTTTCTCAGATTTAGGAATATCCATTGCTTTCCATTCCCACTAAGGTCTAGCTTCTGCGCATGGTACCTCCAGAATTACAAAATTTTTTGCCAACGACGCAGTTGGCAGCAGGGCTGTGAGTGCTGTTTACTGTGTAATGTCCATGGATGTGGTTGCCAAACACTGTCATAAGTGAGCACCCAACAGGGTTGGTGCTACTGGGAGGAGCTTCTACTGTTTTCAAGACTTTGAAACAATTGTATGCAAGTTCAAGATCTGATGCTTTCTTTTCAATATTGACAGAAAGAAGTCGCACCCTCATTAAGACACATGTAGTTTTAGTGTTAGTTGAATTCATATTGCTGTTATAAGCATACTAAAGCTAATCCTTCCTAAAGAAGACTAAGAGAAAACTATGATTAAAATATCTATAGGACAAATGCTCATAAACATACTTGATGGCTGATTAAAAAAAAAAGAATCTGGATCACCTGGCTGGCTCAGTCAGTTAGGCGGCTAGCTCTCGATTTCAGCTCTGGTCATGATCTCAGGGTCCTGGGATGGAGCCTTGTGTCATTGTTGGGCTCTGCACTCAGCAGGCAGTCCACTTGAGGATTCTCTCTCTCCCTCTTCCTCTGCCCCTCCCCCCCAACTCGTGCCTATGCGCACACTTTCTTTCTTTTTCTCTCTCTCTCTCCAAAAAAAAAAAAAGAACCCAAGATTGCAGTGATAAAAGAAAGTGGGCAAATGGTGCCCTCTTCACTCATTACAACCTGAGTAATCATTTCTACTCCTTCCTTCATCCAACAAATACTTATGGACAACACTCTGTGCCAGGCACCTTCTACTCTTTCCAGCATCAAAACAGTGGATATTTACAAACCAATACCTTATAAGACTGAACTCCCAAGGAAGGTGTTAGGCACCTGTGGGTTCTATAAAAAACAGACATACTTTCGCGGCGCCTGGGTGGCTCAGTCGTTGGGCGTCTGCCTTCGGCTCAGGTCATGATCCCAGCGTCCTGGGATCGGCCCTGCGTCGGGCTCCCTGCTCCGCGGGAAGCCTGCTTCTCCCTCTCCCACTCCCCCTGCTTGTGTTCCCTCTCTCGCTGTGTCTCTCTCTGTCATATAAATAAATAAATAAATAAATCTAAAAAACAAAATTAAGAAAAATAAAACAGACATGCTTTCATAAAGGTGTTACATCTAAACATGAATGTCTTTAATGAGACCGACTGGGGATATTTATCATTTCTGTTAGTCAACTCTTATTCATTGGACAATTTCTGAGATTCCTCAGAATTTTAATTTTCTTCCTGCTGATAGACTAAAATAATATCTCCACTTATTAAAAAATGGATAGGTGCTTATTGTAAAATATCTACAATATTGAAAAAATAAAGAAGAAAATGAACATTACCCACAACCCTACCTTTTATATGTAAATACTACTAATATTCTGCTATATTACTTTCTAATATTTTGCGTACTTACATATTTTTGTTTTGGGGGAACTATTTTGCTCTTCGGGAACAATTTTATACCTTGCTTTTTTCTCTTGGAATTACTTCCTGAACATTTCCCATATTATTAAAAATCCTTTGAAGTGGGGCGCCTGGGTGGCTCAGTTGGTTAAGCGACTGCCTTCGGCTCAGGTCATGATCCTGGAGTCCCCGGATCGAGTCCCGCATCGGGCTCCCTGCTCAGCGAGGAGCCTGCTTCTCCCTCTGACCCTCCCCCCTCTCATGCTCTCTCTCTCTATCTCATTCTCTCTCTCAAGTAAATAAATAAAATCTTTTAAAAAAAAAATCCTTTGAAGAATGTTTCTAAAAAGATATCAGTATTCTATCAAATAATACCTATCAAAAACCACAAATAATTTGAATGATGAATGTTTAGATTGTATCACTCACTCTTCACTACTATTAAAAATACTGTGAGAATTTAAAAGTTATTTCAACATCTGATTTTCTATAAACAATATGTAAATGAATGATGGTGGCATTTGATATAACTGCAGAATGTAGGTGTTTCTCTTTTTACTTGTACCGAGAACTTTGGTTCCTGACTGAATAAGTATTTTATGGATTAACAACTCTAATTTTCTGAAAATGTGTGTTGATGTAATAAATCAACGTTCACTTATGGATGAAGAAAGCAATATTCCTAATAAGCACAACATCGTCTATTTCTTAAACATGTGGCATTTCCAGGCTAGCATGAGGCATGAGCATTTAGAGGCCAGGGTCATGGTGAGAAAAAAAGCAACGTGGGCCGAAGTTATTTTTATTGTTTTTTGCTGGAAACCTCCCTTCTCCCTAAGATGATCACTTTATTATTTTCTATTTTTTTCTCCTGATGAAATGCACCTGTATAATCCAACATGATAACGCTGAAGGTTAAAAATGATCACATATATCAAATTTGCAACATAAGGGGATGAAACACGCTTACGATAGAATGCAGAACTATACAATTGTGTGTTTACCACATGTGAACTTGAATAAGTAATTACCCTGGTGGCACCAACGGGCTTCTACTGTCTTCCTTTGGGGGCTTGACAAGCAGTCCTTCAGGCTTCCAAGAGGATAGATGGATAGATGGATAGATGTGAAACTCTATGAATAACTATTCAAACCATGAAATTATCACTTAGGCAAGTGTCTGCTTAATCTCATTAATATAAAGACATATCACATTCATCAGGCCCTAAATGGATAGCTTGTTGCCTAAGCAATGTGGTTAACTTTTCTTCAAATCACCAAAGAAAGCAGAGACTTCCTAGAGCAGTATGTAATTCTATGTGACTTCAGTGCGGGCACAGATGATCATGTGAGCTCATCCATTCTACAGGCTCTCATACAAACACCAAGATAAGTCTAATACCAAATCAGAGTGTTTTCCCAGCTTAAAACGGAGGCAGCTCTCACAGCAGCTAGAGCTGGGGGATGGTGAGAGTGTGTAACTAGTTTCTCAAACAGTTTAAAGGTGCCGTTGCAAGAGGAGTTTGGAGTTCTGTCATATGAGTCTTCCCCCAGGGTCATTTATGGGGCATATGACTGCTAGCACTCTGTTGTGCATCACACAGGATAGAAGATTGTGCAGTGTGGTTAGAAGTCCATAGATTCTGGAATCAGGAAGGGCGGGGTTTGAATACTGAGTATTTGACTTTGAACAACATGTACAAGATGGTTATAATAATAACTTTGAACGATTCTTGTGAGGAATATATTAAATAATGTATGCAATATGTCCAATACAGTGACTATCTGTATTAAATACTCAATAAAAATGGTGGCTAGTATTACTTTAAAATATACATATATTTCATTATTTAATAAAAATCACTCTGTTGGGAAGGGCAGTGTCTTTTCTTCTGACTTTTGTGACCCCATGCAGATATTCCAGAGGGCAGTGACTTGCAAAAATTGCTTCTTGTGTGAATCGAAAGCCTACAATCTCTTCAAAGCAAAGATTTCTCCATTCATTGTGAAATAGATGTCTTAACAGAAAGTGTTAGCAGAGAGGCTGATCAGTAACAAAAATTGATCTATTTGTCGCTAGGGACAGCAACTGGAAGTTAAGGGCCGCCACCCTCAAATGGATTTCCTATCCTTTAGTTTCTATACAGACAATTCAGAGATTATATTTTATCTTTTTCATTAAAAAAAACCCTAAAAGAGAAATTAATATTTATTAACTAAAAAGCAGGATTTGGAGCTCCTGCTCTTGAACAGTAAGTTAGTTGGGGCAAGGTGGGGCATTGGGACATAGCCTCCAAAGTGACCTGGTGATGGAAGCAGGGCTACCTGGTCCTTTAAAGCTCCCAGCCTAGTGCCACAGTGCATGCTGAGAGCCATAGATACACAGGTGTAGACAATGGATTTTCTTCCTTTGGGGGCTACAGATGTTTATCAGGAACCAGAAAGAACATTTCCAGTGTTTAAGCCAATAAGTCTCCACTATGTTTGCATATGAAGATTTCCTGGAAATCTTTTAGGAACCCCAATGAGTGGTCCCTCCACACCAGATCAAATAAATCAAAACCTCCGGGGGCCAGGCCTGCATATGGCATTATTTCGGTTTAGGCCGGTGAGTATCAAATTTCAGCATGCATCAGAATCACCCGGAGAGCGTGTTAAAACAGATTGCTCCCCTACGTCTAACAGTGCTTTTTCATAGTATAGGTACTCTAAAAATATTTGCTGAATACATAGTGTTAGATTTGCATTTGAAAAGAACAGATTTCTAGAACAGAGTGGATTACCTGGTGTCCATGGATGAATTTGGTTGTTCTTGAGCTCCTGAAACTATCTGCAATATTTCATGGGCATTTGCGTATGTCCATTCCAAGGACTGTTCCTTATCTTCAGCAGATTCTTCGGGGGGTGGAGATGGATGGGGGTCCATGACCTACAAATGTTACAAGCCACTCTAATGAGAAGTAAGTGTTATTTCTCTTTAGGCTTTGTCTTCATGAATAGAGTAAAAAAAAAAGAAGAAGAAGAAGCAATTGTTTGTATTAAAAAAACACATTTCAGAATTGGCAAGCACAAAAAACATTTCATCTTGTTAAAAATAATAAATCAGCCACTAAAGACATGAGCCTCTTCACCTAAAGAGCCTTTTGCCCATCATTGGTTCTGCCGATGCTTACTTTACTTTGAACAGAATTTATTGCAGGTTGAAAAATAAAGGGTAAGACTGTTGACTCTCCAAGGCATAGACCTTGTCTTGTCATCTTTGTCCCCCTAGGACCTGCTTAAGAGAGGCGCATCATGATTGGCTGAAAGTAGGAGAGTGATAATACACATTACCCAATTCTGGAGAAGCATACAAGAAATATCAATAAAGTATCATCTTATGGCACTCTGTAGTTGTGAGTTGAAAGACTTTTTTGACTATTTTTCAAATATGTTTTTATTTTTTTTCCTTTCTTCCAGCCAGTTCTTGCCCTTCAAGGCTCAAAGATGTACCTTCTCCAAGAGAAGATCTTGCTAAACACATTCCCCTTTGCAAAGTGTATAACAATTTTTTTACTCTTAAGTTTTCTTTTTTATAATGTTTGGCTCTTATAAACTGATACCTTCATTATATTATGGTTTTGGATACATCCATTAATGTTACACTGTTATGTCATATGAAATAGAATGGTATTATAATTACAGTTAAGAACAGAGTTATGATTCTAAGAAGGGCCCTCAACCCATGGCCACCACCCCTAATGCAGATCTTTCTATGCCAAATAGGTCTCAAATTCATATACAACTTAATTTAGAGAGATTATCTCTTGTGCACTCTGTTCCATAAAGGGCCTAGTGAAGACTCAGTATACTGACTAGTGTTATTCCAACGGCACCTGTTCACCAGGGTGCCAAAAATATAACTGTAATGTGCACCTCTGACAGCCCTCTCTGTCTCCTTGTCTAGATGTGTAGAAGGAAACGGCCTCACAGAATTTTAAATTCATGCATATTTTTTTCCATAAAAGTAACCATTCTCTTACATAGAGTTCTGTGATTTCTTTTAAAACTTTACAATGCATCACACAAACATTTTTTTCTATTAATAAAGATCTACCTTTTCCTTTTGAAAGACTGCAGAATATTCCACTGTATGAATACATAATATTTAGGGTTTTTTTTTTTTTTTTAACAAATCCCTACTTATGAACATTTAGATTGTTTTCAATGTTTCCCTGTGGTAAACACAGCAATGGACCTTCGTGTAAACACGGCTTTACACCCTTGCCTTTCAGGGGATTAGTGTAGCTATCAGTAGTTTTCTTCCTTCCCACCCCTGCAGTCAGAAGATAGTCTCCATGCCCATCATCTAGCAGCCATAGAAACTTGGGGAAATTGCTTCCGTTATTTTGTTTTTATTTTTTAAAGATTCCACTTATTTATTTGACACAGAGAGAGAGAGACAGCGAGAGAGGGAACACAAGCAGGGGAGTGGGAGAGGGAGAAGCAGGCTTCCCGCCGAGCAGGGAGCCCGATGTGGAGCTCGATCCCAGGACCCTGGGATCATAACCTGAGCCGAAGGCAGATGCTTAACGACGGAGCCACCCAGGCGCCCCACTTCCGTTATTGTATGTGTGGAATGGAAACACGGATCCAGTCACTTCCTCTCACATAGTCCGCATGGAGAGGAAACATGGATGTGAACATGCTTTGAAAACTCTCTATTCCATCAGTGTTTCGGATTCTCTTTCTCATCCACCGAATGCCTAGTTTGTGTGCATGAGACCCAGTTTTACCCTGAACACTCAGTAAACAGCAGCTCAGTGAATGAACAGACGGTGAATGGCCTCCAGCAGCACTTCTCAAACTGTGGTCTGCGCACTGCCTGCCACCACGTCCTCACCAGGGGTCCTGCTCCCTGGGACCACGCCCCTGACCTCGTGAGTTAGAATCTGTGTGTAAAGGCGGGGGTCGGAGTAGAGAGTCCCTGGATTCTGACTTTTATCAGACTTCCCAGGTGATTTGGATAGAGAGGAAAATGTGAGAACCATTGGACCAGACTACCATTGCCAGTCCTCTCGGAGAGCTCCCTGGTAGGAAAGGGTCACCCTACCTTTGGGTGGAGGAGAAGCAAGCTTAATCCAGGAAAATGTCCCCTGCACGTTTTACTGACTTAACTCCCATCAGAGGGTCCTTAGAGATCCATCACAGATGAGGCATCATAACCCAAACAGACAGTAAATTTCTTGTAAATCAATTTCCCAGGAAGGACTTCAGCTTTTTATTAAGTTTTAGGCTGTGTGGCTGTCTACCTTGGGCTGAAGAGAGTATTACCTGCCATGACTGCTAACAGTCACACTGAATGTGGGCTGTGCAAAATGTCCCTGTGGAAATAGGAAACCAGGCCAGTCCATTCTGAGTAACGAAGGCCATGAATAATGCACAGAGAATGTAGTTTCTTTTCATATACTTCTTACTGTGCTAATATTTGTGACCACTTTAGAAAGTAGAAAATGCTGGGAAAACAGGAGGGGGCATACATGAAAAATATATCAAGCAAAACTAACGAAGAAAATAAAATCAAGCAAAGTTCGACAACTTAGTGCTTTCTCATATGGTGTGGTAAATGGCTGCATGAGAGAACGATGAATAAAATTATGTCTCTGAAGATTAAGTAACAAGAATAGCTCACATTGGGAGAGCTCAACTGGTGTCAAAGCTGGGTTAGGTGTTTACGTCGAGCATCTTATTAAACCTCATTAATTTGCTAATCAATACAATGTTTTAGTAAAATTAAATGTGGAACAAAGTTAAGAAAACATGAACAAGGCTCCAGATGCTTCAAGTCAGCGGGTGAAGCCAGAAATCCTGGTTTGTCCTAAAGGTTATTAGCTTCAGTATCTATGAAGTCATTCGCCAGACGACTTTATTGGACAAGGCTGTGGTTTGGTAAGCCCGTAGCTGAACGGCTCTGAGAAGTGCAAGGTAGCCCTCTTGGGAAAGAAAAACAAACACGATTGGAACATCTAGTGCTGTTTGATATTGTCACTGGTGACGCTGAGGAGTGAGCCAATGAACACTCCCATCAAAATGAAGGGAAATAGATGTCAGTCAGTTAACATTTGACTACCCTGTTTGTGTAATAATATAATATAAGGCATCTTGTAGAAGGTAGGTTCCCTGTCTCAAAGGAGCTTACAAATCTATACAGGGGGAGAAAGAGTATTAATTCCCAAACACTTTTATTTCTAAGCTTGTATGTTACCCCTAACAAGTGGCCTGAGCCTCCCAGACTGGTGGGTAGGAATCAAGAGATGAAAAACAAAGGTAGTGAGGCTCATGCAGCGGGTTGGAAGGGCTCCAGCCTCAAGGGGGATGGTTAGGCATAAAGCAGAGAAGAATCGTGGAGAGCATCTGAGACCACGTCGGCTAGAAAAGAGCATAAGGGAAAGAGGAGAAAACTAAGTTCCTGGTTACCAGCCTTGTCCCAGTCACATTATGCTTTTATCCCCCAGATCTGTCTCTGGGGGTTCAGTGATGTCTTCTCTCTGCGCCAAGGTCCCCATAGGACCCCCTTCCAAATCCTTCTTCCTGAATCTATGCAGCCGACTGCAGCTCCTTCAACGCCAGAACCCATCAGAGGCACCAGCGAGGTGTGGCCTTCCCAGCCTCCCAGAACCCAGTGTTCCACTTCCTTCCTAACTCTGACCTTCCCCAGAACTCCGAGTGTGCCCCGGATGCCGCTATGCACGGATGTCCTCTTGGGTGTCAGCCAGCCCCTCTCTTCAGCAGCCTATGACAATGGCCAGGGGCTTGATTCCAGTGGTGACCGAGGAGCGCTCCCGCCTATTCATATTAATGGGGATGACAGCAGGAGCAACATTATTGCCCCACTCCCATATTCTGGGAGCTGAGCTAAGTGATATATGACAAGGATCGTGGTATCAGGGGCAGGCAAGGGTCTGTCATGTGGTCACTTCTGTTGATACTCATTGTTCTTTGGTTTCTTGTCGGCTGCTTCTGTTCTTGGGCAGCCAGATCCACAAAGCTCATCCCATCCTCCTGTATCACCCTGAGGCTTCTCCAGGTCCATGGCCCCCTCAGCCACATTTCCTTTAGAGTGGAATAAAACCCAAGCCTCTGCTTATGACATCCTTATGTTCTGTTTTGGCATTAACATTGGTGTGTGAGTTCTCCCAGTTTGCTCTTGATAGTCAAAGAGAAGACTTTTGGACTTCTAACAAGCAACTCATCGCATTTCTTGGTACCCTCAAACATCTTGCTCTTGAAATTGGAAATCATGGTTTAAAGATTAACATCTTGTTGAGGTGATTTGAAGAATCCTGTAGGAACCCAAAAGTCAACAGTTTGACTCTTTGTACCATTCCTATCTTGAGAGCACTCATACCCAAAGCCATCTTTGCTGCCAGAACAAGGAGAGAAGTATATGGATACTGGGAAATTCTGGCATTGGGTTGAAGACTACTTCAGTTTAATATCTCCAATTATGATCCTAGTGCACAAGGAACAAAAGATGGAATTCAAAATTTGGTTGCTTTTTCTTTTCTTTCCTTTCCTTTCCCTTTCTTTTCTTTTTCCTTTCCGTTCCTTTCCTTTCCTTTTTTAAGCAAACTAATGAGGATAAAAGAAATGTCAAGGACAGGCTGAAAGAGAGTGGGTCAAAGATAATTTATTACAGATGAAGTAAGGACAGATGGTACATTCTTTCCCCTCACTCTTTATATTTCATATTGTTTGAGCATTACTTTTTCTTAAAGAGTATTTAAGTCAGAGTTCCTAGTTGTAAGCATAAAAAGCAAACTCTGGCCAATTAAGCAGAAAAAGGAATTTATTTAAAGAATCTCAGGCAGCTCAGAGAAATGTTGGGTGGGCTGGGAAAACAGGCTCAGGGCTCTGGGAACAAGGCTCCTAACATCGCTGCAGAAGGGGGCCTGACAAAGGGATGTGACTGCCGCCACAGAGCACCAGATGCTCCTGTTTGCCCTGATGCCACTAAGCGGACTTTATCAAATCTGCAAATAACATAGTCACCCATGCCATGTCTGCATCACGAACTGAACTTGGAAGCACTCAGAAGTCTCATACTCTTGCTGTCACCAATGCTGTCCAAGGGATATTATGCAGAACTTCTTCCCAAAGTGCTTACTGCCAGTTCAGCTTGATTAGATATACCCAGAAGATAGGCAAATGCAATTTTGCAAGGGGAGGGGGGCGTGAGAATCAATTTTTCTGGCTCTATCTACCCTTATGAGGCTACATACTCGCTAAAATACAGTGCGACTATTCAAAAGATGCTGGATTAGGGGACTCAATACTCTACACAGTCAGGAAACGGTAGACATACACCACTGTGGGGAGATCCCCAGGATATAGAGTTATGTATAAAAGCAAGGAAGAAGAAAAATAAAGAATATGCTACCCTTGTGTAGGAAAGGAGGGCAATAAGAAAAAATATGCACTTGCAAAAATAAACATTGGGAGGATAAAGAAGAAACCATTAAAATGATCACTTAAGGTGGGGAGAAATGAGGAACAAGATGGAGACTTCTCATCTGGATCTGATTTCTGAGTCATTACCTACTAAATCTCAACGGCTGAAATGGAAAGCCAAACAAAACAAATGAACTAACTGTGTATTAGACGACTAGGGACGTTCCACAGAGGAAAGATGTATTTTAAGTAACTTTAAAACAATGTACCTAGACTATAGATTCTTACTGGGAGGCATTCTAAGAAAAAAAAGAAAAAATCTACAAAAGTTTTTTAAAACTTCTTTTAGTAGTAACACTGGTATTGTTTTTAAAAGCATTGTCTTTATATTATAGGATAAAACATAAGGGGAAAGAGATGAAGAAATTAGGTAAAAAACGCTGTAGTGCTGAGATTGAATTGGGCATATTAATGTGAACTCATGTTTTCAATATGTATATATTTTCTAACTTTATCTACTGAAATATCCAAGATGTAATGTGACTGCATTAGCATTTAGCCCCCACAGAGCAGTGATTTTGGTCTCTCATACCAAGAACGCAGATTTAGTGCCCAAAAACAAGCAAGAAAACTTTTCACAGATGAACGGAGTCATGTCAAAAAGATCCAAGAGCCAGCCTCAAGTGTTTTCCTCTGGATATACTTGTGACAATTTGAACAACCACCCCCATGATTGTAAATGACTAAAATACATCAAATATATAATAATCCATGAGTCCATATTGATTCTAATAAAAGGGAGAGTAAAAAAAAAAATCTCTCCACCACTTCAGACAATTATTAAATTAACTCTTGCAAGTGAGAAAAAATAATTTTCCCTCTATCTTTCTCGAATCTTGGCTGAGATACCCCCCCCACCCCTCAGTAATAAAAGACAGCTTTACAGGAAAAGACAAGCAGAACAAATAGGAAATGATAAAAGTAGGAAATCATCATTTTGCAACATTTAATCCAATCATTGACTCAAGCTAAGGAACTGGTGTTGACCCCACTAGAAGAATGATTGATGGGGAACTGGACACCTGTGTGGGGCCACAGTAACCACACAGAGATTAGTTTCTGGTTGCCATGGAGGGATCAAGATGTTGCCGCCATGCCAAGTGGTCTCACTCAGCATCCCAAGGGTGGACAATCAGATGTCATGAGTCCCCTGATGAGATCCAGTATAAAGTAAAACACACCATCGAGGACCTATATTTGTTTAAAAGATTTGAATCTAATTGAGCCTTTATATCTAACTCCAATGTATAGGGAACAGGTAAATGATACAGCAAGGAAACAATTAGATAAATTCAGAATTCAAGGTATTTTCTTCACTGTGAGCTATTGTCTTCAGAAAGACAGTTCCATTAAAATGTAACTGGCCAGATTAAGAGATTTAAAGAACCAGCAATCAGATACAGTATGTGGGCTCAAATTGGATCCTATTTTGGAGTGATATATGATTTGGGGGACATATAGGGAAATTTAAATGTAGACTGGTTATTAGATAATACCAAAGATTTTAATGAAGTGTTATTGTAGCTATGTAGGAAAATGCTTTTATTTTTTAAAGATGCAACTCATATACTTAAGGTGGAATGTCTTGATGTCTAGGCAGCGATGAGCACCAGGTGATGTATGGAAGTGTTAAATCACTATATTGTACACCTGAAACTAATATGACACTGTATGTTAACTAACTGGAATTTAAATAAAAACTTAAAAGTAAAAAAAAAAAAATTTAAATAATTCCATGTAAAAATAAATATTCAGAAAGCTTCTGCGTGTAGGGGAGGAAAAATAATCTTCTAGTTTATGGTAAGTTTTCGGGCAAAGCACAGTGAACAGGGTATGGTTGCCTGTTGAAGTCCTTGTCTTCTGCATTGATGAGCTTTGTGGAAATGTAGTCAAGCTCTTCCTGGTAAGAAAGGGAAACACCCTTGCAAATGGAGATTTCCTTTAGAATGTAAATGTTCCTTTCAAAAGGGTGACTTCTTTGTTTTCAGAGCTTCTCCTGTCTGTTTCTTCAAAATAACCAGCCCCAGATAATCCTCACGCCGAAGAGGCATATTTTGGGGTGGCATATTCTGCTCCCCTTCAGGGGCAATTTGAAAACACATTTTTCACTCAGCTAATTACTTTCTATAATAGAATATTTAATTGCCTTGTATTTCAACGTTGTCGTATCTCTGGGTGAGACGGGGAAACCAAAGGGGCCTCATGAAAGAAAAAACTGTTTTTTTTTCCTCCCTTTGCTTCTTTTCCTGCTTCTATTCTTGCTAGGACCTGCATCCCCACCTCACACACGACTTAATGTATGTCCACCTTGTAAAGGTCAAGAAGTTAATGATTTCTTTGGAGTCTTCCATCACAATAGATGACAGCTTAGGAGTGTCCCGGTGAGGTGGCCATGAACGTTTTTCAAGACCACTGACTCCAAATGCCTTGACGCCAAGACCCTTGGCTCCAGGGCATAAGTGACTTATGAAGGACACCTGAGTACTTGTCCTTGTTCGACCAGCTCCTGGATGCCTGAGAGAACACGTACACCAGACCACCGTCCTCAGTAAAAATTCCAGATCCCAAAGACAAGACTCATTCTCCTTTTCCTTTCTGAGTCTCCCAGCCACTCCGTCTGTATCTGCTCTCTCTATATCTTCAATAAACTCTGCTCTCACTTCCTGCCGGCTGGTGTTTGATTTCAATCCTGTGAGAAGCCGAGGACTCTCTTGGCTGGTGCGGCGGGACGCCCTCTGAGTGCCCAGATCTGGCCCGCCTGCATCGTGGGGACTTTTAGCGGCTCAGGCTCACCCTTAACCCTGTGTTGGCAGTGCTACTTCAGGAGTGACAGCCACAGGGCCACAGACAGCAAAGGCGATGCGCACATGAGAGTTTCTGAAAAAAGAAACACTGTCCGGAGGGGAAAAGAGGAGTTGTTGTTCAGTGGGTTTGGAGCCTCTGTTTTGCAAGATGAGAAAATTCTAGAAATCTGTTGCACAACAATGCTCATGTATTTAACATGACCGTACACTTAAACACGGTTAGGAGGGTATATTGTATGCTTCATGGCTTTTACCACAAATTTTGTAAAAAATGAAATTTAAAAAACAAAATGTTAAAAAATGAAATCAGAAGACCGTGCTCTGTATGAGGCACTAACAGTGCCGTCAGCCTGTGCCAGACTCACACAGTGACAGCAGCATTGACCCAGGAGAGACGAGGGCCAACCACATTCTGTCCCTCGCGAGGTCTCTACAGCTTCTTCCTGCCTGAAAACCCCAAGAATCTCTGAGAAATAATTGTCCTGTTTTCCAAAATTATTTTTCTTTTGTCTCCTGATAGGGCATCTGATTTTCTTGAGAAATGTCCTGACTCATGAAAGTGTTTTTTGTTTACTGACCGTCATAGATGTAGCGTGAAATCTGCAAATTTCAGTCTTGCTCCTTTCTATAGTTTTTCTTATGTATGCCTTTGGAGATGCAAAAAGACAACAACACACACAAACAAAGAAGATAAAATAATGCCACTCTCCAATGACTATATTCCTTTAGAATTAGAAATCAGAAGACTCCCAAAGTTTGTTATTAAAATTTATTACACAAGGGGGCGCTAGATTAACATATAACGGAATGTCTGACAAAAAGCCAGACAAATTAACGTTAGCTTTAGTATATAATTTAACCTAAAATGAATTTAAGTCATCGGGTTTTCAGAGCTGAAAACGGGCGGCGCTTACTAATTCAAGAGTTTTTTCACATTCGACATGGAATTTAAGCTCTCTTTACTGCTGAAATTCCAAGTTTTTTTGAATGAATCTTCCAAACACACACACACACACACACACACACACACCACCATACACACACACACTTACGCAGACACGCCCACAAATGCCTGGCAAATACATGCACATACCTCTCACTTGATCTGAAACAGCAACAAGGTGTTATATTATTATGCATTTTTCTTAGCAATGTAATGTGTTATATCAAGTAATTAGAAGCAGTTGCCAAAATAAATTAAGTAAACTCTATTGGTGATGCCTCATGTCCTTGAAAAGGTTGCTCATTTACATGGTTGCTTAGTTTCAATCTCTAAGGGAATTACGTGTTGTCACGAAGGCACAGGTCATTCCTTGTGCCTTGTTCCTCCTAACTGTACACTTATCCATCCCGCAGAGTTATTTATAGAAACTATCAGGCCAAATCAGCAAAATTTTCAGGAATGAGAAGACATATCTGGAAACATTCATGTTCTCATTTCAGATTTATCCAAGAAATGTCCAAAGTATAAAATTTTGAATTTACATATAGCAGGAAAAAAATCATCAAACTCTAAAGTCCAAGGGTAAAATGTGCTCACGATTCTAAATGTCACTCTACACACTGGGTATTCAACGAATAACTTTGGAAAAATAACCAGAAATTTTACTAAGTCTCTCCCCACCCCCATCACATACACTAAGTTAAAAACAGAGTGGGGTCTGGGGATAAGTGTAATTCCAGACCCTGAGCCTTGGTTTCTCACCTCTAAAATAGGATCAATATTCTCAATGTATTTGCTATAACACTGATAACATTTTATTTATTTTTTAATTTAAATTCAATAGCCAACATATCATCAGTTTTTGATGTAGTGTTCAGTGATTCATTAGTTGTGTATAACACCCATCAAGTGCCTTCCTTAATGCCCATCACCCAGTTACCCCATTCCCCCACCCACCTCATTGATAACATTTTAAATAAGATGTTTGTGCATCCTGAAGGTCAAATAATATTTATAAAGTGTCAGATATTCTTCCTCTTTCCTTTTTTTCCTCTTCTTTTTTTCCTTTCTTCTTTCCTCTGTCTCCTCCTTTGTCCCCTCCCAAATTCTTTGATTTCAAAAGGCTTCAAAGAGTGGCAAGCTTTATACGTAGCTTTTGCCACCATGTTTAAGATTATCTGTTAACCTCTTCTTGTACCCTTCATGGTCACCTCATACCCACGCTCATGTTTTTTTTTTTGTTTTTAAAGATTTTACTTATTTATTTGACAGACAGAGACATAGCAAGAGAGGGAACACAAGCAGGGGGAGTGGGAGAGGGAGAAGCAGGCTTCCCGCTGAGCAGGGAGCCCGATGCGGGGCTTGATCCCAGAACCCTGGGATCATGACCTGAGCCGAAGGCAGATGCTTAACGACTGAGCCACCTAGGCGCCCCCCCACGCTCATGTTTACAAACTCACATGGGAATACCCTTGGGGGCTGTATTGCAAGCACTTGACATAGTATCCGGTGCAGACTAAGTGAATCAACCATATTTAAATGTATATTTCGAAGGTTATATTATTTTCCTGTTATTGTTAATTTCAGCTCTTCCTAGAGTATAGAGATATACCCTCATCAATTGTCTTTGGTAGGTTGTTAGTGGAAGGCAATGGAATCCACTCCACTAGGGGAAGACAGGTTGTTTAAGGGATAGAGGCAGCTCACAGAATTATTAGGATAATTGTAGAAACAGCTGAGCGTCCAGGAGCTGCTGCCTCTTCCACAGTCGGAAGCTGTCAAATCCGAGAGCCATTGATCGCCACAGCTGCCGACACAAATGTGCAGCTTCTGCCATGATCTCCAGTGGCGAAGTGAATGCCCCAAACTCTGCCTTTCCCTCCACGTAACTCAACCGCAAGTGAGAAATTACTACCGACAAACATGACAGGGAAATTGAAAGCAAACCATTATGTATGGCTAACAAACCATAGCTTTTCAAAATATGTAAAGAGCGTCTATAAATCATTCATTTCTTTGGTTTCATCAAACAAGACACCATGAATAAGAGAATTGATAGATTTGATTCCATTAGAACTGACTGTTGTGTCACAACAGACACAATAAATAAAGTGACCGGATACAGACAGACAGATCCATAACAGTGAATAACTGACAGAATACTACGTTTGCAGAAGATATGGAACAAAAAGAGCTTAGGGTTTCTAAATCGGTATCACTTTGAAAATCAATTCGACAATGTCTCGTAAAATTGAAGATGCTTACACTCTCAATATAGCAATTTTCTAGATATAGTTTTCAGAGAAACTAGACTTGTGTGCAAGAGGATATGTACAAGAATATTATTGCAGCACTGTTTGTAATGATAAAAAAAAAACTTTAAAATAACCCAGTTCGGCAATAGGAGAATGAATAAATTGTGGTGTAGTTACACATTGAATACTAGAGAGCAATGAAAATGAATGACCTAGAGCATTGTGTATCAGCATGGATACACTTGAAAAGAAAACAGATAACATCTCAAAAAAAACATTGAAGTAAATTATTGAAGGGTACATATAAGTTGATATTTTATAAAGCTTAAAAGCTTACACAATACTTTAGATTATTGAGGCTAGCTACATGAATATGTTGTAAATGTAGAGATATGCATGGGGGAAAAAAACAGACCAGATTCAGGATGGTAGTTACCTCTGGTGAACATGGTTGGTGGGAGGGAACTGGGATCAGAAAGTAGTCCACAGAGGACTCCAATTACTTTGGTAACATTTGATTTCTGAAGTCGGATGATAGATATATGGGTATTTATTCTATTATTCTCTACATCTTTGCGACATCTAAAATGTTTTCTGATTAAAAATAAATCAAATGAAAAACTAAAAGAGGGTGTAATGAAGAGGCAGCATAATTAAGTAGTGAAAGGACACAGGCTCTGAACATGTATGGTCTTAAATTCCCCCTTCCCCACTCTCAAGTCATGTGACCTTGATCAGTGCTATCACAGCCCCTCAGGTGATAAGTAAGAGTATTAACAGTATCCATGCCATGCCACATGGACCCACTCCCCGCCATCCTACACAGTAAGAGCTTAGCAGCTTGTCTGACCTGTGCTAATCACCTCCGGAAGACAAAAATCTAGCAGAGCAACCTCCTCCTTTTTTCCCCAATTACCTCAGATTTGAGTAATTAGGCTACTCGATAGAGAAAGTCTCAGATTCCTGGATGTTCATCTAAGTGGCTTTCAAGAGGCCAGCACTTTGGAGGTTTACCCATTAACTCTGAAATCCCAAGGACCTCTGCTTCCTCCATCCTCCCTCCCTCCCTTCCTTCCTTCCTTCTTCCCTCCCATCCTTCTTTTTCCTTTCTTTTCTTTTCTCTTTCTTTCCTTTCCTCTTTTTCTTTCCTTTCCTTTCCTTCCTTCCTCCATCTTTCTTTCTTTTTCTTTCTTTCTTTCTTTCTTTTCTTTCTTTCTTTCTTTCTTTCTTTCTTTCTTTCTTTCTTTCTTCTTTCTTTCTTTCTTTCTTTCTTTCTTTCTTTCTTTCTTTCTTTC